>NC_049208.1:49972981-50290481 GCF_013347855.1 Anguilla anguilla
AGGCAGTCTCGTAGTCAGTTCGTGCATAAGATCAAAACCAGAAAATCCCCTGGGGCAAAAGTACAAAAACACAAGGCAAAAGCAAAGTCGAGAAACAAGCGAAATCAACAAAGCAAAGACGGCAGGCAAAAATCGGTGGTCGGGGAAACGGGCAAGATCAAGCACGAGACAAACTAACAAGCGAAAAAAAGCTGGAAAGGCGCTGTAAACAGAGGCACAATCTGGCACGGAAGAGCAGGGAAACAGAATATATACCGCATGAACCAGGTGAGTGAAATGAGAGATAATTGAAAAGAGCGTGAAAATGCAAACAGGGAACAGGTGAATGAAATGAGAGTGATTAACCAGTGCATGAGAATGCGGCCAGAACAGGTAAGAGTGATCAGCTGAGGGGAGAGAGAGTTAGAGGAAACCACGCCCATACTACAAACCGAAATAAAGATCGTGCAGTAGAGAAACAGATAATCAACTAGAAAGTGAAGTGACAACAGAAACATAACACCGCAAGCCTCACAATCATGTGTAAGGCCCATGCATTAGTAATCAGTCTCATGGTCCAATAATCTCATACATTTCAATGGAATACTTTGCTATTCTGAAGCTTCAGCAAATTTTCGGGCTTTCTGAAATGAGACCCAATGCAACCCACCTACAATGACACAAAACTTCAATTCCAGCGATTTTAGGAAACGACTTCTAACATTGCACGGTTTATTTGTTCATAATCATAAATGTATCATTTAGTCGATTTCCCTAGACTACGGATGTGACGGTCTCGTGACAAAAGCTATTTTAATGAATTTTTTTTTCAACCAGCGCCCAAATGTACGATAATTTAGCCATTTCAAAAAAAGGGGAAGGAAATTACTAAACCCCCTGGCTGCTGATTCAGGATCACATGCCTTATCACAAATCTGATCCTATATCTGTATTTAGAGGCAAAGTCATTTAAAAACACAGGTCGCGTCTTTCCAGTGAATCATATGCTCGATGTGATTCACTGTGCTCCTCTGTGTGTCTGTGTGTGTGTGTGTGTGGTGTGTGGGGGGGGGGGGGGGGGGGGGGGGGGCACATCATCACAGGCACAAACTACATGAGTCATTGTTGCTTCTGTCTCTGTCATTCTTGGCCACTATGTTTTCAAATGATTTCATGAAAGTCCATGTGCTTTACTGAAACAGGCAAACAAATTCCCACAATGTAGAAGTTTCCAGTTACTATTGGCAGTGGTATTACTGGTAAATCGCATTGCATTACACCGTCAATGTTGACCTTCGATCCATTTTCTCAAACCGCTTATCCCTGGTCAGGGCTGGTTGCCTATCCCAGCATGCAGTGGGCGATAGGCAGGAAAACACCCTGGACAGATCGGCAATACATCGCAGGGCCCACACGCCATGCACTCACACTGACATGTGCAGGCAGGCATGTAGCACAAAATTCTGGGCCCTGTGCATTAAAAATGAAAAATTGAAAAATGAAAAGCGACACATTCATTAGAAGAACAATATCAGTCATGAGAAGCAGAAGTGTTATAAAGTGCAATTCCCCTTCAAGCAGTTTGTGTGGGTCCCCTTAAAATTTTAGACCAAAGCAAACTTTTTAGGCCTTTTGAGGTCCCTTCGCTCCCTTGGGGCCCTGGGTATTCAATTCCACTGTTCCCCCCCACTGTGATGTCCCTTCCTACAGGCAATTTTGAGTCTCCATTAGCCTATTGCAGTGGTTTCCAAACCAAGTTGGGGAACCCCTGGCCTAGTGCATGTTTTGGATTGTGGGAGGAGACCCACAGGCACATATGGAGAACATACACAGAAAGGCCCTCGGTCAGGATTTGAACTCGTAACCTTTTTCCTGTGAGGCGCCAGTGCTGTTTGCTGCACCGCCATTCCACCCTAGAATTGAACTGTTTCAGCTCTGTCACACTCTTCAGTGGGCCCAGTGCTGCAAATCAACAGCCTTTTCCAGCCCTGGTCAGCCTCCCAGAGGGAACACACCCTGAACCTCTCCTACTCCAGCCTCTTCCTGAAATTCCCTGAGCTGGATAAGTACCGTGCCATCACCATCAGGACATACAATGGTGAGTTTCACCATGACTCACATGTTTATCTCGTCTGCAAGAGCGGGGAATGTGACTCATTGTTACATTCCACGTCATGTGTGTTTCTTTTCCCCCTCTGTAATGCTGCAGGAGAGCCATTCATTATCCCATTCGCTGTCCCCGCTGTCAATCATCGTTAACCTGGTCCCGCCCCCACCAATCACATCCCTCCTCTGGAAGATAAAAGCTGTGTGGCTGCTGCTGCTCGTTGTCTCTCTGTCATTGATCTCTGTTTGTTTTTGCTGTGTGGTTGGGTATGTGTGGTGAGATTCAGAGACCTGTGTGTGTACGTGTAAACATTTCCCCTGCTTGTGTATGTGTGGTTGTCTGTGTGTGGTTCAGGCCCTGGGGCAGGTAAGACAGAGGCCTCTGTACATCGGTGCTACACGCTGGAGGAAACTTGTATAGACACATTAGAAAAGGGGTGGTTGCCAACTGTGTATTGTTTGTAAGAGTAGTTAGGTAGGCAGTCTTTTGTGTTGCTTAGTTAGTTAGTCAGATTATCTTTTGTTCTAGCGCTGTTTGGTTTTGTTTATTTCATTTCTTTGGCTACATCCATGTCCCTTGGCCTTGCAACCTAGTTGTGTCTTTGTTTTGTGCAAACTTGTACAAATGTAAATATCACTTCACTTGCACTCTTATAATAATAACGCCTTTAATATCACCTGCAACCTTGTCTGACCTGATTATTTGCACTAAACGTGCTCAACACCTTTTCACCCGGTCAGTTTATTTCACTAAATGTGTTACGTACTCCCTCCTACCCCTAGACACCTTGAGAGACGTAACGCTCATCTCTCTGCTGTCTGGATGTGCTTCCTCAGTGAGGGTGGTGGCTGAATGTTAAGAACTCAGTTTCTTCCCGTTTAGAGTAAAGCATCATCTGCGGTTTGATATTCCACGTACTTCCTGGATTGCAATTTAGCGCGGACTGAGCAGTCTTTGTTAGGCAAACTTCTAGCGATTCGTTCTGTTGCATACCAAAATGCGGCAGTCAAACCGCTACCATATGGAACTGAATCCATGTATATTTTTCACTTCTGCAAAGCTTGACACCAATGCTTGAAATTCTTCAACCAGCTGGCTTTGTGGTTATTAGCCAGCAGTGTCAACACCTATGGGAGCGTCCATAATAACTCACCTTAACAGATGATGGCTTTGTTCCTGTCTGATCAGAAAAAGAAACATATCATGGAAAAAAAGTCATTTTTTCCACACTCACGCTCTACTTTTACAGAGCGGACCAGCAGACGGTGCATGGGTGATGGTGAGAAGTTTTTTTGGTGAGAAGTGCTATCTCTTCTCCATCGATCCGCAGGACTGGAGGACAAGTCAGAGCCCCAGCATGTCTGTCAGTAGCCACCGTGTGGTAGTCAAGAGTGAGGCGGAACAGGTAGGAGACACCGGTATAGACACAGATCATGGGGGGGGGGGGGGGGGTGCTTTCTTATATGCAGTAGCCAGGGGCATCATAGTGGGGGGAAAAGTCCTGATAACCCAACCCCCTATTTCAAAATATTTGTTGACTTGTTACTGTTAAGATTCTGAATATATCCGATGTGAAAAAGCTGTGTTAGTTGCTTTGAATAAGAGCATCTGCTAAATGTCTGTCATGTAATATAATGTAATGTAAAGAATATGAGTGCAAATTTGAGAATTAATCTTGTAAGGTCAAATGTCGTGCATATGTGTAGTGAATTAAACGGAATGCCTTTCATAAATTACTAAAACCACGGCCAAATATCGCAGTTGAGGTCTTGGCCCGTTTTTCAAATGGAGGAGGTCTCTCTCTGATTGGCTGCCGGTGGTTTTCTTCCCGCAGGCGTACCCGTGGGAGAAGGCCGAAGCCTGGAGCCGGGGGGACTCCTACTGGCGCTGCCTGCTTGACTCCACCCACGAGGGGCTGACGGCGTACAGTAAGAGCGGACACCTCAGACGCTTTCACAAGGGGGAGATGCTCCAGTTTCATCATCGCATTACAACTTAAACAAATCCTAAATGATATCTATTGTTGTGTTCATATAGCCTTAGAACATCGGTGTGATCTTTGATACTTAATAATTCCATGTTTAATTTTGACAATCAAATTAAGCATGTATAAATCTAATCTAAATGTATAAAACATGCATGGATATGCATCTGATGTAGTTTCTCCCAAGGCGAAGATAGGATTTCAGAGTCAAGGCCTCTTATACCATCTGCACACAAGTCCATTATGAACCAGGACTATAACCACAGGAGGCTAATTACAAAGTCTTTCCACCACAAGATGCATGAAGATGCGTGATGATGCAGAGGATAGATGGGAAGTTCCTGCAGTTGCCAAGCCCATGCAGCCGCCACTCTAGAAACAGTGAAAGAAATGCCCTCCCACTTTTTAAAATGTAAAATGTACAAAAAAATATGAAAGCTATGCTATATCATTTATTAGGCAGGCTTGGGACAGACCAAATAAAAGACTGTCAGTATTGCCGGTCTTGATGGACTACAAATAGCTATAAGCAATAATTGTTTCCGAAAAATCAGGCTGGTTTGAGTCCCTGGGAACAGTAAAATTTTATTGTCATCAGTTTAAAGGTGGCAGTGCAGTATAAAGGGCAAGGAACTGGGCTAATATTCTTAGTTTCAGGCTTGATTGCCGAGTAGAACACTGCTGCTGGGCCAGCAATGTAAACCTGAACTTTTTCAGTACATAGAATGACTGTAATATATACGTCCAGTTGTATAAATACAAAATATGTTTATATATATATGTATGTATATACACACACACATAAACGCTCAATAAGAGTGCATTACATTACTTGCATGTAGTAGACAATGTAAATGCAGCCAAAAGTGATGCTGCTGTTTTCTGCTGTTTGATTATTATTGGATATTTTCAACTCGGACTTTATTATAATCATAGAGGGCAATTGATGTGTGTGTAAGATCAAATACAATCTTCATCGAACTCATTGTAGTAAGGCTAGACTGTCCAAGATCTACCCTAATGTAAATGAAATATGCGATTGTTGTCACACAGAAAAAGCAGACCTAACCCACATGTTCCGGTCTTGTAATAGGCTGAACAACTTCTGGACTACTGTATTCCGGACTTTATCTGAAGCATTTGAAAAAGATATTCAACCCAGTTGTGTTTGCCTTTGCTACTCTCCTTGCCCAGAGAAGGATTTTGTTGGAGTGGAAATCGGTACATCCACCCAAAGCTTCGGCTTGGATGAATGACCTGATGCTATTCCTTAAGTTAGAAAAGATAAAATATTCTATTAGAGGGTCAACTCAAAAATTCCATACAACATGTGATCCTTTAGTATTCTATTTCAATAGGCTTAACACTCTACCCCAAAATTAAACTGGAGCTATAACTCTATCCTTCATGATTGATCCTCCCTGTGAGCTGCTCGAGGAGTGTGAAATGTTAATTTGTGTGTACATGTACATTTTGTTTTATTTTATTTTTACGTGTATTTATTTTATTTTACCATTTCATTTGGTATTATCATTCCCTGTATAGATAGTTTATGTTTTGTATAGGTAGTATTGGGGTGGGTGAGTGGGTGGGAAAGAAAAAATAAAATATCTACTGTCAAATGTATGTGAACAATACTCATTTTTTTAATTAAAAAAAAAGATCAAATACAATACAAAAATATAAAAGAATTAACTGACAGTACAAAATAAAACACACAGAAAAAACACACACACATACCAAAACCTGATATAAATAGCTTGGGGCCAACCAGGGTTTCCTCATTACAACTTGTGTAGTATACGGATGGCTGAAAGAACAAAATCATTTTGGTATCGGTTTAGTCTAATCTTTGACAGCCTAACGTTATCATTAGAGATAACACTAACCCAACAAATAATGCTGATTGCATCTTAGGTTCTGTGGTTTCCTGCCAGAGACAGGGCTCTGTGCTCGACTGTCTCCTAGCAACAACTACAAGATGGATTGGTACAGCGCCCTGTGTGCTAGTGCGCTGAAGAGGGTTTGCGAGAGGAGATCTCGTAGTCTTCTCTAATGGAAGACTG
The DNA here is from genome assembly GCF_013347855.1 of Anguilla anguilla. Lineage (NCBI taxonomy): Eukaryota > Metazoa > Chordata > Actinopteri > Anguilliformes > Anguillidae > Anguilla > Anguilla anguilla. The sequence continues at coordinate 49,979,118 of NC_049208.1, forward strand.
ACCTGTTTTAGCACGGGATTATTTGAATGTTAATGCTCACGCGTCCTGTTCACAGAATGCTGATCTATGGCCGAGGACTGCACACATTATTGTGTTCAGGAGACACATGCATCAACTAGTCTTTGCTTTGTTTTCACACTGCAGATCATTAGCTGAGCTTTTAGCCTCTTCATCTAATATTTTATTCCACAGCCTCATTATAACATTTGGACTTGCTGTTTAAAGTTCTGATGACATCACATCGCGTGACTTTAACATGCTTCTTAATTAGTATGCTGTAAAGTGTTTAAAAATATTTTTATTGCATTCCAGTGATTGCATTGCCATAATACTTAAGCGCACCGTAGAGAAGCATGAGTTGAGTCCATAAACCGTATAAAAATCGGTTGTGTCACAGCGCCACCCTTTGCTTCCAAATGGAACACAAACCATTTAAACCCAAAATGAATTGCATACAATGGATTTCACCAGATCCCGATTTAAATTCTTGTATTTGTATGAACTTGCAAGCTACTAAACACCTGATGTAAAACAAAACTAAACGGTAAAGACCAAACAGCTTCTTTTTAAATGAACATATTCAAACTCAATGAATCTCTCTATATTGAATGACTCGAGGTCTAACAACCCTCATTCCATCTAGTCGGTCTACCGTCGAACATCGAAGCTCGGATATAGCATTTCATGTGTAATTAATTTTAGTGTGTGTCCTGTGACTTAACCAGGATCCAGTTTATTTTAAAAAATGGAAAACCTCTTGAAGTAACAATTACTTCAATATCACCAGATTCATTGCGGACCTTCACGAAGCTTTTATTGATGTATTCCCAGTTAGTTGATACAGGTCCGTTTACCATACGGCCCACTTATATCATTTAGTTTATAGCAAAAAGATAAAGCAAATGGACAAATTTGCAATTCGCTGAATCACTGAAGTGGCTCTTAAAAGAGCCTTTATATACTAGAAGAGAAATGGTCAAGCGGAAATCATTTAAGCACGCTCGCCACGGATACGGCGAGCCAGCTGGATGTCTTTGGGCATGATGGTCACCCTCTTGGCATGGATGGCACACAGGTTGGTGTCCTCGAACAGACCAACCAGATATGCCTCGCTGGCCTCCTGCAAAGCCATGACGGCCGAGCTTTGGAAGCGAAGGTCGGTCTTGAAATCCTGGGCGATTTCTCTCACCAGGCGCTGGAAGGGCAGCTTACGAATCAGCAGCTCAGTGGACTTCTGATAGCGACGAATCTCTCTCAGGGCTACAGTACCAGGCCTGTAGCGGTGAGGCTTCTTCACGCCGCCAGTAGCTGGGGCGCTTTTACGTGCAGCTTTGGTAGCAAGCTGCTTTCTGGGGGCTTTGCCACCAGTGGATTTACGAGCGGTCTGCTTAGTTCTTGCCATTTCGATTTAATTCTTCAGTTAACAGTCAGAAAATGTGGTATAGGTATTTTGCACCGTCTTATAAAGTATCAGTCTCAAACTGATTGGATATGGTTTTACGGATTCCTCATTGGCCTGCTTTCGACTTTGCCCACCCTTTGCCCGTGATCATTGGATATTTTCCTCAACTTCGAATACCGCCCAAATTTCAAATATTCTGCATCTCCCGCCTCCTTTCTCTTGTCCGCGTTTTACTTTGTTCTCAACTCCCTTTTTACAATCGCTCGCGCTATATTTTGAACAGGTTTAACGAATTTGAATTAACTGTATTGTGAGCGTTAAGCTTCACTTTTATTTTCAATCTTTGTCTAAACTTTACATGTCAGCTAAAATGGCGCCAAAACAAAAATGTAAAAATATCCATCAGACTTGAAATACATTTCTATGTTATTCGTTACCGAAGCTGTAATTGTAATAACAGTGACCAAAATGATTCACGATAACTTCCATCGCGGCTAATAGGAACTTAAATTCGTAGGGGCACAACACAAGGGAAAAGAACGTTAGATTTACAGATATTGGAACTGGCTTCCTTGCCTCTGAGTCTGACCCATTACAGAGGGATTTAATGTTGCAATATTCTCCTTTTGTTTATCTAAAGATTTCGAACTTTTAGCCAATATTTCTTTCTTCCACTTTCTGCTTCAATGCCTTTAAAATGTATTGTGCCTAACGGTTGTTCCCAGGTTTATGTAGCATGAAGTCGATTCTGCTGTGTAAAAGTTGTGTAAATTACTCTGGATAAGAGTGTCTGCTAAATGCCTGTAATGTAATGCTTGTGTTCATGAAGTGAACGGGTAAAATGTTTGAATATGAAGCGGTCTGTGTAAATTTATCGAACGTATCACAATAACTTAACTGGTGTAAAACGTAGGTTGTTGATAATTCGTATATCTGAAGGCAAAAAAAAAACAACACTTCACTGACATTCGCTGAACTTACAGCTAACAAACGGGATTGAACAGGCGTGCATCTGAAATCAGACATTATCCTGCCGAACGTGTTTTACCGGTTTGACCAAGAAGAGTTAGCTCAGGCCATAATGATTTCAAATAAATATTTTATCGTTGCAACCCTGTTCGCTAGCTGGCTTAACCCCCCCCCCCCCCCCCCCCCCCCCCCCCCCCCCCCCCCCCCCCCCCCCCCCCCCGTGAACAAGAATATTAAAAATTAAACTGTCCGAGCAGATGTATTTTGAGAATAAAAAATTCAATCTAACTAGCCACATCAAGAGCCAAGACTAAACATATCGGATATACTGTAGTATAAGGTTGAGTTATGTTAGTAGAATGAGGGGACATAAATGGAAATAAGCAAAAAGGTAAATCCCGTACAGACATTAGGAATATTTCTTCACGCAGTTGTCAATAGCCTGGTGTGGAATAGCCTGTCATGTCACGTAGTAGAGGCAAACTGGACTTTTAAAGCCATGAGCCTTATACGATGTTGGATACTAGAGTATGTAGGTAATCAGAACACTACTTTAGTCAGGGAAATGGCGAGCATTGTTGGGCTGAATAGCCTGCTTTCGTCCTTATGTTGTGTTATAATGGTGTTCAGGTTCTGAACCCTCTTAACTGTGCCTGTATTGACATTACAACAGCCGCCACTTGGGGTCGCCGAAATAGTCAGCTACTCACACAGATCAGTGATCAGTTTACTCTGCTACAGGGCTGATAAATTGTCCTGACCACGAGTGGGATGTCGTCAAAGACAAAGGAATACAGCTTTTCAGAACAATTTAAGTGGCTCTGAAAAGAGCCTTTGGTTTGGGGTTAGTCTAACGGTTTACTTGGCTTTAGCTGCTCTCTCCGTCTTTTTGGGCAGTAACACGGCCTGAATGTTGGGCAACACTCCGCCCTGAGCGATGGTGACACCGCCCATAAGCTTGTTCAGCTCCTCATCGTTGCGCACGGCAAGCTGCAGGTGACGGGGGATGATACGAGTCTTCTTGTTGTCCCGGGCAGCGTTTCCAGCCAACTCCAGAATTTCGGCTGTCAGATATTCCAGCACAGCAGCCATGTAAACTGGCGCTCCAGCACCTATGCGCTTAGCGTAGTGTCCTTTGCGAAGCAGCCGATGAACACGACCTACAGGGAACTGCAGCCCAGCCCTAGAAGACCGTGACTTGGACTTTGCCTTTGATTTCGCACCCTTGCCTCTTCCACTCATGATGTACGAAGTTTGTTCAGTGATGAATTAGTGTTATTATTACTATTTTTCTAACCACGGACAGTTCGAGTCTGACAACCTCGTTGTCTTTAATATAAAACTATGCCACATTTCATTGGTTGCAGCCTCTATTGCGTTTCATCCAATCAAGATAAAGAAGTTTGGCGCCCAAACTGTGGACCAAAAGCAGTGTTGCTTCGCAACAGGAAACGATCTGTAATATTGACTCGCGCGATTTAAAAATGGCACTCACAATTTCCCAAATAAACTCTTTTTTTAAAGGGAACCCAGCCTGTTAAGACTTGAAGGCTTTAATATGGTGTAAATTCCCACAATTATATAGTCAACTAAAATGTTTCATATGATATTTATATTTTAAAAATGTAAACAATCTTTCAGTTCGTCATTACCTTCGCAATGCACTCTGGGTAGTGAAGTCAAATGGTCACGCGGCTCTCGCTCTCCTGGTCCATTGCTCTTGTCGTTTTCAGTGAGCGGCATTGAAAATGTCTTCTGTTCAGCCTTTTCGATTCGAGCCAGAGCTTGACATTATTCAGCAGGAAGCAGGATTACACCGAGAACAGCCCTCATCCAGTAAATCAAAACGATGAAGATCGGGACCCAGAGGAGACGAGAGTAGGGAATAAGAGATGGTGTCTGTGGAGCAACTACTGCTGGCCTATGCCAACAGAGACTGATTAATTGTTTCTTGTAAAGACCTCCGCTTTATAGCAGTAGTGATATTCTACCAGAAACGTAAATTTCCACTTCTAAAAATTTTTGGGGAAAAAATAACTTATTCTTGAATCTGAACATTGAGTCATATGGAGGACATGTTAAACTATGAGAAACACATATCATGCCTTCTCAGCATGTTTTTATGCTTGAATAAAATCAATTTTTATACACATTTCACCCCTAAGATGTCAGTCCCTGTCACAGACAAATTTGTATATGTTATAATGGTTTCCTAATGAATTTCTTTGATACAAATAGCATTTTCTTATTCATCACATGTCCCTGATTGTATCTAACATGGTTTTGTACTTCCTATAAGAAATATAAGCAACTTTTCAGTCAACCAGGGTCAGGCCCTGTCGCACAATAACCGCCAGGTACTCATATAGTTGCAAAAAAAACTACATTTACACAGGAGATTTTTACAAAAACGTAATGGTGGATATATACCACCACCTTCATCTACACAGTTAAATAGATTAATTCATCAATATTTTCTCAAATAGTCCATTTTTATATCACAATGTCCTGTGCGACAGGACTGATCGTGGTGTGACAGGACTGATGGTGTTGTGATGACTTTATGGATTTTGTTGATGCAGGAAAAGTTATGTTTTGAGTTCTTTGTGTAATTACATTAACATTAAAATCATAATAATTATTTAAAATAGGAATGCTTACCAAAACTTAATTAAAGAACACAAAACATAATTAATGTTTTTAAGGGGTGAGAGTCTGTGATTATTGCAGTTATTTCTGTGGGGAACACTGAAAGGTGCCAAACTCTCAGTGTTGTATAGGTATGGGGCAAGCCTTGCAAGGTCTAACTTGGCTGGATGGCATACCTGCCATCCCAATGATTTTCTTGCCATTTTTGTGCAGGTAAGGCAGGCTAAGTTGAAAATACCTGCATTGCTCCTTCACTGGATCCTGAGAAAGCAATATGCTTTTTTCTTTTCCCGAAAATGAAGAGAGGGTTTTATTTCTGGAGCCCATGGGCACTGCAATATTACAATTACAGTTAGTATATGCAGAGCAAATTGTTGCAGAATGTTATGGATCGGTAAATAGGCCCACCGTTAGCTAGAGACAATTAAATTGAAAAGAGTTCAAACTCAGAAATGCAGAATCAAAGACTTTCTTTACTGGGGTGTAAAGTCCGGCGTTTGAGACTCCTATAGAATCAAATGTTAGTGTACAGTGCCTCAATGTTAGAAAATTATTACACATTGAATAATCTTCAGGTTTAACTATACAATGGTAAAGCCTAGTTTATGTTGCTTTTGTTCTGTCTAGTGGTGGCTAAAAAGAGAGAATTTGACAAATGAAAACAAGATCTGAATGTATATTTTATAAGCTTGCTTTAATTGATAAATTAAATTCCAAGTAACCACAAAAACCAGCAGACCCTGTTGGGAACCAGAATCAGAGTTGAGAACCCCTGAAACAGAGGCTGCTTTTCTTGTTTATCTCCACATTGTAACTATGATCCTTCGACACCTTTTTCAAGGTGGTCAGACACTTCTCTCCTTGGACGTGGATATAGCCTTGACAACCAAGTCTGTAATATTTCACATATTTTGATATGCACATCTTATTAGTTAAATCATTTTATTGTCTTTTATCTATGTGCCAGTGTGGTTATTTTATTTAAAGATGAGCAATACTGACATGTGGTGTTTGATTCCATTATTTTAAGCCAAACACACCAATTCTGCATGCTCAAACTATTTATTTACGTACTTATTTTGTGCATATATATATATATATATAGTAGATTGCATCCACAGCATTCGCAATTTTTATAAATAATCTCACCCCCCAGAAAAAGTTGAAGGAGCCTAGCTCATTTTAGCGCCACCCTGAATTGGAATTTAAATTACCATAAAATGCAGAAAGATTTACGCAAGAAAGCGCAATAATTGTTGGTTTCTTCTACGCTAACGATATTGTGCGTCTAAGTGCGAATGTCATTGGCAGCGTCAGTGTAAGCGTTCTTTGTTTTGATTGGATAAGAGCTGACAGGTATTGCAGCCAATCAACATATGGTATGTGCTCTAATAAAAACCTGTGACAGGAAAAATACCTCATATTTCTGATTTCAAGCTTACTGTGAAAATGAGTGGAAGAGGGAAAGGTGCGAAAACCAAGGCAAAGGCGAAGTCTCGTTCGTCTCGAGCTGGACTGCAGTTTCCAGTCGGTCGTGTTCATAGGCTACTTCGTAAAGGGCACTATGCTCAGCGAGTAGGTGCTGGTGCGCCAGTTTACATGGCTGCCGTGCTGGAATATCTGACAGCCGAAATTCTGGAGTTGGCTGGAAACGCTGCCCGGGACAACAAGAAGACTCGTATCATCCCCCGTCACCTGCAGCTTGCCGTGCGCAACGATGAGGAGCTGAACAAGCTTTTGGGCCGTGTTACTATCGCCCAGGGCGGAGTGTTGCCCAACATTCAGGCTGTGTTACTGCCCAAAAAGACGGAGAGGGCAGCTAAAGCCAAGTAAGCTGCTCGACTGATCCAAAATCCAAAGGCTCTTTTCAGAGCCACCCACTGGTCTAAAAAGCTGATCTTAAATTTTAACGCGCATCATAACAGAAGCATAGCCGTTTAAACTTAACTTGAGCAAACAATCAAAAACATTTAAATCCGTTTTAATTTAAACAACCAGCCAGTACAATATTTATGCAAACTGGTTAATTAATACCCTTGCACTGGCCTGAGATTAATTGTAGTAAAGTAGGATATAATGAGCATAAAGTTCATTCTCGAGATCATTTTGGGACACGTTTACTTCATAGACTATAAAGATAGGTTTCTTTGATATTTTCTCAAAAAGACGTTTTCGTTAGACTGCGGAAGTGCCTTTGTTCTCAAATAAAGGGCGGGACCAGACAAAGTGGGGCGTGCTAAATGTTTGAATTTTCGGCGGCAAACAAAGTAGGAGAAACTATCCAATGACCACGGGAAAATTCAAAAGTCGGCCAATGAGAGATCCTTAAAGCCTTACCCAATCGCTTTGGGGGTGATTATAGTTATAACAGCATGTTCGGCGCGGTATCCGCATTCACTGTTGTTCGCGGATAAGCTCTGAAATAATGGCTAGAACTAAGCAGACCGCTCGTAAATCCACTGGTGGTAAAGCCCCCAGAAAGCAGCTTGCTACCAAAGCTGCACGTAAAAGCGCCCCAGCTACTGGCGGCGTGAAGAAGCCTCACCGCTACAGGCCTGGTACAGTAGCCTTGAGAGAGATTCGTCGCTATCAGAAGTCCACTGAGCTGCTGATTCGTAAGCTGCCCTTCCAGCGCCTGGTGAGAGAAATCGCCCAGGATTTCAAAACCGACCTTCGCTTCCAAAGCTCGGCCGTCATGGCTCTGCAGGAGGCCAGTGAGGCGTATCTGGTTGGTCTGTTCGAGGACACCAACCTGTGTGCCATCCACGCTAAGAGGGTGACCATCATGCCCAAAGACATCCAGCTGGCTCGCCGTATCCGTGGCGAGCGTGCTTAAGTGATTTTGATTCGATCATGTTAAATTTAATAATCCCAAAGGCTCTTTTAAGAGCCACCTCAATTCGCCTAAAAATGCGAGTTTCCCCTTTTGTGATACAATTACAAATCACCACGCTTTAGAAGGCAGAACTGACGATGATTAAGAGACTCCACGTTCTCTACAACGAATTCCCCTGTTGTGCTCTTAAGTTAACGGTGCTATATAAAATTGGGGCAATAAAAACATGAGCTCTCTATATTAGGCCTCTTAAAATTAATGTGATGAAACCCCTAACTTCACATCTGCAGAGATCGGAAATGAGAATGTATAATTATTTAGTAGATCACGGTCTGGAAATGCCCTATCCCTTTAGCTTTGTTTTCAACTACACTAAGATTTGGGTTTAGCCCTTTCTTTGCTAAAGCATGTATTCTGTTTTACCATTTACTAAGCTTTTGTATGATATCAGCAGATGGAGAAGCAGTCATGGCCATTTCTGCTCATCCCTCCAACCCGTGAAGGGTACATTAGAACTGCAGAGGGTAGGAGGGGCCAGGCGGGGAAGTCTAGGAAGTAATGGGAAACAGCCTCTACTGCGCATGCTTTAAAGCAAAAGCTTTTCCTGCTCTTTGAATTCAATGTAGAAAATCAAGGGCTGCGTCCGAATCAGTCTCTGGTCCGAATAGTCTCTCTTGCTTAGGAAGGTTCGTAACTGAGTGAAATGACCCGGAAGTGTCTAAGTGGCAGCCATGATAAGAGCTGTTCGAATTCTCTAAATGCTAAGAAAAGGTGCTTCATTGCTTTCTTTCTTATCTCCTTTAGCATAGGGGACACTGGATCATACTTTACGAAAAGAAAGGAGATAGTGCCGTCCCACAATTCCTTGCAGCAACAACATTTAAAGCGACGCACCATTCGGCCGTTCACGAAAACAAACGATCAACATGACTGAGTTGTGTGGTGGTTCTTAAGCTCTTATATGCATAGGCTTATAATCAGATCATAATCAGCATATTAATCATAACATAGTAATCTGTCTTTCAAGAAAAAGGGATATGGGACGTTTTTAGCCAGATTGTTTTTAATTCAACATGTTTGAAACGTAAGAATGATGATATGTACAGTAGTAGATTTGCATAAATTCAACTATTATTTTCATACAATCATACTAATTGGGATTCATGTCGATAAATATGAGTGGACAGGAGGGTGAGCGTGAGTAACCATTCTCAATGTGACAACCACTTCGTTTCACTTTTGTGACTGGTAGCCTATTACTTTTTTTCAATTGTAACCTTGGTAATGAAGTAGTATTTTTCACCGGGTTGTCCACGTTTATATAGCCTGCATGAAACAACACGATAAGAACGCACGGGTCGAAGTATCTAAGATGCACTTTTAGTAGTCCATCTTCGGAACATTGTAGTTTCACCACGGCAGACCAAATAAACCCTAATACCCCAGTGCAGTGATAGGGACACTGTGTAGGAGATGCCTTCTTTCTAGTGAGACGATAAACTGAGGTCCTTACTCAATATGGTCATTATAAGTCCCATGACAGTCATCACAAAGAGTAGGGCGTTCCATGGTGTCCTGACTAAATTTCTGACATGGCTCTTTCAACCTGCCACATAATCATCCCCCAGTTGAGTCAGATAAATATAGTTCTCTCCCTGTCCCTCACCGTTGAGGTGTGGACAGCGTTCTGGCACAAACTGGCTTCTGTGCATCACCCACACATTGGTGGTGATTGTGGCGAGTTTCTCCCTCCTCACTTATCACTGTATAACACTGAATGTGACATAAGTGCTATATGACTGCAAGGTATTATTATTATTATTAGTAGTAGTAGTAGTAGTATTTAGAAAATGCTAACTGCTGGGATACGTTTGCTCAACAGCACTGATATTGCAATGATGTGATGACATACCACTTCAGTCCTGTCGGTAGCATGCTGTGTTTTTGTGTTTACAAAAGAGGTTACATTTAAAAGTGATTATGATTAAGAAATTTTCCCACTTTTTACTGACTTTGTTCAGACCGTGTGCCAATAGCTACAAAAATGTTGTGAGTGTGGATCAGATTTTTTAAGTTTTATTGAGTACATACTGCAGGAAACGAAACGCGAGTGGTTGCGTTTAACTGCGGAGTGCAGTGCTTTCGGGTTAACCGAATGAAAATACAGCAATGATTTTTATGAAAGAAGTATTCACTTTTAACATATAGGGTTTTGGACGATGGTCTTCGTGTTTTAGCGTGTAAAATAATTTTAGAGGTTATTAATGGGCAAGATATGCGCGAGGAGAAAGCACAACTGTAAATCTGGGAAACCCGAGAGAAGCTGTGTAAAACAGATTGAGTCTAAATGGTCCCCACCTGTCATTTAAACGCAACCGCGAATCTCAATGACGCTTGATCATAATTTGACAAGTTGTTGAAAGCAAGAATTAAACAAGCTAGATATGCCGGACCGCAGTCGGTCCCCGTCCCCGGCCAAGTCACCGAAGAACTCGCCCAAGAAGTCACCCAAGAAGTCCCCGAAGAAAAAAAGGGCCGCTAAACCTAAGAAAGCCGGTCCCAACGCTAGAGACCTGATTGTCAAGGCCGTAACCGCCTCCAAGGAGAGAAAAGGAGTGTCTCTGACTGCCTTGAAGAAAGCGCTAAAGGCAGCCGGATACGATGCGGAGAAAAACAAATTCCAAGTGAAGCTGGCCGTCAAGGCTCTGGTCGCAAATGGTACCCTGATTCACACCAAGGGCACTGGCGCATCTGGCTCCTTCAAGCTATGTAAAACTCAAACCAAGAAGCCGAAGAAAAGGGCGGCCTCTAAAGCCAAGAAGTCAGCCGGTAAAAAGAAAACGGCTAAAGCAAAGAAGCCCAAGAAGGCAGTAAAGAAGCGTGCCAAGAAGACAGCGAAGAAACCGGCCGCCAAGAAGGCGACCAAGAAAGCTAAGAAACCGAAGGCGACCAAGAAGAGTCCCAAGAGAACAAAATCGACCAGGCCTAGGGCCGCCAAACCTAAGACCGTCAGGGCTAAGAAAGCGGCTGCCAAGAAGTGAACATCCAAACGTTCCGTACTGATCAAAGGCTCTTTTAAGAGCCACCCACAGACACTTGAAAATGCGCAAATCTTTCCTACGTTTTTTTAATTTTTTATGTGGCTTCCACTTTAGCTGTAGAGTTGTTTTCAGGCCAAAGCATTAGCTGCCAATTTTCCGTTGTCGTGCCCAGCTTCAGATGGTGGTGTAGCTCATTACAATACTTAATTTCCACCCAAGGGTAGGCTGTCCAGTTAGTTTGTATTGAGTTCATAGTAACGCAGTAAGACGTATATTTAGTCAAATTAAACTCACATCCTGAACTTACAGAGCAAATACATCGAAATAAAGTTATGTAAAAACTTTCCCGAAAGCACATTTTAAATAATTACAGAATACGTTGACAATGTGCCTTGTATAATATTTGATTTCTTTCATTTTTGATTCGTCCTGTCTCATTCATGCTTATGCATTTTTACCGCCACTGTTCCTTGACAATAAAACGACTGCAAAGAACAGACCTGCCATTATTTTGGATGATGAATTCATGCTCAAATTAAAAATCGATTTGACTTTGAATTTTAAATGTATGAAAATAGTTAAACGATCTTTTCTTACATTTCTTTTTTTACCTGTATTATAACAGCTTCACGGCCAAAAAGAGGTCGTTGTACGTCTCTGTGCACATAAATAAATCCTACCATGCAACACCATAGTGACACAAAATGTGAAGATCTCTTTAGAATACAACCATAGTTTTCCCTAAAATGTGGCAAGCCGTTTTGGGAGGGTTTATGCCATTTTTGTGCTGCTTTAGAACAAGCTTTTTATGACATTTAACTATATTCAAGCTACACTAGCATTACAACAACTGTAAAATCTTTTGTGAATATTATATAATTCAACTGCTTACAAGGACTAAGTCTGTTTTTATATTATGTAAGAAAACAGTTAACTGCCGTTCGTTTAGTGCAGCATATGTTATGCACTGAACTTCGCTGGACATATTTACCACACCGCATGTTCTACATCGCGTTGCCTTTTAAAATATTGCCTGTTTTAATACTGACAAAATTCATAGAAAGATGATCTATCTTTCTTCGGAGTAAAATTCCGCCACGTCTTTAACGATTCATTGTGGTGTAACTAACTTCTATTTTGTCATTATTTTGGCATGAAAGAACAACAAACGATGGACCAGAATGCATACCTAAGTGCCTGTGCTCTTTTCTGTCCATGAAAGTAAACAGTCTATGAATAGATAATAACCTGACTGTGGTAGGCGGACCTGAGCTAAAACCGCCTTTTTCCGTTCCGTATGGTTTCAATCAGGTCGTCTTCGAGCGAATATATCAAAGCTACCCAGAGCCAGAACGCATCAGAGAATTTACTGAGTTTCTTGTCAGCAATCGCTTACTAAATCTACTAAAGATGTCTGGAAGAGGAAAGGGCGGGAAGGGACTTGGCAAAGGAGGCGCCAAACGTCATCGTAAGGTTCTGCGTGATAACATCCAGGGAATCACCAAGCCTGCCATCCGCCGACTTGCTCGTCGTGGCGGCGTGAAGCGTATCTCCGGCCTGATCTACGAAGAGACCCGTGGTGTGCTTAAGGTGTTCCTGGAGAACGTCATCCGTGATGCCGTTACCTACACTGAGCACGCCAAGAGAAAGACCGTCACCGCTATGGATGTCGTCTATGCTCTGAAGCGTCAGGGCCGAACCCTGTATGGCTTCGGTGGATAAGTGAACGTCGAACCAACTCACCCCAAAGGCTCTTTTAAGAGCCACCCATCTGTATTGAAAAAGGCAAATTCTGTTGATCAGGGAATTGTACGGACGTATTTAAACTTAGTCGATAGAATGTAATCTGAATCGGGTTTATTGGTCAAACTTGCTTATTAAACATCTAAAGGATTAGACTGGTCCACAATAGCTCCGACTACTTAATATCAACGATGTCGACAACATCAAGTAGTAAAGGAAAAGTACCAGTCCATGGAGAAAACGCGGCATTAAATAAAATTATATGAAACGTGAATTTGTTATAGTTCTGTTTGTGCTAATGAAATGAGTTGATGAAACTTAATTGGGTGTTGACGTACCTTTTTTATATATTTTTTTTATTCGGTTCTAAGCCTGGAAGCGCATAATTAAGTTTCGGTTTATTGTCACGTTTTGCTTACGCAATATAAGGTGAGCGAAACTGAGGGAAGGACTCAAATGTAGTATCGGCACAAAAGTAACGGAATACCCTGAATGATTAGGAAAAGTGAATATTTGTAGACTAATGAATAATCTGTAGCTAGTTTAAAATCGTCAAGTAAAATGAGTATAGAATAAATTCTGTAGACCTGGGGCGAGAATTGAGCCAGTAGAATTTGAACGTATTTCGGCGGGACTCTCCGTCCAATGAAAACCGCCATTACACTGGAGAGAAAAATAGCACTTAAAATGGCGCCTCTTCGACTGAAACAATAGCTGCTAATGAACTAGGGTAAACTATAGCGAATTTACTGAAATTAGACTTAAAATGAAACTATTACAACATACTAGGCCCTTGAATGACAATTTAATTTAAACGTGTGTATTCAGTTATTAAAGACCGTATTAAAGGAATTGAACCAATTACACGCATATCGAAGCAGGTGCTTGTGATAAGCTACATATTGTGATTCTTTCAGTCGTGTTGCAAGAAGTACCGGAGCATTTCCACTTAGTATTAGCGTATGAAAAACGTACTAATTAAATTAAAAATATTAAATACTAACTAAATTTAATAGAGCCTTTAATGCCACTTAACCATAAAAACTGCGTGTCCGATGCTGTCAATGCAGTATGTGCTTATATCTATTTAACCATGTAAAATTACATTAATATTTTCTTTCACCGAACACCGAAACCATGTTTAATTATTTAATTGGAAAAAATGTTTAAGTGTCAGAAGATTTGGTGTCTGTGGTGTTGTGTTACCTGTTCAGTGGGTGTTACTCAAAATAAAACTAACTGGTTTTCCATTAGCGTTGTCACAATAACTTTTTTATACGCATCATGTATAAGGTAATTCTTTAATGGAAAAGGTCTAGCTATAAGTAATTTGACAATATCACTTCCTCATTTTACCACTTTATATATGACGTAGGTGATCATTCCGAACATTGTTTTTTTTTTTAAAAAAGCGATTTGATCTTTAAGGGTTTATTTCTTACCTTTATTTTAATAAAATTAAGTTTTTTAACACTGTGAATCATAAAATAGGACAACGTCTTCCATTTCACTGGTGCATTTATTTTTTTGTATCTGGTGCTTAGCCTTAAGTTGTCAAAACTAAGTTGTGTATATAATTAAACATGTGTTGTGGCAAGTGTAAACTTCTTTTGTAAAAATGAAGAAAATAATATTCAGTTCATGCTATTAAACTTTATTTTTTTTACTAATTTTAATAGTGGTGTTGTCCATGGTGTTATCCCCAATTCATTGCCTATAATTTTCAATATTTAATTATTCATTATTGCTATATCTGTGTACGGATGTCATAATAAACCCCTCCAAAGATAGATTTAGATAACTTGTGAAAGTTAAAATTGATGTCCTCAAACATGATCAATGAGTCGCCCTTGTTGAAATTGGATACATTTAGCGATTATATATTTTCTAAGATTATAAATTGCATACACAAATATTTAACATTTTCTCAGTTGGTTTACCACTGCTTGCAAAGAATCATCAGAAAGAAACATCTTATCAACTACTACAAGGTGCTGAATCGAGTTCAAACTGATACCAGCATCGTTTTCTGGGCCATGGGTATTGGGAACTCCTAATCAGCATCTGTGCGTCTCAGGTCAATCCTCTCTCCTACTAAAACAAGTATGCCAATCATAATGCTGTATATTAAACAGTATTTTCACCCCAAGCTTTCCTTGAGTACAGCCGTCTAGTCATCACTGAGGTGTAACACCACATTTGAATAACCAGAGCCTTTCAAAATGCAATCTAAAATCATTTTCATAACTAAATATGAATCTTTTCTCATCAGCAAAATTTTGTTCAGTGCTGTATGCCGCCGCTAAAAAAATTCACTTTCCTGTTTGGTGCGAATTGTCAAATAATTAGTCTTTTCCATACAAAAGTAAATACAGATTTACTGGGACCTGCATCATGAAGCAGGATTACTGAGTTAGCTGGAGTAAAACCCGGAACTCTCCCAAATCTGGAACATGAACTGAGGTAAAAAGAGCTTTTCAGGGTGAAGTTATCCAATGAACTCAGTAATCCTTGATTCCGGAGTGGGATTTTGAGAGCTGAGGACCTACCACCAATATTATTGTTGGCCAAGAAGTGCCATAAGAAAGGAACACCATGTCGTAACAGTCTATTACAATACTTGAGGAATCAGATATAAAAAAAATGTCTAAAATCATGTTATCTGTATATTTTCAATGGCGATGTCTTAGGAAAGCCATTTATGCAAATCTACAAGAAAGAACACCTGATTGGTGGTTGTAACTATCAATGCCATTTTACACAACCTGTCCGGTATTTATTCTTTTAAAAACAGTGACTCAGTACAAGGCAGTCTAAGGTTCTTAGAACTTTATTGGAGATTTCATACAGAGAGAGCTCATGTAATGATTCATAATTATAAGCAGTTTTGTTAAATAATAATAGAACAGAGAGGCTGAAATGAGTGGCAGAAATGTATCTCAAGCCCGAGCTTGCTGCTGCTCCTGGAACTCGGAGATGCGACCCTCCATAAGGGGGCGGAAGTGTCGAATTAATCCCTGGATGAGGAGAGCAGGAAGGAACAGTTTAATCATACATACCAAAACAACAGAAGCATCATTTCTGGTCAGTCCCAGTGTTCTTCACGTACAAAGTGTAACTTCAACCCTTTGCAGGGTAGGTGTTTTGGAATGTTCTGTCAAAATTCTAAGTCAGTGTTCTAGAACTCCATTGCCTTCAATTACCAATAGCGATTGTGACATCAGCATTCGAATACTCAGTAAAGAACATTCTAGTCACATATTTGTGATCTTCCCCCCCTAAAGGGTTAAACTGCACTTTCACAGCCTTTCATCTCGGTGAAACCAAATAGTTCCCGTGGCGCCCTAGTTATTTCTCAGTAGTTACCACAACCCCCCCCTCTCCATTTATTTACCTGTACTGGCCAGGCAGCTCCATCTCCCAACGCGCAGATGGTATGTCCCTCGATCTGCTTGCTAATCTCCCAGATCATGTCGATTTCCGAGACCTTTGCATTCCCGCGCACAAATCGCCACATCATCTTGTTCATCCAGTCCACTCCTGCGAGAGCAATGGCGAGCGAGCCGTTACGAGCCGTTCACTGTTTACACCCAGAACCGCAGGAGGTCGGCACTGCGGAAGGTCACCGCATCGGGTGCAGTTCCTTACCTTCCCTGCAGGGGGTGCACTGGCCACAGCTCTCGTGCTTGTAGAACTCAATCAGGCGAGCGATGGCTCTGATGATGTCCGTCTGTAATTACAACGGGTCTCTTAATGTTTCTGTTCAGCTGAGCGTCTTTGACCCCGAACACTACGAAAGTGCATTAAAACTGAGTAATACAGTGGCATCATACTGCTTGACAGCATCCTTGATACTCAATAAGCTCTCCATTCATAGTGATCACTTTGTGGTTCAGATCTATTTCTTTGGGGGGGGGAAAATGTAACAAAACAAAATGCATCCGGCCATTTTAGTTTACGGTTTTAACTCACGGATTTGTCCATGACGATGAGTGCAGCCGTGCCCAGGCCGGTCTGTGCCTGAATGAGGCCGTCAAAGTCCATCAGCACCTCCTCGCACACCGATTTGGGGATGAGGGGTGTGGAGGACCCCCCGGGGATCACTGCAAGTAGGTTGTCCCAGCCGCCCCGCACTCCTCCTGCAGACAGGGGGCAGTGTTTCCGTCAGTGAGCGTAAGCAAACCACTCAGCTTCTGCTGCACTTAGAGCAAGGTCACAGCATGCAATGAACCCAACAGAAATAGCTGCTTAACTGCTCCATCACAGCGACACAATAGCGCCAGGGGTCAGAAAGTAGAAGTCCTGTCATGCCTTTCGTCCGCCCATGAACTCAGCCAGCTGGTGTCACTAATTAGTTCCACCTCCTGCCTGAAGAACTGAGCTAATTAGCAAATCCAGGTGGTTGGAACAAAATACTGGGGAGGACTTTTACTTTCTGAAGCCGGCTTTTCCACTTGTGCGTACAAGAGGAAAGAGAAAGCAGCAGGGAGGGCGTGGTCACCCGCGTGTCTCTCGATGAGCTCTTTGAGGGGGATGGACATCTCCTCCTCCACGGTGCAGGGGGTGTTCACGTGGCCCGAGATGTTGAAGAGCTTGGTCCCGGAGTTCCTCTCCCTCCCGAAAGTGGCAAACCACGAACCACCGCGGCGACAGATGGTGGGCGCCACCGCGACCGTCTCCACGTTAGCAACCGTCGTCGGGCAGCCAAACACCCCTTGAAACACAATGGGAGAGACCGGGGTTGGTCACGGAAATCGCATCGAATACACAGGATCAAAGGCAGGCTCAAACGATGAAACCCACAAACCTTCTTCCTACAGAGGCTCTCCCACCTTCGAACAGAAAAACACTAACCGAGACTAGAATTTAATCTTTTATTATATTAATCTTATATCCGATGTTGTGTGAAGAGTTCTAGTTCAAACAACTGTCTTTAGAGGTTTCGCTTCTGAAAAAAAAAAAATAGGACAGCGTTGTATGGGCCACAATTTATGAATTTTTCATGAATGGTCCTTTTTGAACTTTTCGCCCCAGTATCACGGATCGTCACCGTTTCTTTGCGCTTTGAAAAGCAGGTCGCCCCGACGACGCCCGTTGGCCCCTCCCACTTACCCACGTCGGCCGGGAAGGGCGGCTTGAGGCGGGGCTTGCCCTGCTTGCCCTCGATGGACTCGATGAGCGCCGTCTCCTCGCCGCAGATGTAGGCGCCAGCCCCGCGCATGACGAACACGTCGAAGTCGTAGCCCGAGCCGCAGGCGTTCCTGCCGACCAGGCCGGCGGCGTAGGCCTCGTTGATGGCCACCTGGAGGGAGACGGTCTAACGTTAGCGCCGCGGCCGCCGCCCTCGCACCGCGACGCGCTCAAAATAAGAGAAAGCAATGCCTCTGCATTTCCTTACACGGGGAAGACACTTAAACAGAGGGGAAAAAAATGTTCAGGTGCAGTGCACAGTACGTGATTATTCCTAGCTACTGACATTTCACCTGATCAGAAAGGGCATATTCTTGATTTTGAAAAAAAAAAAAAAAACACATTTACTTTCATGATGAATAAAAGTGGTATGTTTGTGGAACACATCAGTTTTAATCACAGCACTAACTATTTTGAAGAAAACTATGTTACCCACACACACAATTCTCTGTAAAAGACGTGTAGCTGAAGTTAACCCTTTCCTCCCGAGCACATAAAAATTCCTTGCCTGCGACGCAAGCAATGGCGTAAATTTGTGTGTGCGCGTGTGTCTGTACACGTGTGTGTGTGTGTGCATGCATGTGGGTGTGGGTGTGTGTGTGTGTGTGTGTGTGCGTGCATATGTGTGTGTGTGTGTGTGCGCGTGTATGTGGGTGTGTGTGTGTGTGCGTGTGTGTGCACGTGTGCGTGCATGTGGGTGTGTGTGGGTGTGTGTGTATGTGGGTGTGTGTGTGTGCACGCGCGTGCATGTGTGTGTATGTGCATGTGAGTGTGTGTGTGTGTATGTGGGTGTGTGTGGGTGTGTGTGTGTCTGTGAGTGTGTGTGTGTGTGTGTGCACGCGCATGTGAGCGTGTAGTAATGCACAGTTTACAGTAGTGCTCCAGGCATACGCGAGTCCGCCCGGCCCGGTTACCTGTAGGTTCGACGACTCGTTGTAGAACTCGCCCCGGATGTAGATGTACGCGGCGCGGGCTCCCATGGCTCGGCCGGCCACCAGGCACCCCTCCACCAGCTTGTGCGGATCGCTGCGCATGATCTCCCGGTCCTTACAGGTGCCCGGCTCCCCCTCGTCGGCGTTCACCACCAGGTACTTCGGCCTGGAGGAAGCCAGACCGTGAGGACTTCCTGCCCGACGCACGCTAACTCACATAGAGCACCGTCAGACTGTCACACAGCTACAATGATGCCATTTGCGCAATGGAAATAACGGTGTTCTGTGTACATTTGACTGGCACAGTACTGAATTCCCCTAAATTTTCAGATCATTACATTTACTGGATTGGTTGAGTCACTAAACACCGACGACACAACCGTTAGTGTTAATTATACTTATCCAGCCAACGGCAGCAGTCGGTTGTTAACCGACACCATTGCAGGATATTAAGGGGTGCCTGTCATACCCCTACTGTGAGGATGCTGCGCTGGGTCGTGTGGTGTTGCATTGTGGGGGCACTGACCGGCCGTCGCTCGGCTTGTTCATGAAGCTCCACTTCATGCCGGTGGGGAAGCCGGCTCCGCCCCTTCCCCTCAGGCCTGAGGTCTTCACCTCGTTGAGGATCCAGTCCACCCCCTTCAGCAGGATCTCCTTCGTCTTGTACCAGTCACCCCGACTCATGGCACCCTTCAACCTGGGGACAGGGAAAAAAAACTCCATGAGGAGGATAGAACACACACTAGCACAGACTAAATGACACCGAGTCAAGGACTATCTATGTTGGACAAGGTGGACAAGTGAGGACAAGACATCGTACACACAAGACATGACCCTATATTTATGTTATCAAGGCATTGTATTATATTTATTATTGCTTACTTTTTTCCCTCAGACAATCAAGGGTACAACGTCATTGCACATCGAGGAATTGAACCTGCAACCATTGAGTTTCAAGTCCAGCTCCTCAACTATTATACCACACTATCCCCCCCCCCCCCCCCCCCCCGACACTATACACGGTAAATGCCACAGTGACAGTATCCGCTCAGGGCAGTATGAGAGCTGACAGGGCCAGAGAATTGGTGGGGACGACAAAGGCTTTTTGCGTGCAGGTTGTGGTACCTCCAGTCATGGCGACCGTACAAGTTGGTGAAAATCCGATCCTGGTCTGCGAGCGGCCCGAACTTAGTCTTCTTCGGCTTATCCTGCAAAATTCAATAAATTCCAGCGCTCAAACTTCAATCCTACTGTACTTAACACTTCCCATTTTTAAAAAAAAATCTGTGGTACTTCAACAATCACAGACTGTATAGGGTATCTTGCGGCTTCTAGCCGCATTTCTTTTCCCTGAAGGCTGGGCTATGCTTCGAAAGAAATAAACCTACTCATGTAAATCCTTAACATAGTCTAATTAACAAACATTTGCCACTCTTCCGTCAAAGCCTGTACCACATGGCAGCAATGCATTTTGCCCAGAATGAAAAGCTGCATTAAAGGGAGGCAGAACGCGTGTTTTTTTAACACTGCCCTCAAGCCCCGTCGTATTTTTTCTCAGAGAAGAGGGTTCCGCAGCGCAGTGCCGTACCTGCTGAGCTGCGGCGCTGCTGAACCGACTCAGGGCCGTCGCGCCGCACTGGCTGACCGCAACCGGCGATCGCGCCGCGGCGTTCACCAACACCCGCGACAGGGACAGCATCCTTCCTGCAGGCGAACCGCTCAGATCAGCATTCGTCTTTTTAGTCACATTGATTAAGCAACTTGGAATTTCCTCCAAACTGCCTCAAAATGTACAAAACTATACCTTAAAATGGAAGTTCACTTTCCTTCGCTGGTTAGAATTTTTTGATAAGCACCTGAGTCTGGGACTTAGAGCAGACACCTTTGTGTTGGAATCCACGATGAAGCAAGTGATGTGCTTCCGTGCACAGTGCTTACCCTAGATTACCCCTGTGACACTGATCCAAGACCTGCACAAACAAATTACTAAACATTTTATTCAATCGCAAACCTAATATAGAGACTCAGTCTAGGATTTAATAGGGATATACAAGATTCTGAAATATCACCAGTGAAAAATTATAGTGCATGTCTGAAAATCCTGTTTTGAGAATATTAACATTCCTACTTAATCTAGGTGGTGTATGTGCCTGACCAACACAATGCTTTTACTATCTCATTCAAAACCATGATGTTTTATTTAGCTACAGTCATTAAGTTTACAATATTGGTCAGCTGTAGCCCGGAGTCTGGACCATCTTCCTACAGCGTTCATGACAGCTGTCATAACACTTTAGTGTTTGATAACTCACTGATATCAAATAACTTAACCCAAGGTGACACAGTTCGTGAAAGGAACCAACAATTTAACCAGATGTATCCCTGATATCAAGAAACTAGCATACTGGAAAGCAAGTACAAGTACTTAAGAAGAACTAGCAAGCTGGCTAGCGATATTTGGATGCCACAACACACATTGTCAGCCACACAGTTATGTGGTAGCTAACTATCCGACTTCACAACAACATTAAAGAATACATAAACTATGGGAAATGCAGCAGTGTACCTTTCAACTGAAACAGCCAGCTGCCAAACGAGTTCGCTACACGTGAGAAGCAGTACGTTGCCAGAGAATTAGTTAAACATAGCAGCATTGAATGTAGCTAGCCAACAACGTTAACTAGCGACAGTCTATGACCTCAAGTTCTCTCTCACGGATTTTCGATTATAGTAAGAGTCGTAACATTTTTTCGGTTTAGATAGTGTGAAGTCCACCTTTACCCGGTCATACCCCAAACCTCAAAATCTGTCTAATTAACATGCAAACCCATGCATTATTATATAGATCACGCAGCTACTCACCTTGATGCTATATTTCAACTAATAAGCCAACACTTATGAAATGCGCCGAAGCGGAAGTAGATGGAGGACAAAAAGGAAACAGTCATGAGCACTCACGTAACGGTATCACGTGGGAAATGTGCTTATGAAATTTGTTGACTTCTTTTTTATTTATTATTTCTTCAATTAATGAGTTAGTTTAACTACAGGAAATGTCCACAAATCGTCCAACAGACATTCTTTAACTAACAAAAATGGGTGTCTTATGAGACTGCAAAAGTGTGTTTGAATTGTATTATTTTCGTGCACGAGAAATTGAAGAACGATTCACCTATTTGCACATAGGGGGAGCAATGGTGTCGGGATATGAAATGTAACATACTGTAATTTTATAACAGGGTGTTGCGACACTGGAAAGTGGTCTATATAATTATATATAAATGAACGCTTAAATGATAATACTAGGAATGTCATTTTAGTTACTTTCTGTAGCAAAGAGAAACATTTCTTGAGTCCATTTGTGATGAGGAGTTCTCTGAAGCTGAAAACAAATCAGTAGTAAAAGGATATTATTTGATTACATTGGATGTTCTTTCATTGAAAGTATGAGGGGCTTGCCCGTAATAAACACTACATAATTATATTTTATATATTTAAATATCTTTGTTGCTGTAGCACATTTTCTTATCGTAACCATTTTTGAACACTACTGATCCAAAATACAGGACTGACTAGTCATTTATTTCTAGTTTATTTTGCATTTCAATGCTGACGCAAACATTTAAAAACTGTATTTGAAGCAGAAATATATGCTATATTCTATATTCACGCTTTCCCTTTTTCATCCACAACCATTTTCACAATTTACAATTAAACTTATTCTTCTAGCATTTTACCTGGACATACCATCATTGTCTTTCCAGTCAGTATAATTGTTATCGTACGTATGAACTTGTGGCATTAGCTCTATTTTACTTCAGTAGAAAATAGTGTTTAAGAAAACAACATTTGTGCTAATTAACAGTTTATTAGTTTTACTTACACTGTGCTAGTACACAGATACAAAAGTAACACATAAGATAAGTTTTTTGTTGTTTTATTTTGGTTTTTTTTTTTTTGCCATGAACTGCATTTTTCAGTGAAAGCTGGAAAATCTGGAAATACAGATTCTCAGATGTCAATGTTAATTAAGTACTATCAAAATACATGCATTTTCTTATATGTTTCAGGATGCTTTCCTTCTTGTATCGGACGTTTCATATTTCTGGTCTTGAATGGATAAATTTTACCTTGTGATGCAACAAACTATGACTGACAAGGAGGAGACAGATACAGAAAGAGTATACATTGATCAAGAGAGGGAGAGAGACAGATTATGAGATAGATACATCCATAGGATTATAGTAGTAAATCTTGTACTTTAGGATTAGGATAATGTTCTTTCAAGCAATTTATTTTGCACAGTAAATTGAAAAAGGTTAATACAGATCATATAAATCATTACAATTTTTGCATTGTGTCATGTGTAGAATTTTAAATGGTGCACAGTATAATGTTCGTCATTAAATCAACACTTACAGGGTTTATACGAGTTCATTATGACCTTAGTGGACTCATATAAACTCTTTAAATAACAAAATATGAATAACAAATCTAAATAAGAATAACTGCCATACAGCAAAGAACAAGTACTTAAAACAAATTCCATGATCCAGAGGGCTTTGTATAGGGATGGATCTATGTATTTTTTAAAAGTCTGAAGAAAGCACCTTGGACAGAGAGAAGTCCAAACAATATTGTAAGTTTTGATATGACATTTTCAACATTCACAATATTATATCTGCAGTTTTTTGCCAATATATTTTATCACTTGGTTGCAACATAAAATTGTGTTTTTGATATTCAGAACATTAATTGAATCATACTGAATTAATGTACTTTCTATACAAAACAACCTGTGAATGTTTTGTTCTATCCCAGCAAAAATAAATATGTATTTTCATGAACAATGCATATTGAAGATATTTAATACAGCATAATGAATAACCGAAAGGTAGGCTCGGAAATGTATAGAAGAAACTCATTATCACCCTTATTGCACATTTACATTTATATATACATAGCCATAGAGTGACTTTTTTCCAGAAAACAGCTTTCAGGATTCTCTTAAAGCCTCTGGACTTGAAATGCCCTTGATCTGGGTGGAGTTTGGGCAGTGGATGGGGGAGAGGAGGGAAGGGGAGAAGGCTTGGAGTGCTGGGTTTGTGGAAACGCAGGGGCCAAAGTCTCTGAGGTGGGGGTTGGAGAGGAGAACAGAGTAGGTTGAGAGGAGAGGTCAAGTTTTTGGGAGGAGGACTCGGGTGCAGAAGGATTGAGAGGAGGTGGAGCCTGGGTCTGTGACACCTGAGACTGCCACTGTGGTACATTCTCACTGCTCCCCTGTACTGACAGCCATGAAGGGCCCAGCAAAGAACCAGAGAGTAAGCTCTCTCCAGAGGGCTTCTGGTAGACTTGAGGACTGGGTTGGGACTGTACCCAATCTCTGTAGGACAGCAGGGGGTGCGAGGTAGACAGCTCCCGTGCTTCCTGAGTCAGTCCACCCAGAGCTGGAGATCCCTGAGAATGGAGATCGCTTCCATGGTGCAACCGTGGCTCTATTGCCCTCTGCTGGACAGATTCAACACTGCTGGCACCCGGGGGTGGGACTGAGCTTTGCGGGAAGAATGTCACCCCCATTGAATAGCGTGTTCCACTTTCTGGGTCATCTGTGTGGAGGCCTGGGCTGTACTGGGGTAGAGTTCTGCCCGGCTGCTGGTGGGAGGTGGTAGAAGCAGGCAGGGTTTGCATTTCACCATGAAGTGACACCCTTTCACCAGCCAGTCCATCCATACCTGCTAAAAAACAGGACAAGGGACTGGGGGTGAATCTTTTGGGCAGTGGTCCTGGCAGGGGGTGTGAGAGTGGGCCAGAGGATATAGGTGAAGAAACGGGCTGATGTTGGTCCTGGTCCTGCTGTTGGTCTGGCTGAGCAGTGGGTTGAGACGTGGAGGCTGCTGCTGATTGCAGAGGTGTTTGGACCTCAGGACCCTCAACCATGGAGTAGGTGACAGAGTGGGCACTGTTACCATTGCCCATCACCTTGGGGACATGAGCTGATTCTGTTTCAGAACCTGGCTTGGTGTCACGTTTGACCACCTTCCGTGCAAGGACACTGTCCCAGGAGCTAAGCGCTGCTGCATCCCCTGTTCCTCCCCCCTTAGAGCCTCCACCTGCG
The DNA here is from genome assembly GCF_013347855.1 of Anguilla anguilla. Classification (NCBI taxonomy): domain Eukaryota; kingdom Metazoa; phylum Chordata; class Actinopteri; order Anguilliformes; family Anguillidae; genus Anguilla; species Anguilla anguilla. The sequence goes on from NC_049208.1 coordinate 50,003,995, forward strand.
TCATTATTTGTCACCCTGGCCCCTGCCCCCGCTGCCCTCTGTGATGGCTGTTGTAGTAGGACAGAGTTCCTCTTTCCTGAGACAGAGAAAAAAGGGAACGGGTGAAGGACTGAAAGCTGCAGCGTAAGCAAATGCAAAAACATATAAAAAGTGTCATCCCTTGGCTATGAAAGTAATCCCCCTTGTGTGTCTGTGTTGATGGTCGAGCGGGCGACTCACCGATACGATCCAGTCGCTCCGCAGCCACGGCCTCAAAAGCCTGCCTCATCAGCGGGTGCTCCTCCAGAACCTCATTGAAGCTGTCCACCGACAGGGAAAAGAGGCGGCAGTAGGTGTCGGCCCGGACGCTCGCCGTGCGACGACCTTTCGTCAGCAGGCATATCTCTGAGCAGACAGGGAGCAGGAGGCCAAAGTTGAGGTGCAGGCAAAGTTTGTATTCCAGTCAGTCTAACCCAGACATTCAGCACACTGTAGTACTCCGAAGACACCCAAACTCAACACCCAGAATTCTTTGGCTTTTCTCATTTGCAATAGCTCACCCCCAAAGTAGGACCCATCGCTGAGCCTAGTCTCCTTGTTGCCGTGGGTGATGACGCTCACGCAGCCATGCTGGATGAAGAACATCTTGTATCCCACAGTTCCCTCGCGGATGATGAGGTCACCTGGCTGGAAGACTTCGAAGCGCAGCTTGGTCAGCACCGCCAGCACAAAGTTGGGGTCGGCGTTGGCGAACAGCGGCATGTTGGCCACTAGGTTGCGACAGTTGAAGCTCACAATCTCCTAATGGAGGGGGATGAGAAAAGAGTGGTGAGTAAGGCCTTTACATACCATCGTTATGTGGTAAAATATATATGCTATCTTTTTGTATTTACAATATTTGTTGTACATTTTACAATTTTACAGTTATTGTATTTTAACCAGAAACAAAATCAAGCCTAATCCAATCCATCACAAGGTTCTTAATTCTGATAACCACCAAATGAAAGGTTCCTTACATATGTAGAGCAAGAGGCGGAGTTCAGAGATAGAGCAAAGTTCAGGCAAAGTTCAGAGATAGAGCAATAAGAAGACCTCTTTGAGCGGGTCGCTCAGCTCCCCCAGGATGTTCTCCTCATCAAACATCTTGCCCTGGTAGCGGTGCTCATAGTACTCGTGTATCTTCTGACGCATGTCCGAAGGCAGCTTGTGGAATGACATGTACTCCTCCACCTGCTTATACTGGGGCATATCGAATTGAAATTGATTGAATTGATTTTTATTTTTACCAGATCAAAAGACAAAATGCTCAGCACTTTTCTGAAAAAAGTAGAAAACAAACAGTGAAGCTATACACGAAAGTGTACCCCCTAAATAATTTAACTAAGGCTTGTAACTTACGAGTTTTTATGCTGATGTCAAAGATATCCTGGTAAAACCTTGAAAATTACTGTAACTGTATATTGGAATATTAATATCTCTGTACATTCTTTAATTTGAGGCACAGGCCACGCCTAGGTCAGTATAATTATTTGCAACACTTCTAACTTTCACACACAAAAACAAACCCTGCAAATTAGGTGGTACCTTTTCCTGGTACTGTCGACGGGAGGAGTCGAGAGACTGGACGAGGGTGGTGGCGTGGCCGAGGAACATGGCGTAGCAAGTGGCGCCTACGATCATGCTGAGCATGGTAAGCCACACATCTGTCATCGACTGTGGGGCCTGAGCACCGTACCCAATACACAGCATGTGGCTCATTGCCTTGAACAGGGCGTAGGAGTACTGCACGCTCCACGTGTTGTTCTTGGGGGGGTAGATATGGAAGACAGAGAGAACCAATTAATTTGTATTTATTTATTGTAATATCATTATTACTAGTTTCATCACAACTATTATTATTATTATTGTGTTATTGGTATTTCACCAATGTCTTGCTTCAGTGCTATACTTCAGTAATATTGTCATCATGCCAATAAAGCATTGTTCAATTGAAATGGGACACAGACACACACAATGGGTTAACGGCAGTGCGCTTGGCTGGAGTTTAAACCTCAAACCCCAGAACTGCATTTCAACTGGAACAGCTGGTCCTTATTCCACAGCTTTGGACAACTGCACCAGTTGGTATGCAGTTCTGTGTTCTACAGGTTTAAACTTGAGGTAAGCACATGGCAGTTGATGCAGATGCACTGAATGCTTAGACACACTCCAGTGTTCCAGGAGTTCAATGAGCTCTGCGACCCGCCCCTTATTTAAAACAACGGCCATTAGCTTGTAAGGTGTGACCGAACGTGAATTTATCAGCCATGCAAGCCCCTGCCACCCTCCTTACCACCATGTGGTTCTTGGCCACCCAGCAGTCTGCGGGGAAGTCCTGCAGCATGGGCACCAGGAACTGCAGGCACCCGTCCCAGTGGCACAGCAGCAGCATCATGCCGATGAGGTTTACGATGCGCACCACCGCGCTGGCCAGGTCGTAGGTCATGTGGAAGATCTGATGCGCGGACAGGGTTGGTTGTTATCAGTGTAGGAAAGGGGTGGAGAGCGTTTTCCTCTGTGGGATGATGTAATCTTACTTGTGTTGTGATATGATTTGTTTTTTACTCAATTCAGCTTGAGGCGTGCAGCATTTGCCATTTCTTTTTCTTTATTGCAGCTTGATATTATTTGACGAACTTGTGTATACAGGGATGAAATGTTTGTCCTGTTTTCTATGAGCTTGCCTCCTTGTATGGCCCCCACCCAAATATATATGTAAGTTATACGTATGTTTTTTTTGGATAGTACTGTGTAAAGACAACCTTCATGGATGCAGGTCCCTGTGTCACCTTCTATTCATATGCCCTGCTATCAATGACTCACACACATGCTCTGATACACTTTACATACTTAAACCATTTTGAATAGCCCATTGGCATATACTGTGGTCCCTCCCTCACCTCTTCCCATTGGTGGATGTAGCGAATGAGGCGGGAGAGGCGCAGCAGTCGCAGGAGGCTGAGGATCTTGGTGAAGCGGACGATGCGCAGGGCGCGGGCGGTGCGGTACACCTCCGAGTCCATCAGCACCTCCAGGTCCACCACCAGGAAGATGTAGTCCACGGGGATGGACGAGATGAAGTCCACCACGAACCAGCTCTTCAGGTAATGCTGGCGGATGACCAGCGGGTCCAGGATGATCTCGGCGTTGTCCTCCTTCAGGATACCCGTGCGGAAGTTGAACACCAGGTCCGCAAGGAAGAGGGTGTCGGACACCACATTGAAGGCGATCCAGGCGAGGGAGTTCTCATTCTCAAAAAAAGTGATGCCCACTGGCAGAATGATCAGGTTCCCCATCATTATGAGAAGCATCAGCAAGTCCCAGTAGAACCTAATATTTAAGAGGTAGGGTAAGATAAAGCAGGGTTTTGGATATGGTGTTAGTAGGTGGAGAGCAGGTAGTGTTTACAGTGGAATGTTGATATAAATTGACAGGGACATAGTTGTGCAGAGTGTACGGGTGGGTGTGGGATAGATTGTAGGTAGAGAATAGGAGGGGGAGAGGTGTCATTGGAGGAGGTGGAGGGATATAGCATTAAAGAAGTGTGGAAGGAGGTGGAGGGATATAGCATTAAAGGTGTGGAAGGAGGGGTGAAAGAGAATTGGGATGGATCGTGGGGTAGGTTTTGGTAGAGGGCAGGTACAGAATCAGGGCAAGAGTGGCAGAAAAGTTTAAAGAGACGGCAGGTTATTACTCTACACCCAGGCTCATGCCAGGACACAAGGCTCATTGGCTGGAGGACGTGAAGCCCAAGGCAATGTGGTGTAACATGACTGAACACAATGCTTTCTATAGCCTGTCCCATTCTCTGGAAAACAGTTCCCTCAACAATTAAAGTCTGAATTCAACAAACAAATATGTATTGCAGACTTGCAGCGCAATAGGCATTGTTTAGGAAGGAGGGAGAGGGTTCACCTGCTCATCCCGTAGATTACCTATGCGCTCTCAGAGGGGTGGACACCTGCTCATCCTTTCCAGATTGATAACTGACATACTTTTCCGAGACACACAAGACGGCGTTCCAGTACAGCCCACCGCCCTACATCACTTTACTTGTCATCATTTTATAGCACCTCAGGGCTAAATATAGATGCGGATTGGGTTTCTTGAGCTGGTTACTTTTTCCAAATTGCCACCATCCACACATGCTCTTCCCCTTCCTAGACAGACTCCACGGATCCCATTTTGTAATTAACCCTCTCTTGTGTTAATGACGTGTTGTGTCCAGTGACCTGGCTGTCACCTGAGCTCTGTGAGAATGGCCATCACCTTATTACTCAGAGGAAGACGGAAAGAGGCAGAACAGAAAGGAAAAGAAATATGCCTCTTGTTTTGGAAGAGACTGTCGAGTCCAAGCCTGGCAAACATGCTATGGTGACCGATACGTAAGTTGTTGTCAACAACTGACAATCACGCCAGTTCAGGATTAACTATATTTATTCAAGTCATTACATTTGATGCGGTAATTATTTTTGTCACAACTAACTGGTTTGAAGTTGCTGATTTTCAGTTTAAAATCACTTAAGACTAATACTTCCAGGGCAAAAGACAATGGCAACATTTCCACCGCGCTGCTGAACAGACCTAAATGACAAAGACAGGTCAGGGATTCAGTAATCCAAATCATCTTGCCCTATATTGCAATCTCAATTCCTTTATCCCCTTATATTGTGGTTGCACATAATCTTCTCTCTTTCTCTCTCTCTCTCTCTCTCTCTCTCTCTCTCACGCACATACACACATTTTCTCACTTTCTCTTTCAGTCTCTCCTTTGTCTTTCCCCCTTTTGTCCAGTATTATACTGCATTTAGGACATGGTGAGTTTTAGTTTTCTGGCTCATTTTTTTTTTTTTTTTTTTTTTTTTACACAGGACTAGATTCTTTTTAAATGGCACAATGGGTCAAAGAACCTAACTTCCTATTGATTTAACAATGGACAGATAGGTGCCATGAGTAGATGAATGTGCAAAATAGTAAAATGTGCAGTTAGCTAGTGTATACCAGGTTCAGAATAAAGTACTATCCCTTCCTTTGTTTTGCTTTCATCCCAATTTTGTTGTGTGCTCTATTTTATTGTTCTACCTTTAAAAAAATTTAAAAAACCCTACCACTGATCTTCATCCCAGAGGACTTTCCACACTATTTGCATTTTCTCCTCAAGTCTCTCCATCCATCTCTCCTGTTTCTGATCTACGACAGGCCTGCCTCTGTTACTTCCTGCACGTCATCATAACTATCCTCTTCCCCGTTCACCCTTGTGCCCCGGGGTACCTGAAATCACTGTAGGGGTGGATGATCCAGACTCCGATGGACTTCACCCTTTCTTGCTCCGCGGCCACGCCCTTGTGGCTGCCGAACATGCGGAGGGAGAACTTGTTGACCCCGGGCTGCAGCATGCTGCTGAGCTGGCTCTGCATGAACGTCCGCCGGTAAGGGCTGCCGTGCTCCTCCAAGCCGGGCGCTGCGTCCGCGGTCCCGTCCACATCGCTGTCCCGGACCAGGGGGGCGGCGGTCTTCAGCCCTCCGGCCTCGCGGCCCTCAGGGGCGGGGGCTCCCGGTTTGATGAGCGGGAAGCCGTCCTGGCTGGGGCTCCCGACAGATTTCTGCCTTCTGCTTGCGTCCCCGCGTTTCCCTTTTAGGGAGACCCCGGACAGACCGAACCCTCGGAGAGGAAGGGTACTCTTGCCGTGCTGTTCGGCGCCTCTGTTTTGGGAACCCGCTGACCCCACGCCTTGTCCCATACCATCCATCTCAAATGAATAACAGTCAGGTTTGAGTGGTGGTCGAGATGGTTACACTACCTCAACTATAAGGCAAAAAGCAGATGTCAAGTTATCAGTGTTAAATGCAGTCCCTCACATCACTTTGGATGTAAAATTATTAGGCTGAGTTGTGTGAATTATTTCCTAGCAGTAAGAGTTTTGTTTTTTCCTTCACAACAACTCAAAGGAATAGGCATCCCACTATGCCCTTCCTTCTGGTAAGTCTCAACTCTCCTACTCTTGTTGCATGAATATCTTCCTCTCAATAAATACGGCAACACCATTGTATCCCGTTTACTTCTTTCAGGGTGATTCCTCAAAGCATTTGTTTCCCCATTCTTTCTTGGCACACCACTCTTGGAGGGAAACCTGTTATCTGAGCTCCAGCAGTCAGAATCTTGGTTTTAAATTCCCTCTGAGGTACGCATGAGTGGGTACTGTCCACTCTGGCCAGGACGATCGTTCAAACGCTCCTGGTCAGTGAGATAATCGTATAGTCGCCTGCAGACTGACGTTTGTCATCTTTGAGCGAGAAATGATAGACAGACCCACAAAATGTTGGCTATGCATTAAAAGAGACACCCAGGGAACGTCAAATCATAGAAAACAATGTCTTTCAATCGCTCGAAATCCACAAACACAATGGAACGATGTAATGATGCGCGAAAACCAATACTTCAGCGCAACGGGTCTCCATCCAATAAAAGTAAGGAAGCCTTGATCTGGTATCCAAGTGTATAGTCAATCTGAAAAGTTTGAATGCAGTTTCGGGTCCTCTTTTACTTTTTATATCCGTTGGAGTAGCCTGATTGACACATGCTGGTTTATAATTCAACGATGTGTTTCGCAGAAAAAAATGTAAAAAAAAAAATCAAGTCACAAAATTAGATTGGACACACAATTCTATTTTAAACAGATAGCAGAAAAACATAAATCGCAATCCTTAAAATGTTTTAATCGTGCAAGTCCAATGGTGCTGTATCATTCAGGTGTGCAGATAGCCGACGTAATGAAATCTAGATAAAGACTAATCGGCTTGTCGTCGAGAGCGTATTTTCATCTCCCTCCCACTGACAGCTACAAGTACACGGGACACCCGCGAGACACAGGTGTTGGATGCAAACGCATGCGAGGGAGGTGCGCGAGGGGTGGAAAGGGCGAGGCGATGAAAGCAGAAGGAGATGGGAGGTGATAGGGGAGTCTAGATGCTACAAAACTAGAGACGGCGATGGAGACGATAATGTGGAGGTGGTGACTGAACTTAGCAATGTTTTCTTAGGCTGCTTTTTTGAACGCAAATGCACGTTCAAGTCTAAACCTTTCATATAAAGCCACGGAAGATGTTAGTGAAGTGATTAATCTTGAAACACAGCCTTAAAACAACTTCTTTGAATAATGACACTACTTAGACTGACAAAATTTCCCTTGACTGTAATGGAACATTAAGAGGCTAGTGGGCATATTGTACCTCTGGTAATATCCCAAAACATGGCACTTGTATCTTATTAAGGTCTTAACCGAGCTGACCAGATTTGACCAAAAAGAAGAAGAGCAGTGCTTAATTATTCAGCTTCTAATTAGGATGGAATTTTCTCTCTTCCACACACAAACTGCATGCTGTGGGTGGGCTGCAGCACACATCACTCAAAGATTTATTGCTGGGATGCCCCTCTGCTGAATTTTGAGGGTGTGTCAGTCAGCACCTGGTCAAACCTGGGTGTAGAGTTTCAGCGTGTCAATCAGCCCCTTCTGTAAAGGGCTTTATATCGAGTTACAGGATGAGAGCATGAGTCTCTTAACGTGAATGAGGACACAGGGGCGCAGTGGCTGTGGGTCCAAATGGGTCACTGTGTTGGAGAAGCTGTTCATCAGTAGCGTTTGTCAGAATGACCCATTTTGTGTGAACAGAGTGTTGCAGGGATTGTGAAAGCAAAGGAGTGAGTCAGCGTGACCTTCAAGAACAGGGAGTGTTCAGGTCAGTTAACGGGAACAGCCGCCCGTACTGTTAAAGTGTCGACACGCACATGGCGTCAGTCGGCCATAGTACGTACCCTGTCCCCTTTGGCTGGAAGGCCACAATGTTATGAGGTTTCCCGGGACTAAGAAAGGGGAAGAGAGGGGCAGAGAGAGCAAAAGAGAGAGAGAGAGGGGGAGATGAGGAAGGAGGGAGACAGCTAGATAGCTGTAATTAACACAGATACACAGAAGCACTGCAAGCAGGTACACGTAGTCTACGGAAAACATCACCCAGTTATACATTCCATCACTCCACACTAGGAAAGCTAATAAAGGGCTGGGGGAGGACAGGAGAGAAGGATGGCAAAAGAGAGAAAGGAGAGGAAAAGGAGAGTATAGATCAGAGACAGACAACAAAGAATTAATATAAACAGATATAGCACAACCTTTAGTTTATTTGACACATATCTGCAGCGCAAAGCAGATTGGTGAAGCCTTGCATTCTGGGTAATGATGTTATTGCTTTAATTGACATGGGATTATAAAATTAAACATAAAGGGACTGTGCTATGATTTCATCCATTAGGTTAAAACCAAGATCCATCCATCACAAAAAAATGTGAAAAAATAAAAATAGTACAACATCAATTACATTCTTAAAAAGATCCCCACTAAAGATATTTCATGATTACCCACTGAAGGGATTTCATGATTTTTTTTTTCATGATGTACATGTTTGGTAGAATTGGGAAAACGTGTTTTTCGCAGCAGAGGCTTTTGCAGTTTGCAGAGTTTGTGAGATGGCGTAAGGGGGAGAACCACGGAGAGAACACCTTAGTGGAGAGTCGGCACCAGCCCACTTCAGCACTGTGAACCTCCCGGGGTCTTTACTGTCAGAGCGGAGGGCTGGACCAATAAAACGCCTCTTACAGGAGACACTGATGAGTGAGTCTGTGTGTTGAGTAAGGGAGTTACATCTCATATATCTGCATAACTATAATGACAAGAGGCAATATGCTTCAACTTAAGAGTGGCGCTGTCTGAAGAGAGAGAGCGAGAGAGAGAGAGAGAGAGAGAGAGTGTGTGTAAAGAAATGATTCAGAAAGTCAGAAGGGTATGTGTAACAGGACAGCATATCGCCTAAAATGTGTAATACAGCATGAACCAAAGTTGACATGGTGTGTGGCATATTATCATTACTGCACCTTGCTGTACAGTCTATATGATTCTGTAACATTTCGAACTGCATGGTTAAGCGTCTACCTACATTAGCAAGCTACTTTTCCCTTATGCGACCATACGGTCCCATAGGTCCTCAGGCCACGGGCTGTTGGCCATCCCCATATCTAGACTAAAGAAAAAGGAAGATCGAAGTTTTGCCACAGTAGCTCCCAAACTGTGGAACTGCCTCCCTTTAGACTTAAGATCTGTGATCGCTGTGGACACCTTTACACAGCAGCTAAAGACTCTCCTGTACCGACAGGCTTTCGGTTAAAGTCGATGCTTGGTCTCTGTGGCCCTGTTTTCATGTCTGTTTTTATTTTATGCTTCAGTAAAGCACTTTGTGAACTTGCTCTTGAAAGGAGCTATATAAATAAGCTTTTACTCACTCGCTGTGAGAAAACTGTGCGGAACAATATTTAACTGTGCCAATGAACTGCATATTACTGTCAGGGGTGTGCAGAGAGGTGTCCTGTGTTGTTTACATAATTACTTAAAATGTGCTCCTGCCAAACCTGCTGAATAATTTAAAGCAAAGAGTGCAGCAATAAGTGCACGTTGAACTGGAGGATCAGTGACAATGACTACTCATGACCAATGGTGAATGTTCAATTGTTTAATTAGGTACAGTGGATACAACTGCTTATTTGGTGATAGAAGGTACAACCTGCACATCCTAATCACATCAAGCGCTGCTGCTGTTGTTGGAGACTGATTTTTCGATTATTCTGAAATCAGATACCTTTGTGCCACATAAAAGCAGTTGGGCACTTGACCATTATTATTGCTGTCCTTCTGAATTATCTTAAACGTGGCACTAATAGGAAATTAATTCAAAATATCTTACTTCCCAGACCAATGCTTTGTACCAAGCAAACAGCAATCCAATCTCCCACATCAACGAAAAAACAATATAAAGAACAATTGCTGATCAAAGAAAGACATCATGCGAAAGGAAAACAAAAAAACAGACAAGCGAAGAAAAGAAGATTGAACTGACGGGAAGACTTTTGGAGATTAATATCAAAGTGGCAAACCAGAAATCATCCCATCAATATCAACTATTAATTTAAATATATGTATTAAATATACTATATAAACTTAACTAACAATGCTGCCATCACAATGGCAACTGCACTGTCATAAATTGTTGTCATAAGCAGGTTTGTGTTAAAGCACAGGTAGAAGACAGTGACAAATAATGAAGAAAAAATATGAAGCTAATAATTCATTCTTTCGTTTTAATCATAGAACAATTAGAACATTAAAATGTGTAATACACCCACATTTATTTATTAATGTATTTATTTGTTTATTTATTAAATGCTTGTGTTTAAAAAAGGGGGGGAGACATACATTTAACATAAACTTAATCTTAAGCAGATTCCTATCCTTCAAATGTATCAACTGTTTGTTTAATTTAAAAAAAAATACATATTTTAAGTGTTGTCAATATAGTACCTGAGTTCCAAATTCTGCGATACTGACAATCTTCTACACAGCCTGCATCATGCCAGAGCGGAATGGCTGGAAAGAAAACTACAGTACCCGGCACGCACAAAATATAAACACGCCTGGCTAGTCGTTCGTTTGTGGCAAGAGAAAAAGAGCGGCCATGTTGAATTGCCAAGAGGAGACACAATAGAAAAAGACGTGCATTTGAAAAGAATTAAATAAATAAAACAATTTAATTTATGGTTAGTTATAAGCTACAACTGAAAAGAAAAATAATTTGCCAGGACAAGAGGTAAAGACTGCTTTATCATATAGTTAAACGAAACCATGCAAATCTGTTGTTGAACTTACAAGATGTCCATTGCTAATTAGCTAATGAGCTTGCTAACGTTAACGTTAGCAAGGTAGCAGAGATGGCTAGCTAACGATTACTGACTAGCGTGCCAGCGGCGTATTTATTTATTTTTTATCTGCTCTGGGTAGTTGCACTTAAAAATAGGTAATTGTGACGTTTCTCGCTATGTGCTTGCCTAAGTTAGTAGGCTAACATAAGGTCGTTTTTGTAGCTAAGTAGCGTGTGACGTTAGCTACTGTGCATGATAAAATGTACGTTAGCTAACAGTACATGATAAAATTCATGTTAGCAGGTTAGTGCGAATTATTACGGTTGTGCTTCTTCTCAAATCTGGTGACCCCGTAAGGTCTGCATCTAGCGAACAGTTTGGTAAACTAGCTGCAGCTAACGTCAGCCGTTTAAAATTGTGGCCTTGCTCATTTTAACAGCTACACCCGAAAGCTATTTTGTAGCTAAGTTACCAGGCGCTAACTGCGTGTTGACAGTATTTCATTTTTCACCTTGCAAAATGGACAGCTACTTTGTTAAATATGTTAGCAACACACAAAAGCAAATGGCATGCTATTAGCTAGCTTCGATATGTTCCCCGTAGTAAGGCAACGTTGCTTAACACGACCAACTGAACTAACGTTAGCTAGCTAGCCTGCTTTTGCCAAGTTACTTAGCGAGCTCGGCTTATCAGGTGTTAACGTTAGCAAACGTTAGTATTCGTAACAGGCAAGCTAACAGTTAGCCAACTTATTTGTTTTCAGCGGAAACATTTCCCTTGCTTGACAGGTAAACTGGGTCGCTGTCATTACTAATAGTCGCAACCTTTCCTACGACATTTAGGTTAGTGACCAAGTAAGGTTACATAATAAGCGAAATCAAGCACTTAGTCTACGGTCTTGAGTTAATAATACTTACGCAGCCAAAGCTAAATTGGACTCTTATGGGGAGGGTTGTGATTGCCGAGATCACCACGTGGGCATGGCACAGTTGGGGGGTGTTTGCGAATTTAAAGTGAATGCTGTAAATAAAACGAAAGCAAGGAGTGTACGAGTTTGAATGTTAAACCACTGCATTATACGCTAGCCTATGAGCACAATTTAGCATCACCACCTTAACCCCAGTTTCAGTATACCACCAGTTAACCACCCCCTTTGCAAAGAGAATCAGGTTGGGTGCTATTGACTTAATCATATTTATAGGCCCTAAAGATGATAACAGTATCAACGTATGATCTTGATCTCTACATTTCCACAACAATGTGTCATTAGAGATTATTAACGTTATTTGTATGGTGTTCTAAAGGGATATATGGATAAAACATTAACATCAAAGGATGGAGAGTCCTTATCTTGAGGGAACAAGTTGCAACAAGGGTGTCTCTCCCCACTGTTGCCTCTTAATATTGAACTGCACCTCTGGATTGGAACTCTTTTTATTTTATTCATTGGCCGGATTTAACATACTGACCCGGAGAATCATTAGATGATATAGATGATGCATTTAGGTGATCAAAATCAGTTTTATTCCCATGTGGTGTTTGAACATGTTTCCCTCCTGCTGTCCTGACAGGTTTTTGCAGATTGGAGTTTTGGGCCCATAGAAGTGACCACACGTCGCAGTTCGCTCTCCCACAGGCTCAGAGAGTAGGGGAGACCACTGGATAGGCAGAGATCAAGGAAACAGGAGCAGAAGACACTGTCAAACAAAGACCAAAAGGGCCACATAGACCAGTTTGCTTTCAGACCACCAGTGGTTTATGCCGTACATTTTATTTCAGCAGAAACTTTGAAACCGATGCACAGGTCTAATCTGAAACGGCTGAATATTGGAAGACAGAGATACATTTAATAATTGAACCTGTTGGGGTCAGAAAGCCACTTTACAATAAAGTGACTTTAAAAGAGAAGGGAAAAAAGTGCTCTATTGGTAAAACAAGTATAAAAAGTTTGAGTTTTTGAGTTGAAAAAATATTTCCAGAAACTGTTTCTTCAGTTCATATTGCCTTAGCAGTTCTAATCTAGGACTTACTTTACCACTGTACACGCTCAGATATAATTTTCTATATTGTGTGCGAGTATATAATATATTTATTTATATAAATTGTAATTTCTCTTCTTTTGGAAGAGCTGTTGTGATATTTTTTCACATGTACAGTGCTTCTTTATTTTTAAGAGGTTTGTGCTGTACGGACCAGTTTGTATATATAAGAGTATTATGAAGTTCTAACATAAAAAAAAAAAAAAATTCAAGAGTACGTTTACATTACAAAAAAGCAATACAATCATAGAAATAAAATTTGTGGGGAAAACCTGTCAAGGGAAATCGAATCTAGCTCTTAGTAGTTAAGAGGTCAGGGAAAAGACTTCTGAGAAATGGCTACCGCAAGAACGGAGAACCTCGCCTCTGTGGTCGTGGGGCTGAACGGGCAAATGAGGGGGCAGCCCAAACCAGCTTCCCCTCAGCCGGGACCCTTTGCACTCGGCTCACAGCCGGGGAAGGCCCCAGGTGCTCCTCCAAAAGATGGTATTGGCGCACAGGATGGCGGTGGCATCAGGTAAGGCCTGTATGAATAGCTGTTCTCTTTGTGTCCCCGCCCCACCTCCATTACAGACACGTTAGCGGGTTTTCATTAGTTTTGAGGAGTGATCTGTCTCTTAGTGGCCTGCAAGCTCAAACAGATCAGACTGCTTTGCTGTGTTGATCAATGCAAATCAGTCATTGGTTGAAAACAAATGGCTGCCCTTCTGTGAATTGGTTCACCAACCTCAGTAACCTGTCAATCCTCAATGTGTGTAACATCTTTATTTTGCTCTTCAGCCGGAGTTGTGCGCAGTTGCATCTGTTTTTAAAAAAGAAAAAGTCCTCTTATGTTTTTTTTCTGTCTTATTCCGCTTGAAGGTTTGGCGATGACTGGAAGAAGAACCTGCAGCTGCCTCCTAAAGATACTCGAATGAGAACTTCAGTGAGTTTCCACACGAGCAAAGTTACCGATTTGTATTCACATTATCACTGCTCTTAGAGATTCCAAGCTGAGCGTGCTTGCTTTTTTTGTCTGCCAGTGTTTGACTATGCCGCTGTGCTTCAGTCTTTTGCCAAAACAGTCTTCTCGCCTCTGATTAGAATTATGTTTTGCTGTCAGAAATATTTGGTAATTAAGCGAAATTGAGTAAAAGTCATTTTTGGCATGTAGATGTAATGCAAGCTCTGTGTCTTGATTTGTGTTTGAACTTTCTAAAATCTTCCATTATTTCATACCCAAAAACATTTTTTTCTTTTTTGCGAAAGAGCTTTGTAATTCCAAGCTATGTTCTCTTTTACATTTAGCATTTGGGTGCTAATACTCCTCCCTCCATCTTCTCTCCCCCTCTCTTGTTCCGTCTGTCCCCCCCCCCCCCAGGATGTGACCGCTACGAAGGGTAACGAGTTTGAGGACTACTGCCTGAAGCGGGAGCTCCTGATGGGCATCTTCGAGATGGGCTGGGAGAAGCCCTCCCCCATCCAGGTACCCGCCGCCCGTCCGCGCCCCGGCTCTCGCCGTCGGCGTCCTCGCCCGTCGGCGTCGGCGGCGATGCGGCTTTTTTGCGGATTTCCCCCCCCCCCCCCATCTTCGTCCCGTCTAACGGCCTCGCTCTCGGCCCCCCCCCCCCCTTACAGGAGGAGAGCATCCCCATCGCGCTGTCCGGCAGGGACATTTTGGCCCGGGCCAAGAACGGCACGGGGAAGAGCGGCGCCTATCTCATCCCCTTACTGGAGAGGATAGACCTGAAGAAGGACTTCATACAGGGTGAGACGCGCGTTCCCGTTTGCACGGTGACACCGAAGCTCCATTCAGTCATACGTACACGATGACGCTGAAATTCCGTTTAGTCATACGTGCACACTGACACCGTCGGTGACACAAAAACATCCCCGTGAGCTTAGAACGGATTGGAAAAACAAGCGTTGCCTGCCAGTGAGGACGGTTTCCTATAAATAAATCAGCAGTTGTCCCTTCTGAATTGAAAGAAAATATCTGCGGCGTTGGCGGAAGTGGTCAGTGGTTAAAGCGGTGACTCCAGGTGTGAGTTACAGCTAGCACTGGAGATTGAGGCGAACAGAACTGACCTCATTCGGTACTTTACTGAAGCAGGTACTTGTAAATGTAAATGTAAATGGACTGCATTTATATAGCGCTTTTATCCAAAGCGCTTTACAATTCATGCCTCTCATTCGCCAGAGCAGTTAGGGGTTAGGTGTCTTGCTCAAGGACACTTCGACACGCCCAGGGCGGGGTTTGAACCGGCAACCCTCCGACTGCCAGACAATCGGTCTTACCTCCTGAGCTATGTCTCCTGGAACTTGGAACCAGTGCATGGATCGTCTACATCAGGGATACTCAAATCTGGTCTTCGAGGCCATTAGTATTAGTACTGCTGTTTTTTTTTTAATCTAATCAATCTAATAATTGATTGATCGATCAGTGCCACTGATTGGCCAGAGATTTAGCTCACCTGGTGTCCCGATTGGAGGGGAAGAATGAAAGGCAGCAGCACTACTGGCCTCCAGGGCTCGATATGAGTATCCCTGGTCAACATGTGTGACCGCTGCTTTCTTCTGGGAAGAGAGACGTTCTCATTTTGAGAGACCGTGTGTAAACGCGCACAGCTCAGATCTCGGGTCATGTGTAATTTATGAGATCTTCGGGGGGGCCGCGCTTGTTTTGTGAAGTGCCCGGTAGGCTCAGGGCTGGGTTTTAATGGCGCGGCGCGTGGTTCCCTCTCCCTTGGCCAGCGATGGTGATGGTGCCCACTCGGGAGCTGGCCCTGCAGGTCAGCCAGATCAGCATCCAGGTCAGCAAGCATCTGGGCGGGGTCAAGGTCATGGCCACCACGGGGGGCACCAACCTGAGGGACGACATCATGCGGCTGGACGAGACCGGTAACTGCCTCTAGGAGCAGGGGAGGCCTAAATCTGTCACTCATGGTTTATGGCCCTCTCCTGCCCCCCCCCCCCCCCCCCCCCCACAATGAACACTTTTTTTCACTGAGCTTACAGTAACAAGTCTGCTGTTGTAGTAACTGGTTGTAATATTTTTCATAGTTTTTTTTTTGGTGAATGTGAACGTTTTATGGTTGTTGTTTTTTATTTTTTATAATGTGTTGTAGTTGTTTCTGTGTGCTGCACCATCTTGGCCAGGGCTTCCTTTAAAAGGATTTAAAAGAAAAATATTTTTTGGATTCACCAGGATGAACAAAAGGCTGTGTGCTTTTGGGCGTTGGTCATCAGTACATATCCGTTTTAATATTGTTGGAATATAACTTATCTTCCAGTTTTCATAATCAAAACTAATGAAACGTGTTTGTCTAAGAGTAAGTGTCTTCTCATGTTGTGGACAACCAGAGCTCTAGGAGTAATGTCAACACTTGTCTCGGTGTTGTCCGGAAAGAGTAGCCAGATTAAAAGGTCCTTTTGGCCCAGACTAGTACCACAGTGCCTGACTAGGGAAAAGAGCTGGGACCTGTATCACCAAGCAGGCTTACCAAGTTGTCTGGATAACTGCACCGAGTAAAACCCTCCCAGATCTGGAACATGCTGTTCTGGATTTTATTCAGTGCAGTTATCCAGCTAACTCTGTAATCCTGCTTTGTCAGACAGGCCCCTGAAATCTAAAAAGGAGAGTTGATCTCGGAGTCTCACTGTATGCTACAGAAATAATGTTTTACACAACACTGGGTCTGAGAAGTGTCTCCTGTGCAGGGTTTACCAGTCTGTAGCTCTTCTGACTCTTGAGTACTTGGCTTGTTATTGTCCCATGAGGTTGGGTGCACCGGGCTAAATGTTGCCTACCTTGCCTTCAAATGTTTAGAGGCCACTGTATTTCCTGATTAAAGGTAACTTTTGATTACATAAATAAGATATCACGCCGAGCTCACTGATAAGAAATGAAAACTGGGATCAACCCCAGCCCGGGCTGCTTCTGTACTGCGGCCTGGAGTCCTTAATGAACCGCACTGTTAGACTGTGTTTCACGTAGCACAATGCAGAGGGTGATCCTGAGCACTGTGCTCGGTTCCCACTGTTGGGCTGTGCTTTGACCCCCCCCCCCCCCCCCCCCCCGCCCCCTCCCCCTCCCCGCCCTCTGCTACCTCCCGCAGTGCATGTGGTGATCGCCACCCCAGGCAGAATCCTGGACCTGATAAAGAAGGGCGTGGCCAAAGTGGACAGGGTGCAGATAATGGTGATGGATGAGGTATGGAGATGCGGTTAGCCTGCTCTAACGCACGCCAGCAAACCACAGTTTCGCAGTAACGAGTTAGAAAATCGGTCAGCTGGTAGGTCAAGCCAAATCGCATACAGTTGCCTAAATTTGGTTACAAACTCTGTTGTGGTGTGAGTCCAGATGCACCCAAACATATATTTGGAAGTAAAAGTACACCACTATGGATAAAAAAAAAACCTACAGAGCAGCAGTCCTGAATATAAGACTCACAACACAACCATTTAATTTTCTCATTGTCATTTTTGGCAGTAAAACTACAGTAATGGCAGTAAAACTACAATAAAGCTAGTAATGGAGATAAAACTGTAGTAATGGTGGTAATAGTGCAGTAATGGTGGTAAAACTGCAGTAATGGTGGTAATAGTGCAGTAATGGTGGTAAAACTGTAGTAATGGTGGTAAAACTTCAGTAATGGTGGTACGAGCGGCTCCTCTGATCTGTCCCTCCTCTCCGCCAGGCCGATAAGCTGCTGTCTCAGGACTTCGTGGTCCTGATCGAGGACATCATCAGCTTCCTGGCCAAGGGCCGGCAGATCCTGCTCTACTCGGCCACCTTCCCCATCAGCGTGCAGAAGTTCATGGTGAGGCGCTGCTCGTTTAGGGGCTTCCGCGGCACTGCTACCAAGGGGCGATGTTAGTTTACTGTTTAAATCCGCACGTTCGCCCCCAAAGTATCCATTTCGATTTCGCTAAGTCACCAGTGACGTGTGCACGCAAGTTCATGTTATAAATGAACCCCCACTGCAGTTTCTATGGCCTAATGCGCAAATGAATAAAGCACTTTCTCGTGGATGTAGTTTGCCACAACTCGGCATTTATTAATCACAATAATAGGGGAATGATTGTTTATAGGAAATCCCTGTTTATTTCTTAACACACAAACTATTCAAACGGCTAATACCTGCAGCCTAAAACAACATAAATTACTTACTCTGTTTAGTTTTTTTAACTTCCTTCATCATCCAGTTTTATAAACATCTTCAGAACAGAAAGGAAACATAGCCTGCCATGGGAACATTATTTAGCCTAAATTGTTAGCTGACCAGATCTGTTGAACGAAGTGAAAAAAGTGACTGGCTCGCAAGGCTAGCTGACCAGTAATGTTAGGTGTCCATGGAGCTGAAAGCATCACCGGAGGTTATTGGCAAGGTAAACCAGACGATCCAGTTGCTCTGGGTCCAGGGCAGAATGTTTTTTGTTGACAGAGGAAGTAACGTTAGCACAGGAAATGAAACTTAAAAAAAGAAAGAAAAAGATTTTTGAATAGTTTTCGAACTTTTTTGACAGCCCTGGTCTATTCAGGGGCTCTGAAATGCTCATAGTTGCTTGATAAGAGTCCTCAGTCTGCTGCAGCCTTTATCTCGCACTACACTGTGTCGCTTCATTTGTTAATTCTCCTTCTCCCCCCCACCCAGGCCAAGCACCTCCAGAAGCCCTATGAGATTAACCTGATGGACGAGCTCACGCTGAAGGGCATCACCCAGTACTACGCCTACGTCACCGAGAGGCAGAAAGTGCACTGCCTGAACACGCTCTTCTCCAGGGTGAGAACCTGCACTGAGGCCGATTAGACACCTGCGCTGTGGGGCGCATTAGACACCTGCACTGTGGGGCCCATTAGACACCTGCACTGAGGCCCATTAGACACCTGCGCTGTGGGGCGCATTAGACACCTGCACTGTGGGGCCCATTAGACACCCGCACTAAGGCCCATTAGACACCTGCACTGAGGCCTATTAGACAGACTGTACTGTAAAATTGTTAGTGTTTAAAGGATTTTTTGTGACCACTGCTCTCTCTCTCTCTCTCTTTTATAGCTGCAGATTAACCAGTCCATCATTTTCTGTAACTCCACCCAGAGGGTGGAGCTCCTGGCCAAGAAGATCACTCAGCTGGGCTACTCCTGCTTCTACATCCATGCCAAGATGATGCAGGTGAGACGAGTGTAGAGGGCTTGCAGGACTACTACCAATCATCCTGAGTGCCTTCCTTCAGCCTGTGTCTGTTTCAAAAAATGAAATGAATCAAATGCTGGTCACCCAGCTAATAGCCTTTATGTGCTTCCATTGAAATACTGTGAGCAATAATGGGGACAAAAGAGCAACTGGTTATCACTTTTAAAATCTTAAATATTTTATTGAAAAACGATAATGTACTCAGGGTGTTCAAATACATTTCCAGTGGATTGCACAAAGAGGTCTAATGATCTGATAACCAGTGAGCTTGTTAATCACAATTTGAAGATTTGTATACAGAAAATGAGTCGTCGTATTTTCTGTATGATGATAATATCTCTGACTCCCTCTGGTGGTGGCATGGGTGTGAATCACCTGTAGCCTGTAGCCCTGTGTGTCTCCTGCCCTGTACCCATCTGTCTCTCCTGTCCCCCTGTCTCTCCTGTCCTGTACCCCTCTGTCTCTCCTGTCCTGTACCCCTCTGTCTCTCCTGTCCTGTACCCCTCTGTCTCTCCTGTCCTGTACCCCTCTGTCTCTCCTGTCCCGTACCCCTCTGTATCTCTTGTCCTGTACCCCTTTGTACCCCTCTGTCTCTCCTGTCCTGTACCCCTCTGTCTCTCCTGTCCCGTACCCCTCTGTATCTCTTGTCCTGTACCCCTTTGTACCCCTCTGTCTCTCCTGTCCTGTACCCCTCTGTCTCTCCTGTCCTGTACCCCTCTGTCTCTCCTGCCCTGTACCCCTCTGTCTCTCCTGTCCTGTACCCCTCTGTCTCTCCTGTCCTGTACCCCTCTGTCTCTCCTGTCCTGTACCCCTCTGTCTCTCCTGTCCTGTACCCCTCTGTCTCTCCTGTCCCTCCTGTCCTGTACCCCTCTGTCTCTCCTGTCTCTCCTGTCCTGTACCCCTCTGTCTCTCCTGTCTCTCCTGTCCTGTACCCCTCTGTCTCTCCTGTCCTGTACCCCTCTGTCTCTCCTGTCCTGTACCCCTCTGTCTCTCCTGTCCTGTACCCCTCTGTCTCTCCTGTCCTGTACCCCTCTGTCTCTCCTGTCCTGACTCTGATGGTGTGCTTTAACCCCACAGGAGTACAGGAACCGCGTGTTCCATGACTTCAGGAACGGGCTCTGTAGGAACCTCGTAAGCACAGGTAGGCCTCCGTCTTCTGGATCAGCTAAACTGCTTTCAGAATTGTTGAATATGTGCGGTTACATTTCTTTAATTAGAGCTTTACCACTTGTTTGAACAATTTTGTGTCATTCATCCTGATAAATGTTTTACATTGCAGAGCCACTATAAAGGATCTATGATTGCACGTGCATAATGCAGGCTGATGGCTTGGTGTCTATTTGGCTCATTGTGTAGAGCTGGGAGAGAAGCAGGCCTGCTGGTATCTGCTGCGCAGTTAAGTTGTGTGTCGTGTCCCCACACAGATCTGTTCACCAGGGGCATCGACATCCAGGCTGTGAACGTGGTCATCAACTTTGACTTCCCCAAGAATGCAGAGACCTACCTGCACCGCATCGGGAGATCAGGTGAGGGAGGGAGAGTGTGTGTGTGTGTGTGTGTGTGTGCGTGCGTGTGTGTGTGTGTGTGCCTGTGTGTGCGTGTATGTGTCTGTGTGTGTGTGTGTGTGTGTGTGCGTGTGTGCGTGTGTGCATGTATGTGTGTGCGTGTGTCTGTGTGTGTGCGCGCGTGTGCACATCTCTCTTCCGAATGTGCTGTTCACGCGTCTCTTCCAGGCCTGCTTTAGCCCCTGTAGGTGCTAAGCTGGCAGGCTGGGTTCCGCTCCTTGTCTGATGCTATTTCTCCCTCCTCCCTTCTCCCTCTCTCAGGGAGGTATGGTCACCTGGGCCTGGCCATCAACCTCATCACCTCTGAGGACCGCTTCAACCTGAAGGCCACCGAGGACCAGCTGGTCACCGACATCAAGCCCATCCCCGGCAGCATCGACAAGAGCCTGTACGTGGCCGAGTTCCACTCCGCCGACGCCGAGGCGGAGGCCGCGGGGGCGGAGCCTGAGGCCGCGGAGGCGGAGGCGGAGCCTGTGGCAGCGGAGGCGGAGCCTCAGGCCGCGCTGCTTCAGGAGTCCTGACCGGTGAGATGCACAGGCCTGACACCAGCTTTGACCTTTGACCCCCACCCCCCACCCCCATCCCCACCCCCCCATGCACGGGAACCCGAGTCTGCACAGCCGGTATGACGACACGCACAGGAGCTGAAATCACTTCAAGCGCAGAGCGTACCCTGCAAATTGACTTCCTTTTACTTTTGCGGAGTGACAGAGACTCGGAACGTCTCCGCCGGAAAGAAATGGACGTTTCGTTTGGACGGGCCCGAGAGAAGACGAGATTACCTGCGAGGAACGTGGCGACCGAACCGATCTGGGGAGTGACGGGCGGACGGACAGCCCGAACGTGGAGACCATCTTGCGGCCGGGAGCCATTTTGTGAGAGGTGTTCCTAACCCCAGCCGTTTGTTTTCCAGGGAAACAGGACGACGCCAGCTTGCACAAAAAAGTCCTGCGCTTGCACTCGGACGTCAGGCTCTCTGAGTTGAATCATTTCGTTTTCACTGTGTTTCCTCCTCCAATCCCTTTCTAATCCGATATTATGTTTCGCTGTGGTAAAGTTTCCCCGGTGAATCGGTAGAGCAGTCCCCAACAGAAGTGTTTTTGCACATACACCCCCCCTGCCGCGCTTGTGTTGTTTTTGCAGCCGATTTCAGCCGTCGGCCATGTTGCCGACCCCACCAGCCGACTCACCTTCTAAGACCGTTTCTCATGAAGGGAAAACACGCATGCTTCCATGAGACCAGTTCGTGTCACTCTTCCTTTGTGACAGGACCTGAATCAGCATGAAGTGTACGTGTGCGAACTCACTACCTTTCAAAATTCCACAGTCCCTCTCCAGTCACACCACTGAGCCCTGAAGCCAGTCCGTTGGCAGACCTGTTGAGCGGAGAGGAGCTTCAGAAGGCTTCAGAAGCCTCGTCCGTCGTCACGGGGACCGGCAGACTGTGCCTATCCTAATTCCCCAAGGCCGCCCTCGCGTTGCGTTGCGTTTGGAGAAGCGCGCTAACGCAACCTGCGGGCCAGATGTAACGCAGCCTTGGATTGGCCGATGTGGTGCGAAGGCAATGCACTGCGTGGTGCTGTATGAACTTTCTGTTGTCGTGAAAAGTGTGTCCTGCGTGGGCTTTTTTTGGGGGGGGGGAGGGGGGTTGGGGCCAGCTCGCTGCTTTGGCGCTGCAGCTGAAGGGCACGCGGCCTCAGAGGCGATGTCCCACCCCACACTGCGGGCCTCAAGGTCGGCGTTTGACCTTCAGCCTTTGACCCAAGGCCCGGTCCTCCCGCACCAGCTGTTTTCCTAGGCCTGGCCAGTCACGTGACCACCGCGCTACTTCATCTTTCAGTCTCGCTGGCTGACTCGCAAGTGCCTTAATTACTCCCCAAACGCACATTTTCTCTCTCTCTCACACACACACACACACACACACACGCGCGCACGCACACAGACGACCAGGGCAGTGATTACGCAAGACCAACCCTAGGCCGCAGCCTTGTTTTAGCCCCCTCTCCATACTACAGTCACTCCTCTCAGTCCCTGGGCATTTTCATCTGGTCTTCCGCGTATTTTTGGGCGGCAGCTCTCTGTGTTGACTGCGCACGCCCCCAAGCTCTTGGGTAGTTCATTTTAATGTCTGTTGAGCGGTGTGCCGGTCTCCTGCATGGCCGTTTGGTGTGGAATAGAACTTGTTTCTGTCGGAGAGGTGGCATACCTGAGCACCAGCTGTGAACTGTTTTGTTGAAATATTGCAATACTGGGGCCGCTTGGCCCTTTGAGCTCAGCATTTCAGGTATTTTCCGGTATTATGCAGTAGACCCAGAGGCGTTTGGCCCTGTTAAAGAGGTCTTGGAATACTTCACTACAGTGTTTTGATATGAAGTCTGTGGACAAGTACACTGTGGAATAAAGTTAGTTAAGTGGGTCTTGCACAGGTCATTGACGCACAGCAGCACACGCCGTGGAATGTATGCAGAGCAGTACACTGGTACAGGGGCAGCGTGAAGGGGAAGTGAGGCACGTGAGTGCGGGACACTGGTGATACAGGACACAAAATGGCCGCAGTTTCACACGCGTGGAGGCACTTAATATGACAGCGCAAGCACATTTCAGCAAAAGCTGGGGGGGGGGGGGGGGGGTTTAGTCGTGTTAATTTGCCATACTTTTCACATGTATGTAGTAAGAGAGGGTGGGGTCACAAGAACAGCAGGGCAACTTGGATCCACTGACATACCCCCCCCCACCCCCCCCCCATTTTCTCTTACTTGCAAAACATAGAAGTTGGATTCCTTTCCAGCATACTTTTTTGGAGTTAGTCTTGTCCTGTGCAAATAGATCTTCCTGCTTTGTCAAACTGGAATGTTAATTCTGTAAGGAATTTGC
This sequence comes from Anguilla anguilla, assembly GCF_013347855.1. Taxonomy (NCBI): domain Eukaryota; kingdom Metazoa; phylum Chordata; class Actinopteri; order Anguilliformes; family Anguillidae; genus Anguilla; species Anguilla anguilla. The sequence continues at coordinate 50,027,405 of NC_049208.1, forward strand.
TGTAATTGTTCTTCAACTGGGCAGAACTGCAAGGCCAAGACATTTAACCATGTGACCATCTGAAGCCCAAAAGTCAAACGGAAGTCTGTTCCACAGATTGTGGGACTTCAGTCTTTCATATTGTAGCTTATTGTGGCCCTTCTGAGCTTCAGTGCTGACAGTATAGGGCCTGGATGTGGGCATGTACAGTATATTTGTGTATTTTTTGTTTTGTTGGAGAAACCAAAACATTTATCATCCTTTTTTTTTTTTTTTTTTACTGTTCATCTTACTTTCAGTTCTTTCCTTTCTTGTTAAAAGAGATGGGGAGAATTGCAATGTAGTTGTAACTTGAGGAAAAAAGGAGGTTTTTTTTTTTTTTTTTTTTAAGAAAAATCGTAGCATATCTTCAAAACTGGCAGCTGTGATTTCCCTCTATCAAAGAAATGCATCGCAAATGATTTAAAAAAAAAAAAAAAAAAAGACAAACCGTCAAACTAAGATGTTGCTTTTCTTAAAGGACACTTATTGTTGAATCTTGTATGTGAAGCTGGCAGGTTGGGAGACGGGTTCAAATTGGGTGTGGTGCAGATTCATCAGGGTTCTTTTTGGTTCTTGCAGGCTGCAGTGTAAAGAAGGCTTCAGTCACATATTTAATACAGATATGCAGAGAAGACTGCAAGCACCTGGCCACTGGCAGCCAGTGCATATGTAGGTCACCAAGTCATTTAAAACCTTTTTCCAACTGACTTGTACTGTAGCCAGTTGAAAAACACCTTTTTATTTTTTGCCAATAGTCTGTTGTTCAATTCCCTGTGCAGTCAATATTAGTTTTAAGTGTTCTTTTTATAGTACAAATGTTGAAATTCAAAGGCCACAAACTGCGTGTCAGTTTTGATCAAGTCTGCCTGCTGTATCTAGAACCATGTTTTTTTTTATGCTTTGGACCAATCCATTGCATTGACATGTGCCCTTTTTTGCTGGTGGGACTAGAGGTGGGTTTCGTTGTGGACTGCTTTAATTATGTGCGCCATGAAAAGGCCTGTCCATCAACATCAACGTAATGACTACCCTGGCCCACCACTGCCTAGCGTTCATCCTTCATGGCTGACACAAAATGGTGCATTTCTCATACTTCTGTGGCTTCTTTTTCCCGTTTTGGGTGAAACCCCAAGATCATATCATTTCACTTAGAATTAAGATTGCTGCACAGGGAATATCTGTGGATTTTTTTTTATATTTAAAAAAATAAATAAAAATGACCAAAAAAGTGTACTGAGTAGGGAGGCCCAGGTGGTGGTGGGAGTGGGTTTAGGTAGATTAGAAACTCTACTGTAAATTGTGTACATATTCAGTTTCATTTTGCTTCTGAATACCTAAGTATTTGGTGGGGTGGAGGGAGGTTGAAGATTTTATGTTATTCAGTGCTAATTTCAGGATTGAGATCGAAGCAAAAACAACCAAAATAGCCTGCTGGCCTGTGTGACATCATCAGTGGCTGTGCATCGGAGGCATTCAGTCATTCTGATTGGTAACTTTGTAGAGTGAGTTGAGTGAGTGAGTGAGTGAGTTGAGTGAGTGAGAGTGCATGTCAGCCTGCGTGCATGCACCTTTTCTGCTGAGTGAATTGTCAACATGAATAGTTGCACAAGTAAATGTGAGTGGTGTGCTTGGGGGCTTGCAATGCTTGGGACTTTTGGCTTGCTCTAAAATGAATTTGGGGGGGGGGGGGGAAACAAACCTTAAAATGCTAGAGGTTCAAAGGGATGGGGGCAGGGCCAGAGGCAAGAAATTCTAAAGCATTGAGATGAATTTAAGGTGAAATATGGTAACTAGGAGTTCACGGTGTTTGTGTCCAGGATGTGCAAAATAAAAATGAATCAAGTGCATGGTGAAAAGTTTTTAACACCAGCAGAAAATCTGTGAACTGATTCAGAACACAAAACCTTATTATGAATATAAACACGTGGTTCAATTGCTCTGCTAATTGTCATTTATTTTAGTGTTTTTTAATTTTATTTTTTATTTTTATCATTTTCCCCTTCTCATTTTAAGCCTCCAGTTTTCAGTGTTTGTAGGAAGTATGTATGTGTATGTCCACATGGCCAATTTAAAAAAAAATTAAATTAGAAACAAAGCTAAAGCTTGAGGGTCTTCAAGTTAAAGGTCACGTTTTTGATCCCTAAAAAGAATGTTCAAATCTAATCTAAGAGTAGCAGAGTCAGTTAGTAAATTCTGGATAACTTGATAAAAGGCCAAGACAAGTTATTTTAATGAAACGTAAGTGTGAGGGCCCAGTGCAAATACACAATGAGTTTTGTGTGCCAGTTTTTAAAAAAATAATTTCCTTAGCTTAAAACATTCATTTCGTTTTCCATGTACAAATGTGCTTGAGAATGTACAAACCATGGGTGGTTGTTTTTTGGGTTTTTTTTTTTTTCTTTCTCAAATCCCTGCAGCTCTTTGAGACTGACAGATGTAAACTCCTTATACCATGCTTGTGACACCCATCAAGAATGTTTAATTTTGAAACGTGATTTTGCTTGCAATTCCAGAGGGCTCTCTCTGATACCTCTCTAAACCTGGCCTAAACTGTATTTTAAACAAATGCTGAAATGAGATCCATTGGATTAACAAGTTTAATAAAAACATTTTTTAAAAGACACATGACCTCTGGCTCCCCTGAAGTTCTTTGCAACTTGAGTAAATTGTCATCACATTAACATTAACAGCATTTGCCACATTTGTCTGGTGAAATAAGGGTTAAATTGAAAGTAATATTCGACTAGAGCACCCAGGTTTTACACACAAGGTGGACAGTGTGCGCAGAACTTTTTTTATCGATCACCTTTATAAACAAGCCTTTCCTGTTTTAAGGATTTGCTGTAGAAATGTAAAATGGATATAAATGCAGACCACACAAATATGTCTTGGGATAAGTCTGTTCCAAACTGCTGCTGAAATTTAAAACCTCCATAACTAGCTATTACTGTTTCTCAGTTTCCCTCATTAAAACTGTCACAATTTAGTGTAGCAGTATTTTTAGCAGACTTCCTGAATGGTTGCATTACACGTTTCAACTGTGCAACAGGCATATAGGCTAGCTCATGCAGTAATATATATATTGCAAGTGTAAAACTGCCAGAATGTATTCAATTCTGATTTTATCAATTTATTGGTGGAATGCAACAGCTTGCATCTATTCCAACTGAAAACGAAATTTCTTTTTTCCAAACTTGATGCAGTTGAAATGCCTGATTTTTAGGCATGGTTTTCTTGTAGTATTTTTCTCCTAAAATTCTATTGCAGGGTATTTTGTGTTTTTCTAAACTGTAAATTTCGACATTTAAAATTACCTCTCTGAGAGAACTAATGTATGCTCGCTTCATCAAACGTGTTGATTATGGCACCTGCACACTAAAAATCAATCTGTTGTTACATCTGGAAGACAACAATTAATAGTACAGTAACAAAAAAAACGGTATAGCGCCTGGTAACTTGTTTTAATAATTATTTGTAAATTTGGTCTACACAGCGATGATGTATCCCGTGAGGTTTGCAAACAAAGAGAATACGACTTCACGCCAATTTCTTTGGATCTCACGTGCTGACCTTCACAGGTCCTACAGCGCAACCAAGTAAACGTGACGTCATGATCCCTTTTCCAATCAGAAGCCTTTGTGCAGCATCAGTCCGCCTTTAAGTGGTGACCGCCTCCAATTAAAATTATGCATGCAAGTGTCCCTTTCATAGGGCGAATCATTTTTGATTTTATTGACGAGGGTGGAGTTTTGGCACAATTCTCACCCAGTGAAGGCAGGACTAAATATATTTACAACCAATTCGATCAGAGGTGTGTCCACATTGAATGCAACCATTCAAATATGCTTGGTCAAACAAACCAATAGTTCGCACGAAGATTGACGTACTGTAGACCAACTATCCTTACCAGGAAACGCAACTGGCCCAATCAACTGCTACTTTCAGCTAAGTAGGCGGGACATAGTGGAGTAGGTTTTAGGTTGTCTTGTTAGCTCGGGCTGCCGGGTATTACACCGCTGTCCTCTGACTGGGAGATAAAAACGTGAGTTGATTCAACACGAGGTTTAAATGAAAATTGGTAATAGACAGTAACATTACTTTCGTGCTTAGGGCACTACCCATTTGGAAGGTGGGTGGTTTCTAATAGTTATTTATCGAAGCACGGTGCATGTGATATTTCACGAGCCAATTTTGTAGCTCGCGAAGCACTGCTGCATGCTAGCATTAGCCATATAGCATTCCAAGCAGCATTGCCGTAACGTGCTGTCACACACCAGTAACGTTAACTGGGTTCAACCCTGTCTTGTGTGCTAGTTTAGCTGACAACCGCAATTATTCGTTATTAGCTAGGTAACGAATTATTATATTTATTATATTTAAGTTGTATTGGTTATCTACCGTTGGTGGGGTTGCTAATGTTAGCGTTTACTGATTCGCTTGCTGTTCGCAAGCTAGGTACCATTCATTCATATGTCACAAGCTCGTACTAGCTTGCCAAGAGATGAGACGATTTCTTAATCATTATTGGATATGGAAGCTTGCTAGGCAAATAAATTACAGGCCCTAGTTGTTACGTTGCCCATATTCGACTCGACTTGCGTCTTAGATAGAGGTGCGTTAACGTTAGGTAGTTAGCTTGTATTGATCCAACCATGGTAGGCCAAGGCTCACGTACTGTACATGTTGGGTTTTCAGGGTTGGGCATATCTTCATGCTCTATAGTCTCCTGACAAGTCAAAGTTAGTTATGATAGCTAGATAGAAAATTTGGCGAGTTGGCTTAGTTTGGTGACCTCTAATTTACTGTTGCTGTGACTGGCCAAGTAGCCACATGCAATGTTGACACAACTAAACAGTGTTTTCATAGTTTTCAAATTCAGTGCCAACAACATTAGCTTTAAACTAGCGTGCTCGTTAGCTACTGTGGCTAATTTGCTTGCTCGCAGGGTACTAGCGAGTTAACTTGTACTCTCGGTTCATATGTCACGATATAAATCTGTCGTTAGCTCTAGCAGGCTTGCCTACTGTAATCTGTGTTGCAGGCAGGCCACTCCTCATGTACCATGTTATGTTACGTACATTTTAGCACTTACGTTCGAAAGTTGCCTAGCAAGCTAGGTATTCTGGTTTGAAAATATTTCGGATATTTTTTCGCAAATCGAATGAGGAGATGGGTAGAAGAGAAGCCTTTTGGAGAAAGTAAGCTTACCAGCAGTGTCAGTACCATCATTAACGGACCGAAGAAAACGAATACGGCATAGGCATAGCTGTGTTCACCTCAACTTGTGTCATGTGTTGAGGTCAGGGGTCATTAGGTAAAATGAGTAGTAGCGACCCCCTGCACCCTTGTTTAATTGGAGATAACTGTGTTGCGGTTTTGTGTCTTACTGACTGGATTGCCTCTAATAATCATCTTTTTGAGAAACTGTATTAAAGATGCTTAATTTTACAAACTCAGACTTAGCTGCTGAGTAGTATAATATATTTTTCTGCTGTGTTTAACTCTATGTTAACTGTTTTGTACCCTTTCCCATTTGACGCTTGTTTGTTTCCCTTTCCCTCTCTATCTCTTCCATCTCCCATTCTCTTTGTGTTCTATGTTCCATCCCTGTGTCTCCACCCGTATCAAGACAGTGCTCTCCCAATATTACCATCAGTACCCATCATCTCACAACGGCCCTCCTCTTTTTCTTCCCCCCTCCCTCTGTCTCTCTTTCTCTCTCTCTCTCATTCTCACAGCATGGGCAGTGTATTGGCTGCCAGCTCTCCCAACCCCCCTCCTGCTGTGGGTGGCAGTACCCCAGGAGGGCCCGGGTTGGTATCCGTACCTCCTGGGTTCACTATGCCCCCAGTCTCTCCCATCTCCCCTTCCTCCCCCTCCGGCAGTCCTCCAGGCCAGCAGGGGGAGACAGAGAGCTCACTACCTAATCCTGGCACTTTTGAAGAGTGCCACCGGAAGTGCAAAGGTGAATGAGTACTTTGTGTGTGTTTAAAATGTTGTTTACTTTTTTGTAACTGTTACAGCTGGTTAATCAAGATGTAATGAGCATCAAGTAAATGGCAAAAACAAAAAACTAATTTAGGTTTTTATGCCTAACTAATAATAATGCTAAGACTGGTGGCTAGTTACAAATCTCTGTGAGATAGCTGGTTAGCTGCCATAATTGCATATTGTGGGCATATTTCTGCAGGTGTGGCTGTGAATTTTGAATGATGGCTAGCTTGGAATGTTAATGATAAAACGGTGATGCCTTCTGGTATTCCCATGATGCATTGTTGTAGCAGTCTGTGTACTGGCCTTGTAACTCAGAGATTGCTGGTTCAGTTCTCATTGGGGCACTGCCATTGTACCTTCAACCTGAATCGTTTCAAATAAATGGATTATGTGTACAATAATGTAAGATAAATAATATAACACTGATAAATACCAAACATAGAAGTGACAAGGTCAGTAGTTTTCAAGGTCACAGCATGAAGGTCACCCTAACCACATGAGGATGGTAGAGCAATCCTCATATGAAGAACGAGGCAAGACAGGGTAAAGCCTGTGTATTATTTTTTAACTTTTATTTTGTATTTGCAATCTCGGCAAGGGTTTCTTCATACGATCACTCTCTTTCAGCTCGGGTAATTTAATTTCTTGGTGAATGTTTTTGGGTGTTGTTTTATTTTGTCGTAATTACTGGACGGAGGGGTGTCGGCAGTCAGTAATGGTTTTCTTTCATATTTGACAGAATGCCAGAGTTTTGTTTTTGTGGTCGGTGGTACATGTGCCTGTGGGGGAAATAATCACCAGCAGACATTTCTTGTTGCCGCTTTATTCTGGCCTAAAACAATTTTAAAGATTGAGTCATTTCAAATAGTCCACAGCCTGGAGACCCAAAGTCCCAAAATAAACCTCCCTGTTCCTGGCAAGGCCCAAGAGTATCCCCAGCTTGTGGCCATTTTGTCCATGTGTGAAGTGCAGTTTAGGGGTTTGCCGTTTCCTTTTTGGTCGTAAGAGTGACCGTAAAAGCCCCTCCTTAAATCGGCGTGCGCACGGTGCTGGATCCCTCCGTCCAGCGGTTGCACATTGCTGAGGAGGGTTGTGGCAACGCCGCTCCTCTGCTCGGCACAAAATGGCTGCTGAAGCAAAGCAGGCCTACCTGAGTCAGGTAGCCCCATCTGACATTTCCTGGCAAAATCTCATGAACGAAGCAGTAACTGTTGTTTTACGTGCCCAAGTTGTGAGGTTGGTTAATCTTTTGGTCTCTGCAATCTCTCAATGTTAATCCAAATTCTCCAAATCGCACAAGATACGGCGTGCTCCTGTTTCTATTTGATATTATATTTATTTTAAATTCATAACACAATAACACAATGTGCAATGAACCATACGTTTTTTTCTGATTACAGAAATTTAGGTAGTTGCAGAATTTTATGTCGTGTATATATATATATTCCATTTCTGTTTACAGTTAGCAATCACTCTTACTGGTTTTTTTTTTTTTTCTCCCCAAGTAATCAGCACGTGTATTTGGCCAATTTTTAGCTTCTCTCCAAGGCCAGATTCACGTTCATGTTCCTTTCACTGTTTGGACAAGGCTGGTGCTTGACGTGTTATCTGACCCGTGCGTCGGTGTAAACAAGCTGATTTTCTTGGAGCGGAGACACCTTTGGGGTCTTTTTCATGCACACTTGGTTAGCGTGTGACGTTCTTCGCTTCTGGTCGCTGCAGTCAGTGGAGGCTGATGACAGCACTGCAATGCAGATGTGGGGGCGGCAGTGTAGTATAATGGCTAAGGAGTTGGTCTTGTAACCTAAAGGTCGCAGGTTCGATTTCCCAGTTGGACGCTGCCATTGTACCCTTGAGAAAGCATCCTTAACCTGCATTGCTCCAATATATATCCAGCTGTATAATTGGATATGATGTAAGAACGTCTGCTAAATCCCTGTAATGTAATGCAACTGGTAAGAAAATGCAACACTGCAACTAGATGAGAAATTGCCCCAAATATCTTAATTATAAGTTAACATAAATCACATTCAACAGTATATCCAGGACAACATGACTGCAAAAGCAAACCATAAAATTGTTTTTTTTGTTTAATTGATTACCATAAATTTCCATCACATTAACTGATACCAGTGAACATCTTGTTGATGAGGGTGCTGCATAGGGTGTTAATTTAGTTCTCTCTGTCATCTCCCTCCTTTTTACAGAGGTCTTCCCTGCGCAGATGGAAGGAGTGAGGCTGGTGGTAAACAAAGGCCTGAGCAATCACTTCCAGGTCAGTAAAGGTCACTGCACTTTTTTTGTCTAAGAGGTAAGGGGGGGGGGGCTTTCGTGGAGGGGGATAATGCTTATTCAGCCTACAATCGTCATACACACAAACACACAAACAGCCCAGCAGGTATTCAGTCGGTTGGCTGAGTGAGTGAGCTGTTCTTGCCTTCTCTGTCTCTATAATTTATTTTTAGTGTAATGAATTGACCGTGATGTTCAAATAAAGGACCATCAAAAGTTAAAAAAAAAAAAAAGCCTCTGTCTCCACCCTGCAGGTTAATCACACCGTCACCCTCAGCACTCTGGGAGATTCCAGCTACAGGTTTGGGGCCACCTACGTGGGCTCCAAACAGACCGGACCTTCTGAGGTACGCGACCCCGCCCGAACGCCGCGCGCGTTTCGCGTCGTTCTCAGAAGAGGAGCCCGACCGAGAACGCGTTGTTAGGTCCGTTGGCGTTAGTGGTCGGGCCTCCTGGTAACCGTCGACAACTGGTAAACTGTGTGGGTCAACGTGAGACCCATGCCCAGGCTGAAGTTCTGGGTATTTGGGTGTTTACTGTGAGTTTTTTTTTTTTTTAATTTATTATAAATGTGCTTTTCTCACTAGTCTTTCCCGGTCATGGTTGGAGACATGGACAACGGTGGCAGCCTGAATGCCCAGGTCATTCACCAGCTCACCAGCAGGGTGCGCTCCAAGCTGGCTTTTCAGGTACAAAAAAAAAAAAAAAGAGTATTTTGTGTTTTGTTTCTGTTTTTACAGTTAGTTAGTTAATCATTTATTTCCTACCAGAATATTAAATAAGTTTTAAAAATGTTTTTCATATGTAGTGGTAGAATTTTCATTTATTATGTATGAAATGAGATTTGATACCTGCTTCTTTTCCTATTGCTGAATGGGGTCACTTTATGCTCGACTTTGGAGCCTCGTTCCACGTATTTTCCTGTGACTGGGGCTGCTGTGCTACGTTATGTTAGCTAGGCTCAGCTCTGATTGGTTGCTACTGAGAGTGTAACTGAATCGTGTGTCGTGTGTCTGCCAGACGCAGCAGCAGAAGTTTGTGAACTGGCAGTGCGACGCTGAGTTCCGGGGAGAGGATTTCACTGCCACCGTCACCCTCGGCAACCCGGACGTTCTTGTCGGCTCTGGTAGGCTTGCTGTTTCCTTGTTCCACGAATGCGGTTGTCTGCATCTTACGACTCTCCAGCTATGTTATATTATGTTGCATTTGTTCATCATATGTATCATTTTCTTTATCTCCTACCATCTCCTGCACCCCAACTATCTCTATCTCTTTGTCACACTCTTTCGCTGTCTCTTTCTCTGTCTCTCTCTCACTCTCTCTCTCTCTGCCTCACTCTCTCTCTTTCACTCTCTCTCTCTCTCTCTGCCTCACTCTCTCTCTCTCTCTCTCAGGTATTGTAGTGGCGCACTACCTCCAGTCCATCACCCCCTCTCTTGCTCTTGGAGGGGAGCTGGTGTACCATCGCAGGCCTGGAGAGGAGGGCACAGTCATGTCTCTGGCCGGCAGGTACACAGGTGAGGCCATCTTTCCAGCTGCAAGTCTCCTTAAGCCTCTAAGCTGTGACGTCGCAGTGATGTGATCAAAATGTTCTTCACTGAGCATCCTAATGCCGATGTCACAAACACTGCTGGTGACCGAAAGCAATGGAGTTCTAGAACATTGATTTTTGAAGAAAAATAAAACGTTCCAAAAAAAAACCTGCTGTTCTGCCGCCTTGTTGTTAATTCTCAGTTTCAAAAGAGGCATCTGCTGTTTACTTCTGTTTCCTCTCTCACATGCTCTCCATTTCCTCCTCCTTTTCCTCCTGCTTTTAGGTAGTAATTACATTGCCACGTTGACTGTTGGTGGAGCGGGGGCGCATGCTTCGTACTACCATAAAGCCAACGACCAGGTACGGCCTCCACCACCCCCCCCCCCCCCAGAGTAGTGCTCCACCCTTTCCTTCAGTGCTAATTCACAGGGATGTGCTGCCCAGTCACAAACCTGAGGATCGGCCCATCTTTCATGGGAGTGCTGAAGAGTAGGGAGTGTGTTCACCACTGTCCCAGCAGCACCGCTTGTTTGTGTTATCTCCGTCCTGTCAGTCTGGTGTTGTGAGTGTGCGTGTATATGTGCGTGCGGGAGTGAGCATGCATGCCCGTGCGTGTGTGCCTGCGTGTGAGGTGTGAGTGTGTGTACATGAGTGTGCGTATATGTGCATGCGGGAGTGAGCATGCATGCCCGTGCGTGTGTGCCTGCCTGCGTGCGTGTGAGGTGTGAGTGTGTGTACGTGAGTGTGCATGTGCGCGTACATACGAGTGAGTGTGTGCGTGTGTGTGTGCATGCGTGCGTGTGTGTTTCTGTGTGTGTGTGTGTGTGTGTGTGTGTGCGTGTGTGTGCATGTGTGTGTGTGCGCGTGTGTATCTCTCAGGATGTACTGCTACCAGAGCGTTAGCGCTGAGCCGTCTCTCCCCTGCTCCACAGCTGCAGGTCGGGGTGGAGTTTGAGGCGAGCACTCGGATGCAGGACACTAGCGTTTCATTTGGCTATCAGCTGGACGTTCCCAAAGCAAATCTGCTCTTCAAAGGTACGGTTACATCTGCCTCGCTACTGGGGGGGGGGGGGGGGAACCTTCTCTGACCATTACACATGAGTCATAGAACAGCCCTGGACCACAGATCTCAAGTCAGACTTTCCCACCGCTCAGTCTTCTCCCCAGACCTTTCTTAGTGCCCTGTTTCTTTTCTCCTGCAGTTTACAAAGCCCTGGACTCTAGCCCTCCAGGAGCTTCACTTGGCTGAATGTAGCATTTCCAATTCTCTTCTGAGATCAGTTGTGAACACCAGGCACACTGATCTGGGATTGGTTGTGTAGGGCAGGAACACTGATCTGGGATTGGTTGTGACGGACCTGTAAGCACACTGAGCAGGGGTGGGTGGGGCTGTTTGTGTAGCTGCTGACTCTCTCTCCGCCCTCCCTCCCGCCCCCCCGCAGGCTCCTTGGACAGTAACTGGGTGGTGGGGGCCACTCTGGAGAAGAAGCTGATCCCCCTCCCCCTCTCGCTGGCCCTGGGCGCCTTCCTCAACCACCGCAAGAACAAGTTCCAGTGCGGCTTCGGCATCACCATCGGCTAGAGGAGCAGGCGCGGCCGAGACCGCGAAACACGGACTGACACCCCGGGAAGACCGACGGGAACATCGAGCGACGGAGCGCGACAGACCTCACAGAGGCTGGAGCGCGGAGGCCATCTTACCATACTGTTCAGACAGCGGGGAACACTTCCACACAGACACGGTCCTTAGGAAACTATCCAATTGGCTTTTTTTTGTTTGTTTGTTTGTTTGTTTGTTTTGTTTGTTTTTTTAATGAGTTTTTTTTTTAAGTTCAGATTTTTTGTACTTGCAGGCTGTCAGTCAGGGCTCATGAAGAGTGAAGGAGTTTGTGCTAATGGTTTGGTCTCGGGGTCAAGTGGGTTGGAAATACTGTAGAATGTTTTGAATCTGTATTTTTTTTTTCTCTCTCCTCGTATTAATTTTCCAAATGGTACATATATGACAATATATATTGCCTGTATATATCTATTAAAAAGAAAAATGACATTTCTTACAAAATCAGAAGATAATTGAGTTGTGTGTTTTCTTTCAGCTCAGTAGCAGTAAGTGTGTAAGCTGATTAATGAATTAATTGATCTCTGAATTTTACTGCCAGATTTTGTAAGGGCAAAATAATGTAATAATTAACGTTATTTAAATAACAATAATTCATTTGTTTAGAAGATTGAAGACTTGTTTGTGGAACTAAAACCTATTGCACTTTAGCAATGTGCTGAACGTTCATTTGGGACTTTTATAGCTGCAAAAATAGAATCTAAAATCAAATTTAATATATTTTCTAAAATAATTCATATCGGGTGTGTGCTAGTATAATGGGATGTGAAAATCTGGAACCCATATTACATTTTTGTCAGTATATGTTTTTGTGGATTGAAAGAGAGACTTGCCTGAGTTTTGGTTTAAAAGCCCAGAACGTTGACTCTGGAATATCGGATATCGTTCGTTCTGAGCTTCTAACAGGAACAGGAAGTATGTGTGAAGACATTTAAGTATGACTGTTCCTCAGCTGATGAGCGAATCCTCTCCTCGGAGCTGACCGCCTTCTGGCTGGTATCGACCGTCGGCTCAACGGTAATGAACTGAAGAAACCGGAAGCTCTGCACGCGTTAGTGAGGACGAGGGAAGTTAGTTATGTTTACCTGTTCGTTTCTGCATGGTTGATTTACAGGTGGCAGCACGCAACCTGGTTTTCCCTTAAACCGTTTGGATTATTAGTAATGGGTTTTATTAATGTGAAACATTCTAGATTTAATAATGGTTAGTTTGCATTTTATTGTTTTAATGTAAATATGGGGCTGTGTATTCACTTTTTGCCTCTTGTTTGCTGTAAAATGGCTCCCTCTGCGGGTTAAATTACGGATAGTTGCTGTGGTAGATCTAGTCTTTGGTCCTTTTCGCCACCTAGTGGTAGAATAGAGGAACTACATGCCACCTTTAGGTCCATCTGTATGACGAGCCCACAGGCATATTAATCCACACACTTACAAGGGTCAAACTGAAAGTTTCTGCATATTAATTTGATCTGTGCTCCGTAACACATTCGGTCTCTCCTAGTTCTGGAGAATCTTTTGAGCACTCTGGAATGTCAGCCACCATCGCCTTGGAGTCAAACCTGATCCAAGCTAGACAACCTGATGCTTCTCTCCATTAGTGTGTTACTTGGTTGAAGTCTTGATAGCACCCATTGCTTTATGCACCACGTAGACCAAGGCCCTTATAATATATTGTAACTGTAAACGTAAACGTAAACGTGGTAACTCCTTTCTCCCTGTCCCCTTCCTCTGCGATCCAGAAGTCATTCCTGTAGCCTGCAGTCAGTTTTCCTTTATGTCCCAAATCCAGTCTTCCTAGCTTCTCATTTATGTCTGTGGATATTATTCTGTTCGGTCCAGCACAGAACATTTCAGTCACTCTTCTGGTTTGTATTGTGCTCCTAAAACTCAATTTTTCCACTGTGGTGCGTCAGTCGGTCTGATGTATGGATGGATGTACTTTGCCCCCTCGTGCTCGGATTATCTGCGTTCAGTGGACTCCGCTCCTTCCTGAAGATGCTGAAATGTGCAGGGAGTCAGCCGGGAGGGAGAGGAGGTGGGGTTCAATTGAAACGGTCATTCGGGAAATAAAAAGCTGCAAGAAAATAAAATAACAGTGCATGTAACAGCTGTGTTCTCTGATGTTTACCCACTGGACTGAATTATATACAGAAGTGCAGAGGCAACATGTGGTAAATGAAGCCTGTTCATAAAAGGTATCCTGTTAAAATCCTTTAAATTTTCTAATTATTATTTTTGAAAACCAGTAGCAGCTGCGGTTATATTTGTTTCCGAATATTCATGAATTTCTTGTCAAGGATGCATATTCCAAACCATCTGTCCACAGTGAATACAGAACTACGTGAAAAAAATATGTCTGACTGCAGGTTCAATGGAAAGAATCGGGCACAAGTTGTTTCCTCTCTACGTTATTCAATTAAAATATCAGATGTCTAGGTGGACCGATGAAGTAAGCGGGAACGTCAATCCTCTCGTAAAAGACAATGTACCGTACTGACACGCGCCTCAAGTGTGGACTCCGATCTCTCTTGCAACATATAGTAATGTTATTGCGATGCTAAAAATCAGTCACCTCATGTGAACTCAAACATTCTTTCAGAAGGAGGTCATGCAATTCCTGTAATCTATCACTGATCAATACGTGTGTGTAGTGACGTTGATAGAGTAATCGTACGCATTCGTGTGAACGAGCGCGCTAATATGCATTAAAAAAAACTTTACCTCACTGATACAATAAGTACAATTATTTCTGTTTGAAGGATTGAAGTGGCGCAGGTGACATTACAGGTTGTTATAAGATTTGGGAAAAACAAAGTGGTTAGCAACAGAAAATAAATTCCCCAAACAAATGCTAAACTCTGACACCACACTAGGTGGTATAAGTAGGTTTGAGGTGTTGAGATGTGGATGAATTTGAATAGAAATAACAGCAAAGCAAACAAACTGATGTCAGTAAGAAATGTATGATTTGTGCTGGGAAGTGGCTATAGAGTTTGACCCAGTGTGACTAATATATTCTCATAAAATCTCATTTTCATATATTCTCAGTAAATCGTATTTTCCTTCTTTTGTAAGAGACGAGGAGGTCTCTGTTGGTTCCCGTGTAAGCAGGGTTCAATAAATCCAGTATCCGTGCACAGCCTGTTAAAGATGAAATTGAGTTTTCAAGGTCCAATTAGTTCCAATATGTGTTGTCGAGGTGTGGTTGCTATGTGTTGTCAGGGTCCAGTCCAGATGGGTTGAGAGTCTGATGTGGAGCAGGAGTGTCAGGATGGGAAGCAGCCCTGGTGACAGCAGGGCATTCACTGCTGGACTTTGTGTTCTTCACTGCAGCTCTCAGCTCTTCATAGAGTATATAAAGCTCTGCCACACACACACAAACACACACCCTCACACACTCACACACTTACTCTCACCGGGATTAACAAAGACTCACTCACTCATACAGGTAAGACACACTTCCATCATTTGCATTATATTGTAGAAACTATTTCAAGTGAAGTTGAATATTTACGGTGAAATGTTGCAGTAGAAGCTGACTGATTATGTGTTAATTATTTTTCTTCTGTTCCAGGATTTGGATCGCAGTCATGAAGGTGTTTGTGGTGCTTGTACTTGCAGTATTCACTGGTGTGTAAACTTATTTGTTGGCATCAGAATGCTTATTTATATGGTTATAACAGCTCTTAGTTATGTATTTGCTGGGATTTTGACACTTTAGCCTAATCTAACTACAATATTTTACTATATTAACTCAAATAGTTTATGATATTGGCTTTTTTAAAGATAAGATTTAAGATTCTTAAAATGTGGGAACTTAAAATGTTACGCACAATTTGTTGGTGAAAAACTAGTAAATTGATGCAAAATAAATTATCAGTCATTTCCAAAGGAAAGCTTTCTGTAGCATCAACACTGTGTGTCTCCTAATAGAGGTTTTCATATGTCCATGGATTAGATTTTTTAAAATTATTGCTATAACACACAGGCTGCCATGGCAACATTCTTTCGGCAAGTCAGCCCAAGCCACAGTTGGAGCTGGTGAAAAATGCATTCTGGGACTATGTCGCCAAGGCAACTCACACTGCTGAAGAGACTCTTCAGGCGATCAGACAGTCTGAGCTGGGCCAGGAAGTCAAGTAAGTCAACAAAAAGTGTTTGCAATCAAATGAACGCAAATAAGAATAATTTCATTAATAGAAGTGGAAGTTACTCTCAAAACGCTGTGCTAACTTCGCTTTCTCTCTGTCCTCGCAGTGCTCAGATCACAGAGAGCGCGGATGCGACCAGCAAATACATTGTCACTCTCCACAGTCAGATGACCCCTCTGGCTCAGAAGTTGCTGACCCAACTCTCCCAGGAGGCTGAGCAGCTGAGGGTACGTCTCGAGAAAGATTTAAGCCTCAAAAAGGTTCAGTTTGAGCCCTACGCCGAGGAGCTGAGAACCAACATTCAGCAGCAGGTGGAGCAGCTGAAGCAGGATGTGGCCCCTTATGTAGAGTCCCTGGAGCCCGAGGCCCTGAAGGCCGCCCTGCTCCAGAAGAGCGAGGAGCTGAAGGGGAGCCTGGAGCAGAGCGTGCAGGAGCTGCAGTCCCAGCTGGACCCCCACACCCAGGAGCTGAAGGAGAAAGTGGAGCAGCACCTGCAGGACTTCCACAAGAGTATGGCTCCCCTGGCCCAGAGCTTCCAGACCCAGCTGGCCCAGAAAACCCAGGAGATCCAGCAGAGTCTGGCCCCCTACGGTGAGGACCTGAGAGAGAAGCTGAACCCCTACGCCCAGGACCTGAAGGCCCAGCTCACTGCCCTCTGGGAGTCCTTCACCAAGAAGAACTAGACAGGCTTCATTCCCCATGGCTTTCTCTTTAACTCAGTGACTTCTTGAACAATTCCTCGGAAGTTACTTCAGGATCTCTGTTCTCACTGAATCTCAATCATATGAAGGACAATGTGTGTCAATGCCAACTAAGATCACAACCAAGCCATTCTGTTGTCCTCTGACCTTTGAAAATGCTATAATATTCAAGCATTCAAGCATTCAAGCAATGTTGATTGAGATGAATACAGAAATATGTATTTCTTTATAGTTTCATGTCCTGCAAGATATGAAAGATGCTTGTTTTTGTTTTTTTTCTTTAATTTATTAAAATAAAGTACTCCATAAAAGAAATAGCATTTTCCTGACTTCAATAGTGCACAGAAACATGAAATTATTTTGCGTAAAACTGAAACATTATAGAAAAGACTGTAGAGAAGATACTTTATACTTGAACTATACAGTTCTGTGAAAAAGTTTTTTTTTTCTTTCCTGATTTCCACCATTACTGCATATTTGTCACACTGAATGGTTTCAGGTCTTTAGACAAAACATTATATTTGACAAAGGAAACTCAAGAAAACACAAGCCACATTTTTAAAATTTCATTTATTAATGAAAAATGTTATCAAACAACCATATAGCCTAAGTGAAAAAGCAATTGCCCCTTCAAATTTAATAACTGGCTACACCATCTTTAGCAGTAATAACTGCACCAAACACTTCCTATAACTTGAAATCAGTCTTTCATTATTGCCATGGAGGATTATTAGCTATTCTTTGCAGAACTGCATTTGCTCAGGCAAATTGGTAGGTTTTCAAGCATAAGCTGCTTGTTTAGCTCAATTTTGCTTCTTTTCAGCCATTCAGATGTGGACTTGATTTTGTGTTTTGGATCATTGTCTTGCTGCATAACCCAATAATGCTTCAGCTTCAGCTCATGGACAGATGACTGGACACTCTCCTGCAGAAGTTTCTGATACAGAGCAGAATTCATGGTTCCTTCAAAAACAGCAAATCCTTCAGGTCCCATGGCAGCAAAGCATCCACACACCATCACACTACCACCACCAAGTTTGACTGCTGGTATGATGTTCTTATGGTGAAATGCAGTATTTGCTTTACACCAGACATAATGGGACCTGTGTTGTCCAAATGTTCCACTTTTCTTTTAAAATATATTTTTGGGGGCTTTTCAGCTTTATTGGACAGGACAGTGTAGAGTGAAAGGAAGAACAGGGGAGGAGAGAGGGAGAGACATGCGACAAAGGGTCGCACGGTCATTACATTACATTACATTATAGGCATTTAGCAGACGCTCTTATCCAGAGCGACGTACAACAAGTGCATTCAGACTCGAACCGCCGACGTCGCAGCTCGTAATGAGCATGTGGACAGTGAGTGTGCTACAGGCTACGTCATGAGACACCCCCAAATGCTCCACTTTTGACTCATCTGTCCATAGTACATTATTTCAAAAGGTTTAAGGATCACTCAGATGCTTTTTTGCAAATGTGAGATGAGCATGTTTCTCTTGGCTAGTAGTGGTTTTTATCTTGCTACTCTCACATGAATTCCATTGTTTTCCTAGTCTCTTTTGTGGAGTCATGAAAACTCTTTTGTGGAGTCATGAATAT
Organism: Anguilla anguilla; assembly: GCF_013347855.1. Taxonomy (NCBI): domain Eukaryota; kingdom Metazoa; phylum Chordata; class Actinopteri; order Anguilliformes; family Anguillidae; genus Anguilla; species Anguilla anguilla. The sequence continues at coordinate 50,045,310 of NC_049208.1, forward strand.
TGACCTTAGCTAAGGCTAGATGAGCCTGCAGCTTTTTTTGGATGTTCTTCTGGGAGTTTTGTGACTTCCTGGATGAGTTGTTGCTCAGATAACTTTTGGCAGGCTGGCCACTCCTAGGATGATTCACCACTGTTACAAGTGTTCTCCATTTTGAGATAATGGCTCTCTGTGGTTCAGTGTAACCCCAGAGCCTTATAAATGGCTTTGTAACCTTTTCCAGACTGATATATTTCAACAACAGTTTTCTAATATCTTCTGGAATTTTCTTTGATCGTGGCAAAGCTCGCTTGTAGAAACTTTGTGGTTACTACTTTACTCTGATGGTAAGCTTCAATATGAGTGAGGTTTAGATTCAAGAGGGCTGGCTTCAGTCAAGCATGGCTTTGTTGCTGGGGTGACATAGCTCAGGAGGTAGGTGTCTGGCAGTCGGAGGGTTGCTGGTTTTATCCCCCGCCCTGGGCATGTCGAAGTGTCCCTGAGCAAGACACCTAACCCCTAATTGCTCCCAACGAGCTGATTGGTACCTTGCATGTCGGCCTTTCACTGTTGGTGTGCGTGTGTGTGTGTGTGGCACGAATTGTAAAGCGCTTTGGATAAAAGCGCTATATAAATGCAGTCCCTTTACCATTTATGTTCAATCAGCTGAATCTAATCATCAATTAAATTTGGTTCATGGGTCGATTGCGCAACTAATGAGGCATTTACTTTTTTATATGGGTGTTTTATAACTTTTTTCTTGTTCCACTAAGACATAATGTTCTGGAGGCATTTTTAGCATGTGAAAAATACTTATTTTGTTTTAAAGATGCGTAATTAAGCAAGTTTTACTGCATTCTATGAAGTTAAAAATAATTAGACCTCTGGACCTTTTAGTTGTGAACTACCCTTTTACCTTCCCTGTTAATAATTTCACGAAAACCTGTGACTAGTGATGATAAAATCATTTGGTTTGGAAAGAAATACTGTAAAAGGTTTCTGGTATTAAATTCAATATCAAAGTACAAGCAGTATTGCAATCCAATCTCTTTCCTTTCTCCTTCTAGTGAGGATAACATGCCATAATTTTGGAAATACATTTATTTAAATAATTTATGCAGACAAGACATCTTTTGTGTCTAACAATAAATTATTATATAAATAAATACATACTTCAGGACATAATTGAAATGATAGGATATCAATGGTATCAGTGCTTGAAGATTACAGTATTTTCATGGTTCAGTGGATAACAGAATGACTGTGATCTTAGTTGGGATACACTCTCAGGTCATCATTTCCCTTGGATTCAATGCTACTATGCAATGTTAACTAATTTAAAAGAGAACCAATAAAATATTACCAATAAAATGTAAATGTGGGAAATGTGAACGAAGTAACAACGATTCTGGAGAAGTAGCTTCTCTTCAGCTGTCACAAAGTCACGGAGTTACAGAGAAAGGCATGGGGAATGAAGCAGAGATCCTTCCATGTCTAGTTCTTCTTGGTGAAGGACTCCCAGAGGGCAGTGAGCTGGGCCTTCAGGTCCTGGGCGTAGGGGTTCAGCTTCTCTCTCAGGTCCTCACCGTAGGGGGCCAGATTCTGCTGGATCTCCTTGGTTTTCTGGGCCAGCTGGGTCTGGAAGCTCTGGGCCAGGGGAGCCACACTCTTGTGGAAGTCCTGCAGGTGCTGCTCCACTTTCTCCTTCAGCTCCTGGGTGTGGGGGTCCAGCTGGGACTGCAGCTCCTTCACGCTCTGCTCCAGGCTCCCCTTCAGCTCCTCGCTCTTCTGGAGCAGGGCGGCCTTCAGGGCCTCAGGCTCCAGGGACTCTACATAAGGGGCCACATCCTGCTTCAGCTGCTCCACCTGCTGCTGAATGTTGGTCCTCAGCTCCTCAGCATAGGGCTCCAGCTGGACCCTCAGGTTGATCAGGTCTTTCTCCAGACGAACCTTCAGCTGCTCGGCCTCCTGGGAGAGTTGTGTCAGCAAGTCTTGAGCCAGAGGGGTCATCTGACTGTGGAGAGTGACAATGTATTTGCTGGCCACATCCGCGCTCTCTGTGATCTGAGCACTGTGAGGACAGAGAGAAAGAGAAGATGGAACAGGGAGCTCAGAAGTTTGTACGTGTCTGATAAATCAGATACTGTTATTATTTGATTGTGAACACTTGTTTCTTACTTACTTGACTTCCTGGCCCAGCTCAGATTGTCTGATCACCTGAAGAGTCTCTTCAGCAGTGCGTGTTGCCTTTGCAACATAGTCCCAGAATGCATCTGTCACCAACTCCAGCTGTGGCTTGGGCTGGTCTGCCCAAAGAAGGTTGGCATGGCAACCTGGTGGGACATAGATTGAATTCTGTGTCATTGGTCATGCAGGTATGAAAGTCACAAAAGGCAGCAAACGTTTTCTCACTGCTGTTCCAACTCAGAATGATTCATGTACTTTTTCAGCTTTAAACTACTTCAGTTTTAACAAATTCTCTTTTTGTATTTGAGAACTCACACAATTACATGCTATTCTAATAATACCTTTTTCCTTTATGCCTGTTTTTCACATAGCAGTAGTATTTCAGATAAGGGTACTGCTATTGAATTTTTCTGTCTCAAACTGTACTTCAACATGTTATCATGCTAAATAATGACCATCACTGGCAAAGCATTGTTAAAAATTACAAATACAGCGTTATTAGAAATATAAGAATTGATACAATTAACTTACCGGTGAAAACAGTTAGTGCAAGTGCCACAAAGACCTTCATGACTGCGTTTCAAAGCCTTGGTGGGAAAAAGGTTTTATATTCAAACAACAGCTCTATATGAACACTTTCACATTTCAGTCATATTAGCAGTGCTCAATATGCCAGTGGTATGTATCTTACCTGCGATGTGAGAGTGTCTCTGTGTGCCCTGGTATGAGTGTGAGTGGATGTGTGGGTGTGTGGCAGAGCTTTATATACTCTATGAAGAGCTGAGAGCTGCAGTGAAGAACACAAAGTCCAGCAGTGAATGCCCTGCTGTCACCAGGGCTGCTTCCCTTCCTGACACTCCTGCTCCACATCAGACTCTCAACCCATCTGGACTGGACCCTGACAACACATAGCAACCACACCTCGACAACACAAAATGAAAGTGACGTGTAATATCAACGCTCAAGGCCAACATACACACGTACCGCAGGTTTTTAAATATGCTTTTTCTCCCAGTTTGGAATGTCTGGTAGAACTCAGCAGCCACGTTCATTTTGGTAACCTCCCCTATCAACCTGAAAGAGTGCAGACAAGCAGGCACTCTGCTCTGATATCAAACTGCTGTTTCTTTACAGACTGCAGATGTTTTAACAGAAAATTCCATCCATCCATCCATCCATTATATAAACCTGCTTATTCCTGGTCAGGGTCGTGGGGGTACTGGAGCCTATCCCAGCATGCATTGGGCAAGAGGCAGGAATACACCCTGTACAGGTCACCAATCTATCGCAGGGCAAGCACACCATTCACTCACCATTTTTAACAGATAATTCCTTATTATAATTTCCTTTAAAATGTATGAGAATTGTAGCCAGAAGTGTATTAGAATGAAAAGTTAGCTAGAATGTTGATAAGAGTTAAAACACACAGAAATCCCCCGTAGAACCCCCCAGTGATATGGGCACATGTGCAATAAATATATTATTTCTGGTTGTTCTGGATACATATATGCACTTCTTCTTATTCAGCCACTCTTACATGTAGTCCATGTCTTGATCTTTTCACTGTTTACCAAGGTGAAATTTTCAGTCTGGTCACATGATACACCATTTTAAAATGTTAAAACTCATGCTTCTACGTCTATAAACTATTTTACCATGCCAATGTTTTAGCAACAACAGTTCCTTATTTTGTATGGTGGGGTGGCAGAACAAGCTTTGGGGGCCCTCTCCTTCTTTTCATTCAGGAACCGTACAGACGAGACAAATCATGATAAATTTGATACGTTTGTCAAAGCAGGAACCTCCAGCAAGCAAAATCCATTGTCATTTTTAGTCCCAAAAACATACTTACTCAGAGAAACCTCGGTTTAGTTAGAAATTCTCCTGAGGAATTACTGTCCTTAATTTCACCATGCATACATGCCGAAAGTATTGTGTACACAATGATGTTGTTACTTCCGGTTTGCATAGATCCTCTGGAATGAAACAAGCCCACATATAAGCTTCTCTGGGAAGTAGAGGCCAAGCAGTCCCTCAACATAGCCAGTGGGACTCGCAATTCATGTGTGGTTAAAGACATATTGTCATATTCTTGAATTAAATGGTATTATAATGTTGGTTCATCCAAGTATAAATAATAGCACTTTTTATACATAGCCCCCCATTTCAGGGTAACATAATGTTTGAGACAAATGGCTTCACAGGTGTTTCTGATTAGTCAGATGAGTTTATTTGCTTCTTTAGTGCAGGTATAGGAGAGCTTTCTAGTCTTGATTCGAGGCTTTTGATTGCCTTTTGAATTTGTCATTGGCTTTTGTCGGTATATGAACCAGAGTTGTGCCAATGAAAGTCAAGGAAGCCATTATAGGGCTGAGAAAGGTGAAGAAACAATCAAAGACATTGGCCAAGCCTTAGGTCTGTCAAAATCAACAGTTTGGAACATCATTTAAAAAAGAGCACTAGTGAGCTCAGTAATCACAAAGAGTGATTGATTACTTAGCGAGAGTCGGGGGGGGGGGGGGGGGGGGGGGTTCCTGACATTCTTTGAGGTATGAGTATAATTTTCTTCTTGTATAGGACTGACATATATAATTCATGGGGTTATGAATCTCTTCTGTGAGTGTCAGAACTTATTTCTATGGCATGCAGTGCAGTCTGCATACAGGATTCATGATTTAAATTTTATTTAGCCCTCCCTGTCAGCATCCTGCCACATCATCAGGTCAATCACAGAAATAAGGGGTTGATGCAATCATCAGCTATCATGGCAAAATGTGTCTTTGTTTTGTAAAGGAGCTGCACAGTGTTCATCTTCTTTGAGGCCGTGTAATGACAAACATTCAGAATCATAAAACAGCCTTCCTGTATTTAAGGTAGCCATAACTGTCTCAACGTTCTCCATATTGTCTGGTAACTGGGACATGTTACTGTGTGTAGGCCAACATGCTCTACTTTCTTCAGAGCATAGGTTAAGATGTTTTTCTTTGTATGTCATACATTGTGTACCATATCTTGAAGTAAAGGAAAAGTACGTCAAACGCATATAGAGATAAGCCCCAGTTTATCAGTGAGGTTCTGTTGGGGATTTCCATGTGGTTTAATGGTCTTTTACAAATATGCTTGTTAACCGTTGCTTCTGATATATTTCTAACTATAACTAATATACAATTTAAAGGTAATTATGATAGAGAATTTTCTGTTAAAACTGCCTGCCGTCTGAAAAAAGAAGCAGCAGTCTGATGTCAGAGAAGAACATGAGCTTGTCTGTACTCTCCCAGGTTCACAAGGGAGGTTAGAGAAATGAACATGGCCGATTAATACAACATTCCGACATTTCAAACATTCCAAATTGGGAGAAAAGGAATTGCAAAAAAAGAAAACCTATTGTACGTGTATGTACGTCGGTTTTGAGGGTTGATATTGCCGTTTTCATAGTGCCGTTTTGCCACGATCAAATGTAATTTAGTCCTCTTCCTCTATGTCGTCAAGGTGTGGTTGCCATGTGTTGTCAGGGTCCAGTCCAGGTGGGTTGAGAGTCTGATGTGGAGCAGGTGTGTCAGGAAGGGAAGCAGCCCTGGTGACAGCAGGGCATTCACTGCTGGACTTTGTGTTCTTCACTGCAGCTCTCAGCTCTTCATAGAGTATATAAAGCTCTGCCACACACCCACACACACACACACACACACACACTCATACCAAGGCACACAGAGACACACTCTCACATTGCAGGTAAGATACATACCACTGGCATATTGAGCACTGCTAATATGACTGAAATGTGAAAGTGTTCATTTAGAGCTGTTGTTTGAATATAAAACCCTTTTCCCCCCAAGGCTTTGAAACGCAGTCATGAAGATCTTCGTGGTACTTGCACTAACTGTTTTCACCGGTAAGTTAATTGTATCAATTCTGATATTTCTAATAACACTGTATTTGTCATTTTTAGCATTGCTTTGCCAGTGATGGTCATTATTTAGCATGATAACATGTTAACAAGTACAGCTTGAGACAGAAAAATTCAATAGCAGTACCCTTATCTGAAATAGTACTGCTATGGGAAAAACAGGCATAAAGGAAAAAGGTATTATTAGAATAGCATGTAATTGTGTGAGTTCTCAAATACAAAAAGAGAATTTGTTGAAACTGAAGTAGTTTAAAGCTGAAAAAGTACATGAATCATTCTGAGTTGGAACAGCAGTGAGAAAACGTTTGCTGCCTTTTGTGACTTTCATACCCGCATGACCAATGACACAGAATTCAATCTATGCCCCACCAGGTTGCCATGCCAACCTTCTTTGGGCAGACCAGCCCAAGCCACAGCTGGAGTTGGTGACAGATGCATTCTGGGACTATGTCGCCAAGGCAACACGCACTGCTGAAGAGACCCTCCAGACGATCAGACAGTCTGAGCTGGGCCAGGAAGTCAAGTAAGTAAGAAATAAGTGTACACAATCAAATAACAGAAGTATCGGATTTATCAGACACGTACAAACTTCTGAACTCCCTGTTCTAACTTCTCTTTCTCTCTGTCCTCACAGTGCTCAGATCACAAAGAGCGCGGACGTGGCCAGCAAATATGTGGTTACTCTCCACAGTCAGATGACCCCTCTGGCTCAAGACTTACTGACCCAACTCTCCCAGGAGGCCGAGCAGCTGAAGGTTCGTCTGGAGAAAGACCTGATCAACCTGAGGGTCCAGCTGGAGCCCTACGCTGAGGAGCTGAGGACCAACATTCAGCAGCAGGTGGAGCAGCTGAAGCAGGATGTGGCCCCTTATGTAGAGTCCCTGGAGCCCGAGGCCCTGAAGGCCGCCCTGCTCCAGAAGAGCGAGGAGCTGAAGGGGAGCCTGGAGCAGAGCGTGAAGGAGCTGCAGTCCCAGCTGGACCCCCACACCCAGGAGCTGAAGGAGAAAGTGGAGCAGCACCTGCAGGACTTCCACAAGAGTATGGCTCCCCTGGCCCAGAGCTTCCAGACCCAGCTGGCCCAGATAACCCAGGAGATCCAGCAGAGTCTGGCCCCCTATGGTGAGGACCTGAGAGAGAAGCTGGACCCCTACGCCCAGGACCTGAAGGCCCAGCTCACTGCCCTCTGGGAGTCCTTCACCAAGACAAACTAGACATGGAAGGATCTCTGCTTCATTCCTCATGCCTTTCTCTGGCACTTATTCACTGTTTCTCCAGTTGATCCACTTAAGATTATAATCATTTAGTTCTGATTCAATCTGAAATGGACCAGCTTTATGGAAAACGACATTATTCTTCAGTACAGTGCAATTATTTTGCCAAATCCAAAACTTTCTTCTCTGTGCAAGTCATATCAATGATTCATTATTTATTTGTTTTATTATTTATTGTAAGATTGAATAGGTGTTCAATCAAATAAAAAATTACATTTACCCCCAAAAAAATTGCATCCTCTTTATTTCTGAGATTTCCTTTTGGGATGATGTCATAGGTACAGAAGTATAAAAATGGGTCATCTGCATTGTGATATTTGCAATTCTAAAAATCCTTCACTTGTTTATTATAAATGGGCTTTCTTTTTCTTGGTAATATCATGCTTTCTGAGACTAAAACTCATTCTCTCCACTTCTGTAAAGCACTCTAGATGAAATAGCCTCCTAGGTTGTTTTCCTGTTTTAAAAAATGATAGAAATGTAAAATAATTACAGCAAAATAGAAATAAAATAATGTTTTATTTAATGTTTTATTTAAGAGCTGATGATTTTTTTTTAAAGCAGCTTGTGGCTGTGGGTCACTGTAGCAAAGGCCACAGGTTGCCCTCGATTTTTAAATATGCCTATTTTCTCATTTATGGTTCAGACCAGGGCTGATGGAGAATCATATATTTTGTAGCTCTTTTTACTCTCAGCATTTGCCTTGCTTGTGTTTGAAAAAAATAGAAAAAAATAATGGATGTTATCCGGGGCATAAAAGTCATCCAAGAATTAGGTAATATTAGTGTTTTTTCTGTATAATTAGCGAAGGCACTTTTTGAGAGTAATTATAACAAAAACAATGATTTGCTAAATATTTTGTGGATGGATTATAGACAGATAATTTAAAAGTAAAAACATTACACGTGAGTCTGTTAAAAGTAATATTAATAATGACAATATGTACTACATTTGTGCTACATATTTGCCAGATAAATATATAGGTCAACATGATTGCAACTAGAGCATGTGACTAAATGGAAGACTAAACTATTTGCTATGTCATCCACTAGATAGTTCTCCATTCTTCATAGACCAATCATTGAATAGCACCATTGTAGCCATGCAATCAGTCTTCTTGATATGACAGGCACCCAAAGGCAAATCAATAGTGTTACAACCTACAGAGAGACAAAATATGAAATCCCACTTTAAATACGGTTTAATGTTTCTACTTTTATGTCAGCAAAAGTGCTGTCCGGCAGATGAAAATATCATACAAAATATACATTACATCTGATAAAAAGGTTTTTAACTTGTGTTTCAACAAGTGTTGTGTAATAATTCTAATTCATTACTTTCACCGTGGAGTTTTCTGTTCAAAGTCAGTGCCTAGCTTGTGTTGTACTTATCATTTGCAATGTACAACGTACCCTCTCTCAAAATAGGTGAGTCATTTGGAAGATAAGATAATCATTCAATCCTAAGTAATTGACATACCTTGAGCTATATCTTATCGGTGATTGATTTTTCTGATGTAAAAACACCCATTTCTAGAGTTAGGCTATAATGGAGAAATTTCAAATTAAATTTTCACCAGAAAGACCATATCTTTCTTTTATCCTTTTTTTCATGCAGTTTTGATGAAAGTAGTTAACAAAACAAGCGAACTGAGTGAACTGCCATTTTGCCCAGATATTCTGGTTCAATAACAAGTGGAAGAGGTCGTAACAACAGAAGCATTATATAAGTGTGTATGTTGGGTTGCTCACCCCTGGACTTTGCATTCTTTGTCAAAGCTCCCCGACCCGTCTATATAACACCATAACACTTTACGTTTGCACTGGGACACACAGATACTATTACTGAAACAGGTAAGTTATACTCACAATTTAACCAATTATTGCAACTTCATGAATTTGAATTGAAAAAGTTAATATTTTATTACTTGGTGCCATAGTAAATATTTGATGAAACGTAATAGTACTTTATTCTATCTTGTGTATTGACAATTTTGTACATAATAAAGATTAGTGTTGATGTGTCATATAGAAGGATGGAGGCCAGGATAGTATTAAATGTAAAATTGCGTGGAATATTTTCATTTGGAAACCCTGGCTTAATAATATGTTTACTAAAATGTATTCATGTTGGATTAGACTTGAACAATATCTTTTTTAAACGGAAATGTAATGTGGCTTTTCATGCTTTATAAACATATGGTTTTATTGGGTTTTCCCTCAATCCCCCACTAATACAGGGTTTGAGCTGCAGTCATGAAGGTGTTTGTTGTACTTGCATTCGCACTATTCACTGGTGAGTAAACCTTTGCTTCTGTTTTAATGACAATTGTTGTGGCAGGACCGGAATGTTTTTTCTTGCAGTGTTTGCAAAGATGCTTCTTTAAATTTTACAATTCTTCATTTAAATTTTTAAGGCTCCAACTGTTTTTGTAGTTACTTATTGAAAAACTACACGGAAGCATCAAGGATTATAAACTGAAAATGAACCATGATATGATCAACAGGATTAAATCCACAGATAAGCAAAAACATGTCCACATACAGCAGTTTGCCGTACGATGTTTTCAGTGCCGTAGGTTTTCAACTGCAGTTAGTTTTGCCAGGAGAAACTCAATCACTAGGCATTTAAGCAACACTACATTTTCATATTTCTATATGATAGTGGCATTGGCCTTTCACACAATAACTATACATTTTGAATCAAAAACATAATTTCAGTGAGCGCCCCACACTGTTGCTTTTGTTAAATGTCATCATTAGATACAATGTCTCAAATGTTTTTTGAAAGTTGGTTTCAGTAAAATTTATTTAGCATGTTTTATTGTTGTGTTGTACATTTGATCTGAGTGTATATTCATGTAAATGTGGATATACTGTAATCATCAGTCAAAGGATTAATCGGTTCATCCTTATTTGGATTAAAAGCAATTTATAACCCGCAGAAGTGGTAACCAACGCTGTTCCTGGAAATCCACCATCCTGCAGGTTTTCATTTCAATCCTAATTTGCTAACTAGCATCGCAAGAAGATCTCTAGCTGTTGAATGAGGTGTGCTTCATTAGGGTTGGCGTGAAAACCAAAAGGACCGCAGATCTCCAGGAACAGGGTTGGGAACCACTAACGTGCGGTTCCTGGATGGCCATAACGGTTATGTAACTGTGCAGCTCTATCTGTCCAGGGTGCCGTGCCGACGCTCTGTTCACGGACCAATCAAAGACGGCGCTGGAGCTGGTGACAGATGCATTCTGGGACTACGTTTCCGAGGCGACGCGGATCGCCGAAGACACTCTGAAGATCATCAGAGAGTCTGAACTGGGCAAGGAAGTCAAGTAAGGCCCTCTCCTGCACTCTCTGCAGTTTCTGGTTCGTGGGGAGCGCACACGACTACACACTGAAACGCTACAGGGCTCCATGACACACCACTTTCCCGCTCTCTCTATTAACCCCTCCCTCTGTCTTCACAGTGCTCAGATCACAGAGGGCTCGGACGGCACCACGGAATACAGAGAAACTCTGCGCAAGGTTACCCCTCTGACCACGGAGCTGCTGGACAAGATTACCCAGGAGGCCGAGCAGCTGAAGGCTCGTCTGGAGACGGACGTGAGCAAAGTGAGGGTCCAGCTGGAGCCCTACGCTGAGGAGCTGAGGACCAGCATTCAGCAGCAGATGGAGCAGCTGAAGAGGGATATAGACCCCTTCATAGAGTCCCTGGAGCCCGAGGCCCTGAAGGCCGCCCTGCTCCAGAAGAGCGAGGAGCTGAAGGGGAGCCTGGAGCAGAGCGTGAAGGTGATGCATTCCCAGCTGGACCCCCACACTGTGGAACTCACTGCTAAAGTGGACAAGCACCTGGAGGAGCTCAGGAGTGGTGTGGTTCCCCTGGTCGAGAGCTTCCAGACCCAGCTGTCCCAGTCATCTCAGAAACTTCAACAGGACCTGGCCGCCTACGGTGAGGAACTACAAACCAAGATGGAGGCCTTCGGTCAGGACCTGAAGGCCCAGGCAACTGCATTCTGGGAGAACCTCACAAAGAACTTCTAGAGCCTAAAGAATCTTCCTTAATGTGTCCCCTCCTCTCTGTCTTAGAGAGAGCTGAGCTGTCTTTGTATGTGTCTCAAACTTTGCAAACAACACTTTAAATGAAGACACCCTGTTAAGAGCCAGGTGATGAAATGACACCCAACTTCATTGCAAAGTACTGTTCACAATTTAGCAAGAATCCAAGATCAATTTCCTGCCGAAATTGCCATTGTAAATGTATATTGTACATGAGCATTCATTTTTCATAGTGCTGATTCAGGACTGAACTTGGTGAGGAGAGGTTTTTATGTCAAAGGTGGATATTTGTGAGAATGTCTTACAAAAATTTTATTTCATTGACTAATATTATAAAAAGTAACAGGAAAAGAAACATTTGGGGAAAAATACCTTGAATTCCAATTTACTTTTAGAAAGAATAAAATCGTGACAACATGAAATCTACTTCTCAGCAGTTTCTATTACTTTTTTTTCTTTCTATTCACTGTGTTCAAACAGGCCCACTTAAATTGTATTCCATAACATATGCAAACACACATGCATCAGCAGAGACCATGTTGCATTCTTGTTTGAATTTCTGGGGGCAGTACTTGCTTCAGGTTAGAATTGTCATAAATTCAAAATGAGCATCAGGCAACTAGAGTTATTTTCCAGACATGCCTTCTTAATATATGACCATTTTTCTCTCAAATTATTAAAAAAATAGAATCTTTTGTGTTGCACCCATTTTAAGAATAATCATAGTGATATTGATTTGACTTCAGACAGAACTTCTCAAGGACGGATAAATGGTTTACCATCTGTGTCATATTTCACTGCTATTTTATCGCATTTGTCCCAAAAGCATTTAACCATCGTGCAAAATCTGGATACAAAAAAAAGTGTGAATAGTGACATTTCTTTTGCTGTCAAGGTTTTTCCAGCATTTCAACAATTACAACAATGCACGAAAGATGTTCAAAAAATTTTATTGCATAAAATAAAAGCATAAAATTTTAGCACATTCTCCTGTTTGATACTTGCACGACCCAATTCATTTGCACATATGTAACCCTTAGCAGAGGCAAGTTGAGAGTTGTCGGGTAGCTCCTAGAGATGTGGTGGTCTTTTTAAAATGCATTCTTCTGTTCTTGTTCATAAAAGCAAGTTCAAACACATACCTGTGTCAGTTAGCAACATACAGCTTTGTGAGAGAGCAACAGGAATTTGTTGAATTAAATGACGTGACTTTGAAAAAATGACACAACTTTAAATAATTTAGATATTTTGCTGACAAAAAAAGGCTAAGACCATTGATAGTTTTGCCTTTACAACTGTAGTTCCGGAATAAACTGACATAAAGGTACTCAGGTGACACATGGTCAAGTGAGCTCAAGCATCAGCTACTGAAAGCGTCACACTCAAACTAATATTATGTTGTTATTTTTCGATATATTATAATACGTGCTTGTAAAAGCCTTCCTATGATCTCATCTACCTCTGAAACAGGATAGTGCAATGGCCTGAGCCTTGGGCTCTCAATCTGTAAGCTAGTTTAGATTCACAAATCGTACCCTGCGGCTGTACTTTGGAATGTAATGTGTGAAATGTAGGTGTCTCTTTTCTAGCTCAACTTCGCATGGTGCATTTAGTTAATTTAACTTATTAATTTAGCTTTTTGTTAAAGTTCCTTCCCTTTCCCTCGGTTACTGCAGCAGTGTACAGAAATGTAGATAATTTCTTAAAGTTCAAGCATTATGCACTGCTTAGTGGTTAGTGTTTTTAGCATCACTACTAAAAGCAGATCAAGCGGTATGGGTAATTCCCTTGCAGAAATGTAATGCATTGCAATAGACCTGAATGGCAATATTTTATCAAGATAAAAAAAGCTATTGCAAAACTTCACAATATATGGGTGAATATAAAAATTAATGCTGCTCTCAGATACTGCAAAATATAATGAAATTTACTTCTGTGGCATGTGATTTATCTTTCTGAATAATGATAAATTATGTGCCTTAGAGATAAATATATATGAGTATATTCTGTGAATGGAAGGATTTGCAGGAATGAACATGGGGCGTTTTCCCCGTCGTCCAAAGATCCCTGCAAACTATAAAAGAATGCTTTAACATGACCCAGCTGCCTCTGCCTGTGTTCAGTTGTTGAGATCATGATGCAAAACTGATCTTGGCTTGGACTAAAGTCCTAATCAGGAAGTCATCATTATTACGGCCATTTTAACCTTCATATCGTAATATGCAGCTACATCCCACCGGCACTGGCTAATGGTCAGCATGCCTCCGCACTTGGGATCTTACAGTCAAAAGTAAATCGTTAGTTGCCATTTTACGTATTAAATTGGAATGAACCAATTGCACACGCACAATTACAGATCATAGAGTAATTAGGCCTATTCCCTTGCATAAACAGGGAATGACAGTGTTCAAATATACATGTGCAACGTGAAAGTGATTCTCTTTCAGTGGTGGTACCATATTCTTTCTCGCATATTATGATCTCCTGGATCTTGAAAAAAAAAAAATTATAGGCTAGCACACTTTTGAGAGTTGACACAGAGCTGACGTACGGATGATTTGCCTTCTCGTTGTTGGCACTGTACCACTTTTTGCTGTCACTGAGGTACAATGGGACCTTTATGCATCTTTATCCTTCTCCTCAATTCACCCTCCACGGAATTATGAAACGAAGAGCCCTTAGTATGACATCATCTAACTACATCTTTAAAATATTTACTAGTCAGTTTTAATTGACTTCAACAACAACTTGCAGCAACACGGAGTTGCAATTTTCTTTTTGGTCGTCCTATTCCGCATCCTAGGATATCCCTCGCATCAGTTCGCAATTTATTGGATACATGCTCTATATAATATGATTTATTATTTTTAAAAACACACGCACACACACACACAAACACACACAATACGTTCATGAAACATGTTTAGTTTCACCACTGTCACCCAGCCCATACGATCCTCATCAGTGGAAAACGTAACTTCCAAATCGGTTTACCTGTCTATAACAACGGGTTGTTACTGGACCTAGATGACAAAAAATAAAATATTCTTGAAAGGACGTTAGGACGGCGAATTTAAATGTGATTAGGCCTACCTGTTAATCTCATGCAACGGTGTACCTGTGCTATGATTAATGTGTATTGTCGTCTTGGGGTAATGTGGTTCAATGTGATAATATAATAATAAAATAATAATAAAAGAAAAAACGCAAAATATTTCTGCGCAGAGAACTTCGAAAAGTTAAGCGCTCCACCTTGCCACCTATCAAACGAGGGTTCCACGAAAACACAGACGCAATTTCACACCCCCTCCAAGCGTAGCGCCGCAGTATAAAACATCCCTTACATACAGTCGCCAAGTCATAATTTGCCGAAAACGCAAGCAAGTTTTGGGATTGCAGGTAAGCGACGTGTGGATTAATGCGAACGTTAGCGGTTCTTTTCTTTTTTCCCTTGAATACATTGTTTAATTATGTTACGTCCATCTGCCGGTTCAAGTTTATATTGTTTCAGAACTTTTCAGCACCTTTTATGATAACTTGTGAAGCATAGTTTCTGTAAACCTTAATGTAAGTAATGCTAATTGTTTGTGAATAGGGTATACTACATATTCGGATTTTTCGGTTGTTAATTCTCATGCTACTTTAAATGACTCAAAAGTCGACGCCTCTCAATCGCAATTAACATTCTCAACCTGCAATTATAAAGATATAAAGTACTTTTTATTCATTTATGTATTTATTGTACGGATGGAGTATATTTAACAATTTACCATTGTTTTATATGAAAACATTTACAGGCCTTCCTTAGTTTTATATTATTTGCACTGTACAGAGAAGGTGACAGAGTTCATACTGTTCATATAAAACTGTTCTTTGCCATTAAATTATGCACTTTTGAGCAGAGCTGCCTATGCACATTTTGTGTCTTCCTTTCATCTTACTTAAACCTTTTTTCTTGAGCTACCTCTTTGAAGGGAAACTGAGGAACAAGGAAATCAATTTCAAATAAGACAATAAAAAGATTACTCAAGATCTGATCTGTAGCTAATACTGATAATAGCAGCCACATCAGTGTTCAAACTGAGTGTCTGCAGCATGTATTCTAGGTTACCTCTCATTCATTTTAACTATCTGTGCTTATTCAATGTAAGATTGAGTTGAGCATCCTGTACAAGACACTGCATGCATGCTTGTGTAACACTGTTTTCATTCCGTTATTATATTTTAAATAATTTTATGGCCCATTGTGCTTTATGCAGGTGTATTTTTTTGTTTTGGACAAACATGAGACTAATAGCATTGATCCTTCTTCTGGCTGTCATTTCAGGTAAATCTCTCATTCCCTTTCCCTCTCCCCCTCCCTCGTTCAGTTGAAATGCTTTCTTGGTGCATGATAAATATATGTAATGCACAAATTGTGCAATGAAAGGGGAGGGATATCAATAATTGCTAAATGAATATCATTATGAGTAACAATGATAAAATAAACAAAAAAAAAACAACAGCCATTGTCTATATTTTTTTAGCTGCTGAAAAATCAAGATGTGGCCTTCTTTAATCTAAGACCACACATTCTCACCTTACTTGACTTGTTACCCCCCGTGCTACGACCTACAGCCTCACTGATTGGTTGAGCTCACTACTTGTGTTCCCCACCCACAGGCTGCCAGGCATCTTCGGAGATCCAGGATGACCTCGAGGAAAAGTGGGAAGAGGGCGTGGACAAGCTCTGGGAGTACCTTTATGGGCGCCGAACTACGCCAACAGCAACAGCAACGACAACACCAACACCAACGCCGACACCAACGCCAACACCGACAGAGACACCGACAGAGACACCGACAGAGACACCAACACCAACACCGACACCAGCACCAACACCAACACCGACACCAGAACCAACAGGAACCCCTGGTCCGGTAGAGGAACTCCAGTGAGTTCTCTTTTCTGTGACTTCACATGGAACTTTACTGAAGCACTGAAATGCTTCACATTGTGACTTTACTGAAGCACTGAATTGCTTCACATCATGACTTTACCGAACCACTGAAATGCTTCACATTGTAACTGTACTGAAGCATTGAAATGCTTCACATCATGACTTTACTGAAGCACTGAAGTGATTCACATCACGACTTTACTGAAGCACTGAAATGCTTCACATGGCGACTTTACTGAAGCACTGAAATGCTTCACATGGCGACTTTACTGAAGCACTGAAATACTTCACATCGCATCTTTATTGAAGCACTGAAATGCTTCACATCACGACTTCAAAGATGCACAGATGGGATGGATGTGCACACACAGTCTGGTGCTCAATGCTGACTGTGGCCATTCCTCAGGGCAATGCAAAATAGGCATCACACAGGGATGAACAGATTTACTATTCATAATAATAATTATGCATGCATGCATACATACATACGCGTAAATTTGGGGGAAGACAGGGAGAAATGTCACCCCAAATATTTTCATATGGATTAATTGCTAAACCGGCTAGCACCTTTGCGAGACATGATGTTTGATTCAGCGAGATTAGGTGGTCCAGCAGTGTGTCTCCCCCAAAGTTACAATGAAACCCTTCACCTGCAGTATGTAATAATAATAATAATAATAATAATAATAATAATAATACACCATGTGCAAAGCCCTAATTGCTACTGTAGCATTGAGAGACTCTGTTGTCTTAATCCCATCCCAGGGTCTGTTTCCCCTTCTCAGCAAATTCCCATTAACACCGCCATTTTAACTGACCTCCTCTCCTCTCTGGCCAGGAACCTGGTCGAAGACGCCATGGAGGACCTGAATGAGTTGAGGGAGGACCTGGCCAAGAGGCTCGGGCCGCTGGTTCAGGACATGGCCGACAGGGTGCGGGAGGACATCAAGCGGCTCTTCGCCAAGGTCCGCGAGGACCTGGAGGAGGCCACGAACCGCGCCAAGGAGTACGGCGAGGAGGTCAAGAACCTGATGCAGGACGACGGCGAAGGCGTCAGCGACAAGTTCAAGGAGTTCGACCGTCGACTGAGGAAGCGCCTCGCCAAGGACATGGAGGACATGCAGAAGTGAGCAACCGGGGCCTTGGGGGGCGGGTGGGGGTTGGGGCGTATTAGGGCAGAGGGGGGAGGGGCCAAAGAGGGAACCGCATGGTTACCGGATGTGGGGGTTGATATGTAAAACGTTAATCATTACTGTTGCAAAACAGGTGATGGATGTAATGCTTCCCTTAATATTGTTTTGGCTGAAAAACTGGTAGAGAATAGGCAGTGGAATTTATAAATTTTTTTATTTTTTAATTTTCCTCTCACATGCTCAAATTTCTTGATTTTGACACCGATTCTTATGGTCTAAATACTAATATATAATGTGAGCCCCTTTCTCCCAATTGGACAATATGGTCCCAGCTTGCAAGAACCAGTTGGACTGGCATCTGCTGCAGTCTGTTAGTGTTTTACTGCGGCCTGATAATGGCGGGACCCTTTTTCCCGCTCTTTTAACAGCCAATCACCATCTCGACTGCCTTGCTTGTTCAGACCATTGTTGTGCCAGTTTGCAAGAACTCTGGCAACCGAGTAAACATATGCGTTATCTGGCTGGGCCCATAGCGGTGTGTTAAAATCACATGCTAACCCCCGGTCTCTCCCTCTACGAACAGGACCGTGTCCGATTACTTTAAGGACGTGGCGTCGAAGGCCCAGGAGGAAATAGACGAAGCGAAGGACCGCCTCGAGCCCTTCTTCCGCAAGCTGCGCGACCGCGCCAAGGAGAAGCTGGACTCCATCCTCGAGCAGCTGAAGGAGAAGACCCAGGGCCTCCGCGAGAAGGTGGAGAAGGCGGCCGAGGACACCCGCTCCACGCTGCAGAGGTGGTTCCAGCCCGTGGTCGACTTCTTCAAGTCCCTGGGCTAGGGAGGGAAGGGGCGAGAGGGAAGTCCGGTGGCCCCCCGGGGACGGGGACCAGGCGGGCGCGATTTCCCTCTCGCTGCCGTGAACAGTTGGGTCAGATCAGCTCGCCCACCCACAAACCCCAGCCCCGACCCGTTCAGCTTGTAAACTTTTCATTCCCGTCCGGGATCGTTGACTAATGGTCAAAAGATGCCTGTGCTGTTAATTCTGCGACCCTCTAAAGGTGTAAGATCACAAATACGCGATTATACCGTTCGTAACTGAACATTCTGATGCTGATATAAAAATTACCACTGGCAGTTGCGTTCTAGAACATGACTGGAAATAAGAAAACGCTACTCTTCAATGGCTTAAGGTATGAGATGACAAATATGTGATGATTTTCTGATGCTGTTGGTGAACGAAAGCAATGGAGTTCTAGAACACTGACTGAGAAAAAAAAAAGATTCCAAAAAAACCTACAAAGAGTCGTGCCCTGCGCTCATCCTCTCATCAGCGAGCAAAGGCCGGGAAGGAGGAGGAGAGCGCTGCCGAAGGTGCGGCGCTGTTTGCTCAGTCAGCGCGCAGAATGGGAAGGCTGATGAGCGAGGAGGGGCAGCGCTAACATGAGCCGTAGCATTTTGGCACGTCTCCCAGGATGTCTGTCAAGAGAATGCGTTTGGATCCCCAAGGTCACCTAAGTTCAGCACACCAACATTTTTCTTAATTTTCCCGCTCTCTTACTATGTAAAAAAAAAAATGCTTCTTAAAATACAACCCACTGCTCTCAAAATGGCCTCTCGGTGGCGGCTGTAAATGGGCATTATTATAATCTGTTCTCGCCTGTCAGACAAGGTTAATATGTACACGGAGATGCGATGCATGGCTTGCATTATGATCCCGGTACCCTGCCTCTGTGAACGTCCGCTTTTATTGAAATGAGCTGCAAGCCTGTGCCGTGCCCAATACCAAATCAGAATTTGTGTGCGCTTCGCTATAGGCTGGGTGCTGAAAGGGTAGATGGCCCATGTTATTCTAACGGTCCTGTTCTGATGAGTGCACCGTACAGCCGTGGGGAAAGATGTACCGCAGGCTCAGGTATTGGACCGATTCACCGCGCCAGCGCAAATCGTGCCTGTGTGCCGATGACACGGCCAGGTGGCAAAGATTTCTCTCGTTTGGGTGTCACGCTTACATTCTTAATGGGAGGGCGAGGGTGGAGAACAGAAATAAACTCGCGAACACCTGTGGGTGAGCCAGTCTCCAACCTGCGGGTTCCAAAGCCAAAGCGCAGCCTACTTTGCAGCCTGCGCACGTACCGTGCAACCTCTCTGCCGCGCAACGGCGTGTTTTGAGGGAGCGGAGCCCGTCCACACAGAGAGCAATATTTGTAGCAGAACCGAGAGCGGTGTTGTCCAAGTTTTTTCGTAAGTTTTTGCACCTGGTGGCGGGGTGATTTTAACTGCCGGCGGCTGCAGCAGGCTGAGCGTAAACATTCTGCTCCCGTCACTCTTTATAAATCAGGAGAAAAGCGCTACCTTTCCCTTCTCTGTTCTGCCAAGGCCTGCATGGACTATAGGTCCAAACACGCACAGTGCAGTATGTGGAAGATCTTTACCTATCAGCTTATTGGCTTCTGTATTCTCTGGCCTCTCATTAGCATATTCAGATATCACTGAGAAATGATAAGCTTCTCACTTTGGAGAATTTTGTCTTTGCATTTCAATGTATTTTACAGTATATGCAAAAAAAACAATAATAATAGCCGTCTAACTTGTGAGTTTTTCATTGCTGCTGTCTAGTTTATGTAACTCCCCGCCTCCCCAGGCAATAGTTTGGCTGTTTGGCCTTGCATGCGTGTGTGCATGTGTGCGTGCATGAGTGTCTGCCTGTCTGTCTGTCTTGAGTGACCATCAGTGCTTATAACCTTATCCACAGCGCCATCTTGGGGTGACAGCAAAAACATTAAAAGAGTTTCGGACACATACCACGTTCCAGGTCTCTGTCCTGCCTTGTCCTCGTCATTCCTGATCATTCTTTTTCAGTTGCTATAAACTTGTGAGTTTCATAATGGCCAGAAGTGCTCAATATGGAAGCAGCCTTGTCATGGAAACTAGAAGTCACGCCTTCCATGAAGCAAAATTATCATATTTCATGGAGGATAATTCCAAAATCTGACTCCAGGTTCCAATTCCATGAAGGTGTCAGCCTAAATAAAATGTTTCGTAAATTAAAAATGGATGCTAAAGTACAGTTATGGGAAATGTATGCTTAACATAGATCAGAGTATATATAACAAAGCATATAAATTGCTCTAGTTTTAGACATATCCTTTGAAATATTAAAGATATACATAGCATATTTATTCATACAATAAGACATAATTGTGTATTATGCACACAATAGCAAATGTATTATAAAAATTATTAATATAATTCTCTTGCAGTATATTTTACCATAATTGAGATGTCATCCTGAAATCATGGATTTCCTAGATATTATTTGAATAGCCAGAATGTAAGCCAGATGCCTTGATCACAGATGTTTTCTAGTCATATCTCTGGCCGACACGCAAGCCTGTGCCTGCACACATTCTTTTTTTCTGCAGTGAAAAGTTAGTTTTTTTTTCATCCCCCCAATAGTTTCTCCTTTGCCTTCTGGCTTCACATGTTGTGAGCTGCTGGTGCATTCCTGTGTTCCCTGCGTGGGCCCCTCATATACATCCTCCAGTCACATGATCTGAGAGCCAATCCCTCTCTCCATACTCCAGTCACATGATCTGAGAGCCAATCCCTCTCTCCATACTCCAGTCACATGATCTGAGAGCCAATCCCTCTCGCCATACTCCAGTCACATGATCTGAGAGCCAATCCCTCTCTCCATACTCCAGTCACATGATCTGAGAGCCAATCCCTCTCTCCGTACTCCAGTCACATGATCTGAGAGCCAATCCCTCTCTCCATACTCCAGTCACATGATATGAGAGCCAATCCTGATGAGCTGTTAATTGTATTGAACAGCAATACAATTAACATGTAATTAACAGTTATTATTGATAATAACAATAATGATAACAATGATAATAATAATAACAATAATAATAACTATAATCATCATCCCAATCACCATCATCATCATCTTCATCATCAGCATCATCCTCATCATTCCGATGTTCCTTTCAACCTCACATATTTGATAAGACACTGCAGTCTCTGTGAGTTCTGAACTGTTTTGTTCCTGTGAGCTGTAAGCTGTGAGCTGTGAGCTGTAAGCAGGCCTTAGGTGATGCCTGACAGTGTGAAAGATTGTCCCCTCTGGTTACAGAAGAAAGCAGTCAGCTGTAGTGGGGTGAATGCAAGTCTGAAGATTTATTTTTATATAGTTTTACCGGTGGGCTTCTTGCCTGTTTTGAAATGATAGTGAATTTTTTTGTCTTTTTTAAAGTTTGCTGTGCTGGCTTCTGCAAGATGCTCCTGTTATTGATGGAAGACACTGCCTGTTGTTTGTACTATCAGTACAGAATGGGAAAATGTGCTTTGACTGTTCAAAGACAGGAGAAATGGGTGGGGTGTGGAGTACTCTTTGAGTGTTATTTATCCATGTGATCACTGAAGCTATGGGGGTTGTCTTGTGGAACAGCAGCATTGCGCAATGTGAATTTTTATTTATTTGTTTAGACTGAGTATTGCAATTTGTAGTGAGCATTTCTCAAAGCACTGAGATTCAGGGCACAAAGACAGCAAAGAAAGCCTGGGATTTGATCCTACAGAACTGCATTTCATTTCTATCATATATTCTACTGTATTCTATAACATTCTAGGCACATGTCTAATAACCAGCTCTGGCCAACAGTCAAACAGTACAGCGCTGCAGTTAGAATGCCAAATGCTTGTGTATATTTGCTTCTCTGTCTTCTCTGCAACATCATTTTGATACCTTGCAGGTCAATAATTCATATTTTCCTTGTCTTGTGAGCAATTAGACGCCACTGTCTCAAAGGGAAATTTTGATATTCTCAGCATAAAAGACAAATTGAGAGGCTTTTACTCTTCTGGAATTCGTAAAGAAAAAATGCTTGTTGTGTTCTTCTTTCTAATGGAAATAGGTACATGACCTGTCTTCTGTGTTCCCTTGTTTTGGAAGAAAATGTCACATTGGTTGCTGTCTGAAAAGCACGATGTGAAAAATACTTTATGGTTGTGTCCTGCTAATGCCTTTCCACTGTGTCCTGCTATCCGTCTCTCCTCTGTGTGTCCTGCTAACTGTGTCTCCTCTGTGTGTCCTGCTAGCTGCCTCTCCTCTGTGTGTCCTGCTAACTGTGTCTCCTCTGTGTGTCCTGCTAGCTGCCTCTCCTCTGTGTGTCCTGCTAACTGTCTCTCCTCTGTGTGTCCTGCTAGCTGCCTCTCCTCTGTGTGTCCTGCTAACTGTCTCTCCTCTGTGTGTCCTGCTAGCTGCCTCTCCTCTGTGTGTCCTGCTAGCTGCCTCTCCTCTGTGTGTCCTGCTAACTGTCTCTCCTCTGTGTGTCCTGCTAGCTGCCTCTCCTCTGTGTGTCCTGCTAGCTGCCTCTCCTCTGTGTGTCCTGCTAGCTGCCTCTCCTCTGTGTGTCCTGCTAGCTGCCTCTCCTCTGTGTGTCCTGCTAGCTGCCTCTCCTCTGTGTGTCCTGCTAACTGTCTCTCCACTGTGTGTCCTGCTATCTGTCTCTCCACTGTGTGTCCTGCTATCTGTCTCTCCTCTGTGTGTCCTGCTAACTGTCTCTCCTCTGTGTGTCCTGCTAACGTCTCTCCACTGTGTGTCCATGTCTCTCCCCTGTGTGTCCTGCTGACCGTCTCTTCTCCGTGTGTCCACGTCTCTCCCCTGTGTCCGACAGTGTTAGGTAGAGGTGTGATGTAACCGAGGAAGACTCATCAGAGCGGTGATCTTCGGGAGCCCTGTAGCTACAGACCGGCAGCCCCGTCAGACTGGCGGGAGTTCACCCCCACATATTGGGGCAGTGAGCCAGAGCAGGAAGTCTTTGTGGCAGTCGCGTGCTGATGCGCGTCATCCAGCGTGTACACTGCAGCATCTCGGTGGAGTGTGTGCCATATTTCTGAGTGAATATGAGCGCGTACATTGTTTAGGCTTTGCATTGTTTGTCATGTTGACGTTTCCCCTCGATCCTTACGGCATGTCAGTCCGTACACAACAAAGGCATAATTACAGTCCCAATTAAATTTTAAAAAATTAATCTTGCAGCGACTAAATTAACAACATTCTCTGCAATGATTCATGTGTCAGTGTAGGCTTCCCTTGGGTGACATGTACAGAGCTATAAAATGCTGAGGGTTATTATTGTGGGCCTTCAACACAACACAATTTGCAGAGGAAAAAAAAACACTGTTTGAGTTGAGTTGTTTCCAAATTTCTTCCAGAGGATTTTCGGTTAAAGATCATCCTGTGTTGAAATATTAACACTGTGGCATGATTTTTCATGAATCCTCAACCAGGATTAAACACTGCATTTTAATAAGCATGTGAATAAAATGTCGTTTTTTTGAACGCAATGACAGTTTTTCTCCTCCTTTGGTAATTGTTTTGGCTCGGTAGCGGAGCATTAACCAAAACTATAAACGTTCTTTCAGAGATAGACATGTAAAATCTGCCTCCTAACTTTCCACCTGTTGTGTCTACCACGCTATGTAAAAGCTCACCTGTTTGTACAGTATCTGACTCCTCTCCTTATTCCTGTGAGCTCCAGTCCCTGCTCCTGCCATTCATGAAAATATGGCTCCAGGCCCTTATATACCTCATCTGCTCTAATCCTTCTAGATCTGCTCTTGTATTCATGTTGCCACTGTAATATGTGCTCAATGTGTCTCATCACCATAGACCTTATAAGTCATTCTAGAGCAGTGATGTCCAATCTAAAAAAAAAAGGGCCCGTGTGGGTGTGTTTTGTTGTTGTTGTTGTTGTTGTTGTTGTTTAGCTCAGCACTGTGACACCTGATTCAACTGATTAACCAATCGCGGTCTTCGTCAAGACCTTGGTCGGTTAAACCAAGTTTCTCAATGCTGCGCTAAAACAAAAGACCAGCCATTTTTCATAAAAGATCGAGTACCCCTGTTCTAGATCATATCATCTGACATATTCATGAATGATCACCCGCAACTCTGGTCTAAAGTCCTTTTATATAATGGTTTCAGTTAAAAGTCAGTATTTATCTTCAGTTAATGATTAGTCCCCTTGGTTGATGTAGCGCAGTCTTGCAATCAAATCGCCTTGATGGTCAGCAGTTGTCTGTGGGTGAGGTCGTGGGGTTACGATGCCCCGGATTTCTAGAATTTACGTGATTTTCCCAGAAACGGGGAGTGCGAACAGCTGATAAATGAATATAGAATGCTCAGTAATGGAGAATAAATGGCTCCTCTGCAAAAGATAAGAACCCCATTTCTGCATGCACTGAACCGATTCCTCTCCGACCGAGTGCCTGCTACCCAATAATAAATGATAATCTGAATTTAAATGGGGCATAAAAGCTAAAACAGGCTGGGGGTTTTAAAACATTTTTCTCTTGGTTTTATTTTTCATCTGGATTACCTCTCAATCAGTTTGTGCAAGCACGTTTTAATATTTCCTTGCTTATTCATTTTATTGCTGCTTTAACTTTAATTTCAATGTACCGCACTCTCTGATTAGCCTGCATCTCAGCGCATGCGTTCCCTGTAAGTGCACCTTGAGGGACCACAGCTCTTTCAAATTTATACCCTTGTCTGTCTATTATTTTAAGACTCATTATGCTGACAGCAATATGCAACGTGCCATTTCACTGAATAAATTGGGCACAGCCATCCTTAATCGTTAACGAGAATAAAATAACACTCAGAGCTGGGGGGTGTGGAGGTTGCACGCGCATCTGTACACATGGGTGAATCAACCGATCAGTCAGTCGGCCCCATTTTGTTTCGCGACGCTGACGGCACTCTGTTCGCACGAAGGAGATCCTCCTAATGGTTTCACGGCGCTCGTTTTATTGAAAACAGCGTGTCCCGTAACAGAGGGAAACCCAAAGGAAAAATCAACGATGAGTGAAAATGGTCCCGGTGTGAAGCGGTGCGGAGTCGTTCGCGAAACAGGGAGGTGGCCCAGCGGAGCGTTGCAGTTTGAACAGCGCTCAGAACCTTCGACTTTGTAAACAACGGTCTTTCGCCACGCGACGTTGCCACACCGCTCCGAATGTTGCTAAATCTCCACAAACCGGCCAAGTTTCTTGCTCTGGATGGGCCCGGGTCCAATCAGGACTTGCACGGGGGTCAATAGCACGCTCAGTCCCCTCCCTCCCCATTCGGCTGGGATGTACAGTAGGCATGTAACCTTGGCGATAGATAAAAGGGTAAGAAGCCTAGCGCAGTCGACAGTAGCTGACCGACTCTCCCTACAGGACTAACCACGACGGAAAGTAGCTACTCCCGTGGCACAGAGATACAGGTAAAAGGCCTTCACTAGAAGCTAATTGGGATGGCAGAATTTCCGGTGTCCATGGACACAGCCCCTTCTGCCTATGAGGCAGACAGCTTGTGAGAGTGACTGTAGTTCAGTCAATGAACCTTTTATTCAACACCAATATATTGCTCTTAACGTGTGACAATGTGATTCTCTCTCTCTCTCTTTCTTCTGCTTTTTTATTTGTTGTAATTATTATTATTATTAAATTTTTTCTGTTTGTTTTTCTTGTGTGTGTGACTTGGTGAATGGCACTATGCATTGTACAATAAAGGTTTATTAAAACTTAAATTCCCTCTCTCTCTCCCCCTCTCTCTCTCTCTCTCTCTCTCTCTCTCTCTCTCTAGCAGACATGTCGAGGAACCTGCTAATAATCTCCCTGGTCTTAGTGTGTCTAGGTAAGATGTTCATAACTGCGCATGGTCAGGATTTGTTTTGCTTGTCTAATGGCTGCCAGGGCCGTCGATACTGAGGTGAAAGGTGATGATGATTCTAAGGGCCCACAGCCAAAAACAATTCAATTTGTTTTATTAAAAAAGGGGGTCCAGAGCAATATTCTTTCAGGGGGCCCAGAATTCTTGACTACGCCCCTGTGTGCAGCATATCCATTGCTCTCACTCAGTAAATATTCAAAAAAAATATTTCAAAAAAATTTGTATTTGTCAGTGAATAGTCTCATTCATTTTTTTTTTTTTTTGCATTATTGCATTTTCTCATGCTTATCAAAGTACTACACATTGTTTTCCTTAACAATAATACTGAATATCAAAAAAGAGATTTTAAATAATCGCAAGAACGTTACTGTTCCACCAGTCTCTGGGCACATTACAGCTGACACAACTGTTGTTTATGGGCAATGTTCATCTGCACAATTTTCATTTCAAATGCAAACTTTTGGTATGCGGAGACAGCGCAACTTAGCTATGACAGTCTTGCCAACCGTCTCCTCTTGTCCTGTAGCATGGAGGGCAATGTCACAGGACGAGGACGACACTCAGTTTTCCGTGGCTGGTGTTGAAGTCAGTGGCGTACTGAAGATGGCAGAGGACACATACAAGTAAGTGCAGGGGGCACATGCGTTGCAAGCAGTCTGCACTCACACAACCCGCCGACCCTGGAAGAGAACGCCTCTCGCTTTTAGCACTGGCATCACAACCAGCTGAGAGTGCCAACCGCCAAATCCAGGTCCGGCCCGTGGCACAAACGGTCTATGTGGTTGTTTAGGGCCACAACCGCTAGGGGGGGCCACACGACCACGAGGGGGGGGGGCCACACGATCCAATGTTTAGCTAAGGTAAATAACGTAATTACGTTATTCATCCCCTATCGCAGAACTAGCAGTATAAATTTTAAACAGAACAGAATCCAACAGCCAACACCCCCCCCCCCCCCCCCCCCCCCCAAAATCCTAGGGCCAGCCCAGGCCAAATCTGTATCTATCCAATCACGAGAGAAACTAAGTCCAAGTTGTACCATGGCAGAGACCAATTCAGTGTCTATCTGAGAATGAGATGCAGCCCATGCAACACTGAACCCAGCACTGAGAGTGAAAATGCCTCCCCAACAGACCAATACTAATTCCTTTGTAGTGGGGAGAGTAAGAATGTTTTTTTTTTTACTGTTTCAGATTTTAAAATTCAACTAATACAGGTGTACTATCGCAGTTTTTGTTTTCGTTGGCTTTCTTTGTGTATAACATTATTATTACAATGCTGTTCTTAAGTAGACTCAGGTCATTTTTTGTCCAAATAAGCAATTCATTTTCTCTCTGCTATTCTATTACACGTTCATTTGTTTTTGTTTTTTTTTTTCAAATGAGGAATTAGGGTACCCATGCACTCCGCGTATCCTTTAATGGGCTCGTTTTTCACCAAACAGAAAAGCAAGTTTGAACAGGAGTGAGAATGTATCAGCCACACATTGTCGGAGCGCTCCCAAACGTACCATTTTCATGTTTTTTCTCCCTGCTATTCCCAATAAAAGGCAGGCGGTTGAAGCTTTTTTTTTTCCTCTGAGCCGCGCTTTAATTAAACAGCACGTGCGGGAATAATCCAGCGCTGTGCGGATATTCCACTCTCTGGAACGAAATAAATGAATAAACACAAAAAATGCGGGAACAGTTTAAACAGCATTTGCTTTCTAACCAGCACCCTTACCATTTCCTGACAAATCACAGGGAAATCGGGATGTTAAACGGCATCAGAAAAGTCCAAAACAGACCAGGTTTGAGGTATTCATTAACGGATGGCAAATTAGGGTAGATGTCATAGAGGAACTGTTAATATTATTTTTGGCAAAGGAAGGGTTTGGCCGAGTGGTCAGGGCAACCCA
Source organism: Anguilla anguilla (assembly GCF_013347855.1). Taxonomy (NCBI): domain Eukaryota; kingdom Metazoa; phylum Chordata; class Actinopteri; order Anguilliformes; family Anguillidae; genus Anguilla; species Anguilla anguilla. The sequence goes on from NC_049208.1 coordinate 50,073,395, forward strand.
CCCTCCCCTTCTAGATAGCAGAGGAGAGAGAGGATTAAATGCGCTTTTAACAAGACATTTAAAACTTCACCAAAAACCTCTGATTATGTGTTTATTAAGTTATAAACATGTTGGTTTGTGTGCGAAGGGGAGGGGGGTGTACAGTCCAGTTGTTTGTAATCTTGGAGAGATCATAGACAGGGGAACCAGGAAAAAAGATCTCATTATGTCTCATTAATGTAAGCCTCCATTCCATCAGTAGTGCTTAGCAGCATGCATGTATTTTGCATAATCACCTGACCTAAAGCACAAATTAGCAGATAACAGCCCACAGACCGCTCTGCCTGCATCTTTCAGTTTCACCACACCCATTTGGGGATGTGTCAGGTCAGGTCATATATCTCCCTCAGCCCAGGCTAATAAAGCTGTGCTATGCAATGGTACGTGCTCACCAGTGTTTGCCTTTTATCATTACTTTATATGCATTTGGTAGAACCAATTTTTAACTCTTTGAAGAGTAGGTTTTTTAGAATGTGTTTTTTTTTTCCAGTGTTCTAGAACTCTTTTGCTCTCAATTGCCAGTAGTGATTGTAACATCAGCATTAGAATGCTCAGTTTAAGAACATTCTAATCGCGTTTTCATGATCTCACACCTTAAAGCGTTAATGGATCACCACAGCTGTCACTTCTGACAGAGCAAGCAGAAGCCTGAGTGCCTGCGGGCAGCTTTATTTCAGAACGTGTGTTGTGCACACACATCTTATTACCCAGAAGTGAGTGCTGGTTTGTGGTGTTCTTGTGTGTGCAGGACAGCAGTGGAGAAAGTGAATCATGCTACAGAAGCAGTGAAGAGCTTTGCTGAGACCTCCTACGAGGACTACCTCAAACCTGCCATTGAACCCTCCATCACCTGGGTCACCACAGCCTGGGACAACACCAAGACCAAGCTAAGCGACTACTGGAATTCCCTTTTAGAGGATGAATCTTAGTACCTCAGGAAGTGCTGACGGCATGCATAGAATGCGGCCCGGCTCACTACAGTGAGACACACACACACGCATACACACACACACACACACACGCATACATACACACACACACACCCATACGCATGCACACACAAACACACACATGCACACACACACACACACACCCATACACACGCACACACAAACACACACATGCGCGCACACACGTACACACCCATACACACGCACACACAAACAGACACATGCGCGCACACACGCACGCATGCACACACGCACACCCACACATGCGCACACGCACACCCACACATGCGCACACGCAAACACACATGCACATGTACACGCAAGTGTACACACACACACTTATATTCAGCCTGCTCATGAATTAGAAATAGATACAAATATTTGAGTTGACTTCATCCACATCAATCCACATCAATTCATCTCATTTAAAGTCAACATTCTAGAACAATTTCAGAGAACATTTAACACAAATTTTAAATAATATATTAATATGAGTATGTGGACCTTTAATTTCACAAAATAAAAAGCTATGAAATACAAAACATTGAATGTCTGTTGCTACGGCACAATGGATTCTGTCTCTTTAGTTAAATGCTAAACCATCTTTTCAAGCAAACAACTCTTTTGCCAGAAATGCAAAATAAAAATGGGCCAGGGGTGTAGTCTAACATTTTGGGATGTTTGCTCATAACACAGAGATTGCAGGTTTGATTCCCAGGTGGGCAGTCCCTCTGTACCCCTCAGCAAGATACTTTGCCTAAATTGTATCTGAAAGTATCCTGCTGTCTACATGTATCATAGTGGTGGAAAAAATTAAAATCAAGCAATGGCAGTGGTTCTGTATAAGTAAATTCTGAAAGTAAAATGCACCATGTCCAAACAGACCACTGAAGCCTGTGGAAGGGATGTTGGTGTGTGTCCTGTGTAGGGCATCAGGTTATTCACACATCCCAGCGACATCTGAGGCGAAGAGAACAACTCATCCTCTGGAAGAAAAAAAAAAGCTGCAAATGTGATGTGGTTGTACAACAAGCCATTGCATTCTCAAGAGAAGGCACTAGATGGCAGCAATGCACCTTGTCACAATAGAGCAATACATAACCAGCGTCTTGCATTGAAAGGTTTGTTGTGGAGCAATGAAGCAGCATTAATCCTACACACTTTATCAGTTATTGGCTGCAAGACGCAAGCCGACATAAAGAGGTGTTTTTTGTGCATAGGATTTTCACACTATGTCCTGCAGTTTGTGCATATGCGCTGAAGACTATCAAATTGACCTGCAGGACTGCGCATTGAAAATACATACCTAAACCCACTTAATCTGTAGTCTTGCCCTGCTGTTAAAACATTGTGTTGGTGACTGCTTTCACAGTTAGTTCATCTAAAATCAAAGATTAACCCTTGTACCAATCATTGCTCTATCTCTGAAACATAACTCTGCCGACCCTAACCCTAATATTCTAATTCTCACCCCAAACTCTCCTTCTAGCCCTCGGAGTCATTTTAAATATGTGATCTTTCTAAACAGACTGACAAATAACAATTTAAATGTCATCAGTTCAAAGAAAGAAGTACAAATAAACGTGTCTGAAGGGATTTTTAATCAAAATATATTTTACAAAAATATTTTCCAAATACTTGCATCCCAGAAGTGAAAAATTTGGGGCTATGAAAAAACAATGATTAACCAATAACTACTGCACACATGCACATGCACACATATATGCGCATACAACCTGTCAGTGCTCAAATACTGCAGAATTAATCTGCAGGCAAAGCAAACATAGTGACATGACAATACAAAGCTGTTTTTATATGTTTATTCTGTAATAGACGGACTGCACAAAATGGCAGATGTAAAGAAACACACATAATGTTTAACAGGTAGTTTAACAGAGCTATTTAAAAGAACGCAGTGGAAGCATGGCATTTAGCCTAGTTTATTTGTTGGTTCACTAACATTCTATTCAACAAAGAGAAAAGCAACCAATTGTGCGCTGCATACAAAAAAATACATGTAGTTTATACCATAATGAAAAAAACACTTGTATCCACAGCACATTTCATTAAATTCAAAATATAGCTACACTTTTTTTCTCAAGATGTTTGAAAAAAAAAAGGCAGAGACGAATTAGCAACTCAGTAGTTTCACAATACTACAGAACGTGTATTTTCAAAAAATCTAATTTACATAAATAAGCAGCATTCCAGGTTATAGGAATGCTTTAATTTGCTTTCACCCATCCTGAGCAGTTTGGCACTAAGAGGCATCACGTTATGCTACTCGTTGCTTTAGAAATAGAAAGTGTCACGTAAATCATGTGTACTGCTGAGATAAGGAAATATGATGTTGTGTTGTCAGTGGAGACCTACACCGCATTTGCACAAACCTGTTCTGGCCAATACGTTATAAAGGGAGAGGAAGTAGGACACCAAGGCCCAGAACCAGGAGCAGGTTCTGTCCCGTTACCCGAAATCTCAAAATGTACGTTGGATCGGCGTATTAGACTGAATAATGACGACAAAAACGTCCATTCCAGCCTCCTCTTATCAGGTCTACACACAGAGGGGCTTTGCAGACACGACGATTCCCACAGAATCAAACTTTATTTCTACAGAGTATATAGATCAACATCGACTATTGTCCAGATTTGTCAAAGGTTATCAGAGACGTACTTCAGCTTGATGTAAAACACAATGCAAGCTTCTTTTTTTTTTCCGGCACTGAAGCCCAGCCAGTGTCAAGATTTTAGAATTCAGGATAAGTAAAACAAGAGAAGCGGTCTTTGGTTGTGATAACTCTTCAGCTAGGAGCTGAAACCCCAATAAACCACTGATAAGCCATGAGCCAAAGCCATGCCCCTGAGCGAAGCACCAGTCAACACAGATTATAAAATCTGCTCGAATAATCAGGATTTCTTTGGTTTCCATCTCAGATTTCTTAGATGTCTTATCAACATGGGGATGTTATATGTTATATGTTTTTTTCCCCCAACTTAACAGGTTAAACAATTAATGTAATTTTGTACATCGGAAAACATGCTGAAAGCAAAAGACGGGACTTAAAACTATACCATACATAGATACAACCCTATAATTTGAGTTAATCACTGCTGTTGTCTTTATCATCATTATCATCATCATCATCATCATCATCATCATAAACATCACCAGGTGATTTATTTTCGTCAGACCTGAAAAACATAAAGTACAAGTCCTCTCCAGTGTTCTGTTCCAATCACCTGGATTTGCCAATTAGCACATTTCTTCAGCACAGTTCTTCTTCAAGTAGGCAGAACTATGTGAAATCAGCTGACTGAGTTCATGGGTGGAAGCTTTTTCTTTGTCTTTGTATTTTATCTTTCTGACCACTGGACTTTCCACCGCTGATTTTAGTAGCCCGGGACTTGTGGGGAATGTAGAAACGAGTTTTCCATTTAGCCGGATGTTTTTGTACAGTGCGGAACAGCGGGAGAGTTGTTCAGTGGACAACACTTTCCCTGCAATACCGCATGATTCCCATGAATTCTGGGGGTTAATATAACAAAAAAATCAGGCACATGACATGTAACTACCAAACTAACTGAACAGGAACGAAATGTACTGATTATCATAAAATTACTTTCTTTATATACTTTAGCATGATAAGAATAAGACACTCGGTAGAACTAAGATTATGCAATGTTTGTTCGGTCTAAATTTGACGGAAGGAACGTTTTTTAAAAGAGTCATAAGTAATCACTATAAAACCATCTATTTGAATGGGGGAAAAAACACTGTATTACTTTTCAATTCATCAGTCTCCTCCGCAATGGCTTCTAGTGCTGGTAACACTGAACCTGCTCTACCGTGCGGCGCAGTACATTTCCAAGGCCACCGGTTGATGACAGCCGCGGTTCTACACCGACCGACCTGTCATTGTGCTATTGTTGCTATTTTCTCATACCAATTATCAGGGCATCATTTCACGCACAGGAAGACACAATATCTACAGACCACATCTCGCAACAATATATATAAACAAAACAATTATATATGAGATGTAATACAGTAATAATGACATAGGCCTATTTAATCTTGTCTGGGGTAGTATAATTGTGTCCCTGTATTTCCCTGTTAGGTCTGTGATACACAGCAAATGTTCAGTGTAAAATCTACTCTTTTAGCTCAAGCAGTATACATCTGGTCCCTCCTGGACACACAGAAACTCATCCAAACAGAGTTGATTAAACACATATAAGTTTGCTATGTGCGTTTGACAAGGCTGGGTTTTTTTATAATTGGAAAGGGTTGGCTTCTTTATATAGTCACAATTTACACAGAATACATTAACAGCACATCGACACCTCACTTTTTTTTCCAGGCCCCGAACCACACTGCATCTCACTGTAGTCCTGCCGGATTTCTCAGGTTTGTCTTCGAGTAGAAAATTAAATGTGTCCCAGTTCATATCCATTAACTCCTCCAGCTGTCATTACCCCCCACATCTCCTTCCTTTCGTTCATCACTAGAAGTTACGAGTGGGAAGAGAAGAAGAGAAGAAAATAAATCAGCGAATGGATTGATTTCGCTTGCTTTTTTCCCTCACCGCAGTGTGGCGGTGCTTTTGATCGCTGTGACGGTGATTGTCCTTGCTTATTCCTACAGCTGTTATTGCATGTGCTACGGAGTGAAACCAGCTGGCTGGTTGCCTACGCAAAGACCAACCGCTAGCATCTATTTCTCTGTACCGCACTTAATCCTTCTTCTCCCAAATGGCTTAATTACCAGTAAAACTGGGACAGAAAGTTCTGCAATTGCTTTCTGGCACTCTTCAAGAGCCAATTTGCTTAAGATGGCACATGCCAAAAGACAACCTCACATACTGCAATACTGAATACAGTATCAGAGCAATACCGTAAGCATTTTATTTCCAACGGTAGTTTATGTTTTCTAAGATTTTTAAAAAATGTTCTTTTGATCATGAATCTGGAGAGGCAAGCCTCCCGTCGCACGGTCTAAGCCGCTGACCTGATCCGCAGTTGGCGGCTTGTTCAGGAGTCCCTTCTCCTCGTTCGATCTGTCGGGCGACATCTCCACCGCCGTACCGTTGTTCGCGTCGTCATTTGTGCTGCACGTAAATGATGGACGAACAAAATCTCATCAAACCAAAAATGGAGCAGAGCTTTTAAATCATTAGGCCAGGAAAATTTGTCTGGAACACACTCATTTAGATGTTATGGGTTAATTAGACCCTTCAAGAAAAATACTTTCAGTAAATGTACAGCATAAGGATAGACTAACAAGTAATCACGTCCAGATCCTAATACTAAAAATACCTCAAAATGTCATTTTAATGCAACTACAGGGCTACAGGTAGGAGTGCAATTGGGACACTTTGTCCTGGGCCCAAGGAGGACTGAGGATCCAGGGTTTTAAATTTGTGACAAAGTATACTGGGGGGGGGGGGGGGGGGGGGGGCATCCCAATATATTTCGACCCAGGCCAGAGAATTCATAGCTTCGGCCCTGTGCAATTATACAACGGTGTGTCCAGTGTTTTTTTTTTTTTTTTTACCCTTATCGTTTCCTGTATGCCTGTGACCTCACTTCCTCTCACTCACCCCTTCTTCTCCTTTTTCCCGCAGAGTTTTCCCTTCTTCCACAGGAAGTACAGCAGCAAGGCCAGCAGGAGGAGGAGCAGCAGAGAGATCACCACGGCGATGATTGCCCCGCTGGAGTTTCCCGCCTGCTTGTCCGCTGCAGGGGGGGTGGGGGGGGGGGGGGGGGAGACTGGTGAGAAGGGTGTCTACAGGAATTGGGTGGAGGACACGGATGGAGGGGCGGGGTGGGGGAACATCAGGGGACTTGTGGGATAGGGAGGGCGGGGCTAAGAGCAAAGCATGGAGACGCGAACAGAGAGGCACATTCGCACAGGGTCTGGTGCTGCGGTATAACAGGGAACTCGCCTCGCGTTTCTGAGCTTGCAGGTTCTCAGGTGGGACATTTCCGTAGTGCCCTTCAGCTAGGAAGTTCACGGGGACCGTGTCAGTAAATACCCAGGTTCATAACTGGATTGTACGTGAAAATTTGAAGTTGCTATGGTTAAGAGCATCCGGCAAGTATAGTGCGATGTGAACCGCCTGCACGGACAAACATGCTGCCACATGTAAAAACAAGTAAACAGGAAGCAGGCAATATTTACCTCGGTCAGGAGTGGGAGCGTCAGTGGCAGTAACTGTAAACAGATTTTTTTTTTTTTTAATATCAGATCTTATACATGTGAATATGTTAGGTGTTTTGGGGAAAGCCCAGTTTATGAAGCGACCGCTCACCTTTGCCGATGACGACCTTGAGCTGCTTGGAGTCGGCTCCGTGCTCATTGGTGGCCTCGCAGGTGGCCCCGCCCTCCAGCACGGCGGCCGTGGCCTCCAGCCGGACCGTGCTGGTCACCCGGTTGCCCTCCGCGGCCGTGGACTGAGAGGGAGCGAGAGAAGAGAGTGAGGGGGAGGGGGAGGGGGGGAGGAAGGGGCGCGGCCGCGACCGAACGGCGACCCCGAGCGAGAGACCGGGCAGGGGGGCAGGCGAGCGCTGACCTCGTTCCCCGCGGGCTTCCAGGTGAACTGCGGGGCGGGGTGGCCCCGGGCCGAGCAGCTGAGGGTCACGGTGTCGCCTTCCTTCTCCACCACGCCGTCGGAGGGCGGGTCGATCTCCGGCTTCCCTGGGGGGGGGGAGACGGGGGCCGGAGAGGGCGTGGTCATTTTTAGCCATGACTCTCCCACCAGCAACCGCGCGCTTAAAGCAAACGACCAATCAGCTGCACGGGCGTTAGGATCTAGACTCTCTCCGTCGAATTCTCACGCTCGCGCGTAAAGACAGGATGCTGTGAGCGAGTCACCCGGCCTCGTTTTCATCGTTGTTCAGTGACGTTACAGTTCTGCGTTGCACCCCATGATGTCACACTAAGTGCCGTGCAATGTCTCTCAAGTCCGTTTGTTGTTTTCTAACTAGCAAGATTAAATTAACTTCAAAGCACCTGGTATGAATAGTGCCATAATTGATGGGGGGCGGGGGGGCGGGGGGTGGGGGGGGGGGGGGGTCAATTTTCAGAGGTTCTTAGATACCCAGTGACAACAACAGGCTTTGACCTTTTGACCTCAAGTGAGGCCTTCCACTGCACCGAATGTATCTCCCACTAAAAATTGAAGTGCTGTTTCAAATACCATTAAATCCACTCTCAGGAGGAACCTTGTATACAGGCATAATGGTGTGGCTCCATCGCAGAGCTAAACAGACATACATATCCAACGCTCTGAATAAGAGAGAGAGAATGAAGCAGTGATTGCATTACAGGCATTTAGCAGATGCTCTTATCCAGAGCGACTTACATTGTATCCAGTGATACAGCTGGATATATACTGGAGCAATGCAGGTTAAGTACCTTTGCTCAAAGGTTCAACAGCAGTGGGGAATCAAACCTGCGACCTTTAGGTTAGGCCAACTCCTTAGCCATTATACTACACTGCCGCCATTACTTCCCCTGCGATCGACACTGCTGCCAAAGGGACTGCATTATGAACAGGTAACTGACATCTTTCCCTTTAAACCTTGCTAAGAAGCAGGACTGGGGCGGGGGGGTGGGTTGTGGGGGTGGGGGTAGCAGTATTTAATATGCGATTTGTTAAAAGTGATTAATTACAGGTCAGCAGGCGTACAACAGAGACTGCTTAATTTTAAATTCTGAAATAAAACCTGCTAACACGGCAGGAAATTAATTAAAAGCACATTTCACACTGACAGTACAAAGAAGTTCTTCAAGCAGAAAGATATATGTGGGGAATAACTTTGGTGTTGAAGTTGGAGGCGCTGGAAGGCACAAGAGCTAGATTCCCCCTGTACTGCAGGAAAACGGTAAAAGCAAGAAAACTCTGCTCGTTATTGTGTGCTCTCACACGTACAGGTGTGCAAGCCCTGTTTCAGAACCCAGGGACTCAACCCCCCTGGGGATTCGAACCACCGACCCTCCGGTTGACTTTTTACTGCACAGGGCCAAAAAAGAAGACTGATATGTCTGTCCACCACAACCCACCCATACAGAAAAATATCGCCCACACATGCAAACACACAGGAAGAATAGGAAAAAGGACAAAGAAACCAGCTCAGGTGTTCAACAGTTAAACTGAAATCATTTTAATGGCACCTCTCCACTGGCTGTACATAGGCACCCCTGCACTATCCATGACCCCCCCCCCCCATCCCCACAGCCACCCCAAACAAAAATATACAGAAACTTCGTCAATAATTTGTATCCTAGCCCTCCGGACATAACGCCACTACCCTACCCTCAACATGTCAGCGCAGACACAGCACAGAGCGCCAGGCCTGTGCCGCGCAGTCGAACGCAGTTACCTGCCACGTTGAGCGTGACGTTGGCGTGCGCTTGGAGCCCGGGGACACTGGGCACCGAGGCGACGCAGGAGTACACCCCCGCGTCCGCGAAGCTCACGTCCTCCAGGGCGAGGGTCCCGGTCTCGGACAGCACAGACGACCCCTGAACCCACACAGAAAGGGCTAACCGCATAGCACCGATGCACAGCAGACACAACCGCAATAGCGTTCAGCGACTGGCACACACATGGAGAGGTGCTGAACCGCGCGAACTAGCGATTACTAGCGCTTTACGCCTTAGCGCCCATTTCACCATTCATTTTTAAACGAACAGCATGAGCACCGACACGTCCTGCGCGTTCATCAGCGGAATGTAATGAGCGTGGGCATTTTAATCAGTTCCTTCGTAAAAGCACTTCGCTCTGTCCACATCCCTTAAACTTTTCGCCATTAATCAAATTCCAGCGGCAGGAAACAAATGTACTCCGATCACCCGGAAAAATACTAAACCAGACTTTATTTAATGCTGAACATTAACTGTGTGTTGTGGACAATCCATAACAGGTTTACTCCAGTTGAACAAAAAAAAAAACAAAAAAAAAAAAAAGACGCACTCGATACAGATTAAAGCTAAAAGCACTAAAAAGCTTTGCAGGGGAAGTCTTTCTGGAGCAGACAAACTCATAAAATAGTGTCTGGCTAAATAAGCCGTGAGGAGTCGTTAAAACGGAATAAAGAGCTGGCTCGCGGACGGTTAGCCGATGCGGCTTCTCGTCCGCAGGCCCAGAATTCGAGCGCTCCTCTGGCTGTCGGGGATTGTCCTGTCTGTACGAACGGGCGGGGGGACGCTCTGCCTGAGACGCCCATAATTGATGCTGACGGATTAAAAAGCCTTCTGGTATCACAGACAGAAATTAATGCTTTCGCAAGGTTTGGCAGCAATTCATTCGCGCTACGGTGTAAAAATTAAATCGTCTAATTAAATTAATCGCGCACGGTTATGGATACAGCTTCAGTCCTGTTAAACGGGATTCTGTGTTTGAGCTTTTATGGGGATATGGAATGAGCAGGGGCCCCTTCCAGAAGAGATGTACATTTACAACATTAACAATAAAACAAGTTAACCGCTGGCATTTCAAAATGCTTTCTATAACCATTTACATTGCCTTGTCACTCATAATTTAGATTAGTTTCCCACAGAAATGTGTCTGCAATGTCTATTCATTGCACAGGTGTTTCAAATATGTCATCTGTTTTTAACTGTGAAGCTACGTTCATAAAAATATTCACAAGCACAAAAATATCTACGACAAAATGATGAATATACAAATACTGTTGAATAACACACATTTTCCATATATTCCCAAGTTACAGTAGAGCGACAGCCGATAACTGTGCTGTCAAGGGAAAAACAAAAGTAGTTAGAGGGATGAGCATTATAAGCTCTGTGGAATGACCAACGACTTGATACGAAACGCACCGAAGAATAACCGGCAGAATCCGAAGGCACTGCCAAATATCTGCATGAAAATCACTCTGAAACGCCGGCACTCCTCTTTTTTAGGAACCTTTTCGGAGCGCCAACTTTGAGATGATGTTCGCGTCCGAAAAACTCAGCAACGGATCCCCCACAGGGCGAACGCTAACGGGACGCGACGAGAAGCCGAAAGGAAGCCCGAGGGGCTCGCTTGCCTTCTTCCACTGCAGAGCGCGTTCTGCCGAAGCTTCGGCGTCGCAGGTCACCTCCACCTTCCCTCCCAAAGGCGCGGTCACTGGGCCAACAGGGGAGACGGTTACGGGGTCTATGTCTGATCGGGAGAGAGGGAGAGAGAGAGAGAGAGGGAGAGAGAGAGAGAGAGGGCGAGAGAGAGAGGGCGAGAGAGAGGGAGAGAGAGAGAGGGCGAGAGAGAGAGAGGGCGAGAGAGAGAGAGAGAGAGAGAGGGAGAGAGAGAGAGAGAGAGAGAGAGGGAGGGAGAGAGAGGGAGAGAGAGGGAGAGAGAGGGAGAGAGGGAGGGAGAGAGGGTGAGAGAGAGAGAGAGAGGGAGAGAGAGAGAGGGCGAGAGAGAGAGAGAGAGAGAGAGGGAGAGAGAGAGAGGGAGAGAGAGAGAGGGAGAGAGAGAGAGGGCGAGAGAGAGAGAGAGAGAGAGAGGGAGAGAGAGAGAGGGCGAGAGAGAGGGAGAGAGAGAGAGGGCGAGAGAGAGAGAGAGAGAGAGGTTAACAACGCGCAACGTCGGCGTGACCTAACGCAGGAGGGAGAACGAGGCAAGGCCGGAGAACGGGTGGCTCACAGTGGACCGCCAGGGTGAGCTCCTTCACCAGCTCGACCTCGGGGGACGAATCGAAGTCCAGAGCTTCGCAGCGGTACAGGCCAGCGTCGTCACGGGTTACCGGTGACAGGGTCAGGATTCCCTCAACAGCATCCTTCCTCCCATCTTCCTTTCCCTGAGGCGGAGAAAGGATCGAGGGGTTCAGACAGGACGCCCACACCCTCCCTCACTTACGGTACGCACTCTTTCAGCTGGTTTTGTTCGAGTGCAGTCATTTCAAAAAAAATTAATTAAATTCAGTTCATGAACTGTAAAGCTATCCCTAATGCTCTGTGAAGATTTGTGAAGAACTCATAGACTGAATAATTTCCTGAACTGATTGAATTGAATTGAGAACAAAATGGACTCCAAGCATGATTTCAGGTCATAATTATGCCAAGGACACTATTAATGGTGTTCCGCATGTGTAAGTTTGCACGATCTTTCGTCTTTTTGTGGTATTTCTGGAGCACTCTTAGTAAGTACTCTTTAGTGTGCCTGAAGGGTGAAGCACGCTCAATCACGAGGCCACGCCCACCCTGGCACCTCACCTCTTTCTTGAATGTAAAGACATACTCGGGTTTGGGGTTGCCATCGGCCTCACACTTGATCTGCACGTCATCGCCCTCTTTGACCGGGTCAGGGTTCACCAGGGCAAAGGTCACTTGCTCCGTGGGGTCTGATTGGACGAGATGCGGTGAGCTCACAGGCAGACAATGGACAGGAAATTAAACAAAGGCGAGGTTGAGAAGAAGGTAGAGAGTGGGTTTGTGAGTGTACTCACTCCTTTGGAATTCTCTTTACAGGAAAGAATGAAGCAGTTAGCATAGGGGAGGGGAGATGTGTGCTAATAAAATATTTATCCACAGCTCTCCGTACACATCCCCCATTTTGCCCTTCAACATGACCTTCAACATTACACTTCACACGCCTGCTTCTACACACCTTTACTCAAACAATATATTGCCGTGTACTCTGGACGTTTTTTTTTTTGTTGTAAAATATGTTTCGCAGCAATATATTTAGGTTACACAAGGGTGCACAGCACCAGACCTTATGTTCCATGCAGATACACTTATGGATTCCTTATTTTCTCCTTGCACACATTTCCGTTAACGCTCCCTGCTGGTGCATGGTGGGAGTGAGATCGCCGTGGAGACGGCCAGGCCCACGGACTCACACTGCAGGGGGAGGGTGAAGGTCTCCGAATCCTTGTGTTGGGCGAGGCCGTTTAGCATGACGTACTCCACCCTGCAGTGGAACGCCGACTTCCTGTCCTCCTTCCGGACCTGCAGGTAGAGGGTGCTGGACATGGTGTAGAGTCCGGTCACCTCCCGCACCACAGAGGACACCATGTACATCTCTGGGGCGGGAAGAGGAGGAGGCCGAGGGAGAGGGGAGGGAGGGAGGGAGGGAGGGAGGGAGGGAGACCAGAGTTAGAGGAGAGGTGAAGAGAGGAGAAAACATGGGAGGAGAGGAGGTGGGAGGAGACGAGAGAAGAGGAGGGGAGATGGGAGGACAGGAGAAGAGAGGAGAGAAGAGGAGGGGAGATGGGACAAGAGGAGATGGGAGGAGAGAAGAGGAGTGGAGAAGAGAGGAGAGAAAAGATGGGGAGATGGGACAAGAGAAGATGGGAGGAGAGAAGAGGAGAAGAGAGAAGAGATGGGGAGATGGGACAAAAGGAGATGGGAGGAGAGAAGAGGAGAGGAGAAGAGAGGAGAGAAGAGGAGAGGAGATGGGAGGAAAAGAGAGGAGAGAGGAGAGCAGAGACGGTTACAGAAAAGGAGCAGTCACTGCAACTGTTGGCTGCTGCATTAGCAGCCTTATTTACCTCTGTGCAGCAGCTGTGATAACAGCATCAGCTAAAATGAATCACTATCAGTAGCTGCGATAGTACCCTTAGTGACATTAATAACACTTCCCGAACGCATGCAATTAACGAAATTGGTGATAGCGTCTACAGCTAAATTAATTATCACATTATCTGCAAAAAAAGAAAGAAAGAAAACAATATTACTATTAATGTCAGTGGTACTAGCCGTTGGGTATTATTAATTACGTCAACAACTCCATCTGCACTTAATTAATTAATTACAGTGAAAGCAAATAAATCAGCGAAAGCGCTGATTAATGCATGAGCTTTTAACAATGCTGCAATAACAGCATTACCAACAGTAATGGCATCTATAATTTCAACATTCTTTATAGTATCGGTCGCATCCATAGCAACCTGTATAATGACAGCATTTGGTACACCCGAGAGGTGTAGCTACTGGTTACATCACAAACAACAACTGAAGCAGCTGCATCGGCAATAGCAGGAAGTGATGCACTCACTGTCGTTGACCTCCTTCACCTCTTCCAGGGGGCTGGAGTCTTTGTACCAGACCAGGCGAGGCTCCGGGTGACCATTCTTACTCACACACTGACCGATCTGAGGGAGAAAGAAAGAGGGCAAGAGAGGGAGAGAGTGAACGAGGGAAAAGAGTGGGAGAGCACAACAGAGGAGTAGAACTCTGAGATTCGCTCTGTCTCCTGCACCTCCAGTTTAGTTTACCCCCGGAAATAAAGCTGTTGTTTTTATTTTTTTTCACAAATATTTCCCAAAGCAAAAGGATGAAGGAAAAGGAGGCGCTCACCTCCGTCGCAGAACTTTCTGAGATGGTAATGAATTCAGGCAAGCCCATCACCTCCGGTTTATCTGGCTCATCTGACAGAGAGAGGCATTAGATTCATCATTAACTCTCGCACAGTCTGACTGGACACTGAACACTGAGGTCATCATGAGGTCATCATGTGAGGTCACCATGTGAAAGCACACACAAGGTGCCTAGAAAAGAAGCGGTCCGTTCTAAATCGCCTGTTCTAATGCCCTGTGTCACGTTATACAAATATATTTATTTTTTCTCAGGTGTTATTCATCTTCACGGGACAAATATGCAGTATTTATGCATGTGCACTTTAAGCATCAAAGCACTGCATGCTAACTGCATGTTATATACCACAGCAGTTTATCAGAGGACGGCATGATGGGTTATGAAAATAAGCATCCGAATTTGAAATGTAATTCTGAACCCGAATGCGTAATCTACATAATTTGTTATTCATTTGAATTACGTTGGATCTCAGCCAGCCGCAGTGAGTGACAGTTAATTTGTACACGCTGAGCCAACATTAGCCATAACAACAATAACAATAACAAAATATAATGACAGTGACATATTATCATAATCAGTTGGTGACACAAGAAATAAATTGCGGTGGTAAATAAGCAGCCGGTGACTCACTGAAGACCTTCAGCTCCGTAGTGCCCTCCCCGACGCCGGCCGCCCCGGCCGTCACCTGGCAGTGGAAGCTCCTCTGGTCCTCCACCTGCACCGAGGCGACGGAGAGGGAGAAGTCCTCCCCCACTGACACCCGCCCGGACAGCTTGGTCCCCTCGTCGCTGCCGCCTTCCCCGCTGGACTGCGGCCTGTAGGCCACCCGCGCGCGGGCACCGGGCTCATCCTGAGAGAGAGAGAGAGAGAGAGAGAGAGAGAGAGAGAGAGAGAGAGAGAGAGAGAGAGAGAGAGAGAGAGAGAGAGACAGACAGACAGACAGACAGAGACAGAGAGGGACAGACAGACAGAGAGAGAGAGAGAGAGAGAGGGACAGACAGACAGAGAGAGAGAGAGAGAGAGAGAGAGAGAGATGAAAGAGAGAGATGAAGGAGAGAAAGATTGAGGTGAAGGAAAGATTCAGAGACAGAGAGAGAGAGAGAGGGGGTGAAAGATAGAGAGTAAGAGAGAGATGTGAGGGGGGAAGAGAGAGATGAAGGAGAGAAAGATCGAGGTGAAGGAAAGATTCAGAGAGAGAGAGATGAAAGAGAGATGAGAGGCTTTGATTAACTATATTTCGTTTGAGACCTCTGTCCTGGAGTTCCCCCGCATGAATGCCGGTTTCCGTTCCAACCACAATTGCAATTTGCAAAAGTTGTTCATTTTTCTTAATTAGGTGCTTTTTATGTTTAGAGTGATTATTTACCCACTTCATTATTTAGCAACATTATGTCAAAAATAGCCACAAACAATAACATTCCCACGCTCATATTTTGCTTATTGCGCTATATTGCAAACAATTACATAAAAAAGGTAACAAAGTTTTTGGACCAATTGAAAGACAGAGGTTAATCAATGGACTCCTGAACACGCGTTTAATTTCCTGAAACTTATTAACACAATGCAGGGTTGGCTCGTTATCATTTGCTTTGTCTTTGAATTCTTCATTATCGTCCAGATGGTTAGTTTTAGGGGCCAGGTGTCCACACTTTGACCAATTAGAAGCCTAATGATTCACCTCAGTCTTTCATATTACAGTTAAAAATAAGTTACCTTTCTATGTAATTGTTTGCAATGTAGCACAGTAGGCACAATGTGAACATGGGAGTTCTATTCTTTATTGCACACATAGATATTTCCTACATAATGTGGTTTAAGAGGGTAAATAATCCCCCTAAACACAAAAAGCACCTAATTAAGAAAAATTTACTTTAAAATTTGTTAAAACGTTAAAATTTTGGGATTGCAATTGTGGTTGGAACGAAAACTAGCATATACAAGGGTACTCCAGGGACAAGGTTGGGAACCACCTAACTATATTATAGGTATTATAGATATTATAGTATAATTATACTGTGCTATTCCAGAGCATAATAGTAGAAATAATGTGTTCAAATTATGTATATAACACTTCATATATTGAAAAATGACTTAACATTCATACAGGTGTATTTCCTCGGCATTAAAAGTTCTAAAAAGGCATTTTAAAACCCCACATATAAATCCAGAGGATTGAAATGCCTAGAAATGTGTCCATTACTCCTACCGCAGACCAACCCTCCCCCCTCCCTCCCGTTGCCATGACAACCTTTTCCCAAGGGAATAAAACATACATAAAACAAAGACTCACAAACAACACCAGTAAAGAGTGTAGACACACACATGCGCGCGTGCACACACACACACACACACACACACATGCAAACATGCACACAAACACACACACACACCCGTGCAGACGTACACGAGCATACACTGACCGAAAGGGTGTACATAAAACCCGTATATTCAAAACCAGGGGAGTCAAACACCCAGAAGTGCGTCCATTTCACCGACCGCACTCAAACTCCCACCGCTGTTGCCATGGCAACCTTTTCTCCCCAAGGTTGAACATAAACACAGACATACGGACACACAACACAGAACACGGGTCAACAAAGGAAAAAAAGACTCACAAACAACACTAGGAAAACACGCACGCACGCACGCACGCACACACACACACACACACGCACACACACACACACACATACACACACACACACACACACACACACACACACACACACACACACACACATACACACGCACACACACACATACACACACACACACACACACACACACACACACACTGAAAGTCTCGAGTGGGGAGAGGAACCCCCCCGGTACTCACGATGAACCACTCAACAATGGCGTTATCCGAGGGGGGCGTGACGGCGAAGGAGCAGGGCAGGGTGCCCGTCTCCCCCTTCAGAGCCTCCACCGTGGGGGTGACAGTGACCGTCACAGCACACCAGCGTCCTGGAGAGAGGGAGCGTGGGGGTATGGGTGACGTGCGACCAGAGGGGGGTCCTTTCCCCCCCCCCCCCAAAAAAAACTCTGTGGTCAGCAACAGCAGCGGCTTCACCACTGCACTGCATGTGATCGGTGCCGTTCTTTTACGATTTATTGTTTTGCAATCATTCAGCAGAAGCTATTTTCCAGAGTGACTTACTAAACAAAGTACATAAGCGGAATCAAACAGGCCACTGAGGGTGGCAGTTCTACCAAAAACCCTAGTTACCATTTTGAGTAATAATGAGAGAAAAGCTATAATCAAGTGGAGTATTAGCATTCAAATAACTGTCCCAAATGACACATTCAACTAGCCAAACATCTAGTATTAAATGGAATGATCTAGAAAGGAAGTGGTTGAGGGAGCCTGGACGTAGCCTTGACAGCTGGGTCAGTGGCTAGTCGGTCAGGGTCTTTGAGTTCTGACTGCTGTGGGAGGCTCATTCCACTCTGAGCACACAAAGGTATGGCTGAACCGAGCACTGTGTTTTTCCGTGGAGAGAAAAAGAGCCTCTTGACTGATTCAAACAAGTCGCAAGCTCCGCCCGCGATGATGTCATTGTTTGAGGTCGTGGGGCTGCAGGGAGGGGTCACGCAGTGCACAATGCTCGCTGTTGGCTCAAGGCTTCGGTGGTGGGACGAGTGTGGAGGGGGGCCAAGGGGGGCTTTGAGGAGGGGTCGGGTGGAACATTAACACCGTAAACCTGGGGCAAAAGGGGGGCGGGGTCAGAGAAAATAAAGGCGTGGCAAGCCCAGCCAGCCGCAGGGCTTCTGCAGTCCCCGAGGTTCCCCGAAACCAGGTGATTCCAAACGAAACCCAAGCCGAGATGTGCACCCAAGGGGCTTCCGACCGTGAGGCGGCGAAGACGAGTTTCAATCTGTCTTTTCTCTGTTGTTTTTAAGCCTTTTTACAGAGCGGTTTGAAAGTGTGACATCAACATCTTCACTGTTTTCCAGCGCCGCACAGCATTCTGGGCAACTGGTGCCAGTCACTAAGCAACTGTAACAGGCATGAGTTAGCTAACGAGCATGCCACAAATGGTAATTCACAGTTATTCATATTAAAAGCAAACAATCAGGATGATTCTTTATATAGTACGGCCAAAGCATCTGACCAAGAAACACTAGTAGTATTTGGTGTCAAGTTTTGTGGCTAACATTTCTTTACATTTTTCTTTACAATTTTTACTTACGCTGGAATTATTTACAAACTACAGCAGTTGCACATTGGAGGTACAATTGGCAATGGCATGGCACACGAACAAAAATGAGAACAAAAATAATGAGTGCAAACATCCTCATTTCGTGGATTCCCCGGCTGCCTGGACAGTGGCTCGTAAACACCGTGGGAACAGGACCGCACTCGGCTAGCCGCGAGGCTACCCATTAAGCCCGCCATAAGAGATGTCGCTCGTCTTGGGGATTGTCAAGACTCTTCCTTCCTAGAGCTGTGGGTCTCACTGCCAAAACACACCTCTCTGAGCATGTGCAGGCAGAAGGTGTAACAGATGCCGTGCAGGTGATAAAGGCAACGTTGAGTCTTGAAAAGCAGGGTTTAATATCAGCAAACGGTGCGCTTTGCCTGTTTATCAGGTAACGACGGCACTTCCCCTTATTTATGATTATTTTTGACCTGCAGCCAGAGGATTATTTGGAAGAAGAAGAAAAAAACAGCCCTGTGCCTCCCCACGTTAATACTTTAAAATATTCAAATACATGTATGGAGAGCAACAGCATCTATTTGCCTGCGTTTCAATTTACAATTTTTCTGCAAAAAATTCACTCCACTGTAAAAAAACGAACCTTCCCCCCCTTTGTCGTCAACCTCGCTCGAGGAAAACATTCCAGTGGACGCTCCCACAAAAGCTGTCAGCGACACAGCAAACACATGGTAATCCTCACCTTTGGTCCAAACCAGACTGAGATTCTTGAGGCTGTTAGCCATTTTAGGGTCTGTTCAAACAGTTCGAATGAGCTGCCCACCTTTACTGTATCAACATCCTGAGGCCTCAACGGGAGACCATTACAAGGAGGCGGCTATGGTACCACATTCCAGGAATACCACAATTTTTTGTGCAAAATTTGGTGACCTTCCTGCAGTCTCTGTATCGCTGACAATGTGCACTATATCTCTAAATATCTTGTACATCACATCTATCTCATTGACACATTTAAAGATATCTCCAATTTTAGCGCTTGTGTAATCTTTATTTTATAATACTTTTCAAGTCCTGCTCTACTTTATTTTATGCATCGGCGAACATATTAAGTCCTCCAAGTCACACTCCCTCGTTACTCTCTTGATGTCTCTCTCTGTGAGCGTTGTGGATAGAGCTAACCATCATGCCTTGTCTGCCTCAGAGCGTGTCTGTCTCTTTTCTGTTCTTCACCATGGAACCGTCTGTTCCTCGGTCCTTATCACCCCTCCTCCCCCCGTTCGCTCTTTCAAATGAGACTGACTTTAATGTTTCCCAGTGAAGTGATTTAAAAGTAATTGTGTGCACTTCTATGATGCTATTATTGACTTATGCGCTTACTTATTAGGCAGACAGTTGAATCCAGGAAATTTTACAAGTCCATCGGAGGTACAGGCGAGATATTAGCACAGAGTAATCATCAAGCACAGAATGTATTAAAATGCAGTTAAACATGAACACAATGAAAATTTGTAAAAGGAGATTGCCTTTTCTATGAAGCCTCACAGTTCTCCGTGATGCAAAGAAAAAACATCAAGTACAGCAGTACATCAAATACTCCATTGTAGTGTGTATAGACCACATCCTGGGTGCGACGGTGTGACATTTTTAGTTTCTGAGAGCCAAAGATGCAGTCTGAGGTCTGGGGTTTAAGCTCATGCCAGAAGACGATGATCGGTTCCGCAGTTTAGGGTCTGTTCAAACAGTTCAAATGAGCTGCCCACCTTTACTGTATCAACATCCTGAGGCCTCAATGGGAGATCATTACAAGGAGGCGGCTATGGTACCACATTCCAGGAATACCACAATTTTTTGTGCAAAATTTGGTGACCTTCCTGCAGTCTCTGTATCACTGACAATGTGCACTATATCTCTAAATATCTTGTACATCACATCTATCTCATTGACACATTTAAAGATATCTCCAATTTTAGCGCTTGTGTAATCTTTATTTTATAATACTTTTCAAGTCCTGCTCTACTTTATTTTATGCATCCGCGAACATATTAAGTCCCCCAAGCCACACTCCCTCCTTACTCTCTTGATGTCTCTCTCTGTGAGCGTTGTGGATAGAGCTAACCATCACGCCTTGTCTGCCTCAGTGCGCGTCTGTCTCTTTTCTGTTCTTCACCACGGAACCGTCTGTTCCTCGGTCCTTATCACCCCTCCTCCCCCCGTTCGCTCTTTCAAATGAGACTGACTTTAATGTTTCCCAGTGAAGTGATTTAAAAGTAATTGTGTGCACTTCTATGATGCTATTATTGACTTATGCGCTTACTTATTAGGCAGACAGTTGAATCCAGGAAATTTTACAAGTCCATCGGTGGTACAGGCGAGATATTAGCACAGAGTAATCATCAAGCACAGAATGTATTAAAATGCAGTTAAACATGAACACAATGAAAATCTGTAAAGGGAGATTGCCTTTTCTATGAAGCCTCACAGTTCTCCGTGATGCAAGGAAAAAACATCAAGTACAGCAGTACATCAAATACTCCATTGTAGTGTGTATAGACCACATCCTGGGTGCGACGGTGTGACATTTTTAGTTTCTGAGAGCCAAAGATGCAGTCTGGGGTCAGGGGTTTAAGCTCATGCCAGAAGACGATGATCGGTTCCGCAGTTCAGACGCTTGCAGGTGGCACACTCCACCACTAGGGGGCGAATGAGGCGACTATGCGAGAATGGAATGCGTTAGGGCAGCTATGCCTTGACTGAACATACAGGTGAACCCCCGCATACATGGGTGGACACACTCAACTGCACACACGACCCACTCGTGCAGATAGACATCATTCTGGGCCAACAGGGCAGCAGGTGCCATTTACATAAATATGAGGGATGGACAGTTGGAAGGGGAAAAAAACAGACATTAATTCACGAAAAAGCCCACTCTGAAAGTTAACTGATATTTCTCCCATCATACTGTCATTGATGGAAACAAATATAAGACCGTTTTAACTGTGCATCTGAAAATATGATGTATATTTGACATGGATAGTTACAAGTGCCAAAAATGTATTCACTGCCAGTATATGTAAGCACACACACATAGGCTGACCAACTGAACTGCTTACACACATAGCTATACATCCAGGACATATGTAGAGGTGTGCACAAGCTAGATAAATGTGTAGTTAGAAGAACAAATAAGACTGCTTGATAAAGATCATTTCAAGTACACACTCATTCTGAAAGCTCCTTAAATTTTCCCATTGTATTGTTATGGATGAAAAATGTGTTCGACTGAATAGTGGCACATACTCAAACCGAATCCTACTATTGCTTGTATAAGCTGAAGTGTCAGTCTAAAATAAATATGTTATCAGAGGCGACATATTAGGAGAACTATACATTACATTAATGATATACAAATAGAGGTAACAACTATATGGGGCTATGACACAAACAGTTTTGTAATATGTGCAGTCACTGTGAAGAAATGACTTCACATTAACTATTTTTATTCAGCGTGTCAAAAGCAGTAACTGTATTTCCCTCTGCTAGAGAACAAGCCTTGAAATTTTTTACATTTTTAAAAAATAAATAAATAGCAGCAGCTCCCAAATAAACAGCTGGTGGATCGGTGTTTATGTCTAACTTGTCCTCTGGGATGTCCAAGGTTGTTTCAGGGATTTGTTGTCTAGGGCAGTCTCAGCAGGCTCTTAAAATATTTTTATCTGTGTCCTTTCTGTTTACTACTTTCATGATCTTTCCTGCTTTGGAAGCCTCTTTGTTTATTCGCATTTATTGTTTGAAGTAACAATATCAATATATGTATATACACCATTCAAGCAATATTTCAATTCCCCTTTGGAAAAGAGCAGAGAAGCATAGCTTGTAGCAAACAGTGGTGGCAACATGACTAATCTCAGAGAGGGTTCTTTCACATGCCATTTGCCTTGCCGGAGGCTGTCGTTCAAACTCTATGTTGTAACTTAACCCTTCAAGGTGTAAGATCACAGATATGAGATTAGAATGTTCTTACCAGATCGTTCTAATGCGGATGTCACAATCGCTACTGGTAACTGAAAGCAGTGGAGTTCTAGAACACCGACTTTGAATTTAGAAGAAAAAAAAAAGCATTCCAAAAAACCTACTCTTCAAAGGGTTAAACAACTTCATCGCAGTTTGGAAAGGTCTGCTCGGAGGTGCTTGAAAACATTGACTGGATGCGCCTTATGTTGGGCAGAATGTCAGAAGACTGATGGGCACAGCGAAAAGGCGAACTAGCGGACGAGGAGTACAGGCATGTCATGGGGTTTTGGGCGTTGAGCAGTGAACAAACCAAAGGTACCATGGGCCTTTCTCCTCTTCTCCTCTGCCTAACAGTACCCTCCTCACAGCCTGACTGCCCTTCCACTGTCTATTTATCACAGCGAAATAGATCATTGTTTAAAAAATTAAAAAAAAACCTGAAAAAAAGCAGGCGGCTACAGGGGGTTTGAGAAGCTCCCGCTAACAATTTTCACTGGAAAAAATCGATCAGGTTGTCAGAAACAGCAAAGATGGTGTTTGTGTCAAGATTCATGAAGATTTACGAGATGAGGCGTTGACTCCAAATCCAAGAATTGAAGCGAGTTCATGTTGCAGTGGCTTTGACATTTAGGCTTGCATACCTGAACAAAAGGGCAGGATTATGGACACCATAAACACAGCTTCATGCTGTTAAGGCTGTTGGAAAGTTTGCATTTCCCTTCCATAAATGCACACGTAAAAAAGAAAACGCACACACACACACACACACACACACTCACACACAAACTCACTCACACACACACGCACACACGCACAGCCATACGCCCACTATAGTCACAAGCGCATTTTTATGCAGTATTCAGGTATTTGAGCAAGCTGTCCCTCAGGCTACATCCTGAGATGTCTGCCTTGGGTTAGGGGTAGCAGGCTGGGGTCCTGCTTGTCCAGGCAAGTATGAGATAGAGGGGGGGGGGGGGTATGCAAAGACCATCTGTTTGTGGAAGAGAGAAGGAGACTGAAGCTATCTGTCAGAGGGGAACCCTAACATTTTCCATTGCGCAACGCCACTGCAGTGTGGAAATCAGCACCGGCCTTGGGTAACTTTTACAGTCATCACTTTGTCAGCAAGACATGTGATCACAGAGATAAGCCACGGCAGAATTACTGAGTCACATGCATGGCAACGTGTCAGAGGGAGACATCATAAAAATATGCTCTCCCATATGAGGCTAGTTAGTTGGCACACCTCCTGTCTGTTCTGGCCCCACGATGGTGGAATGACCTCCCCGTGGAGGCCAGAACAGCTGAGACACTGACCCACTTCAAGCGACGACTGAAGACTCATCTCTTCAGGCTGCACCTCTCCCCATCCCTCCCTACCTCCCTGTAATCTCTTAATTGACTAAGCTTAGGGTTGTAACTAGGTAGCTGTTTCGTAGGTGACTTAGTTAATGCACTTGTCTTAACTACTGCTTGTATTTTTGCATAGACTGCGTTGTTACTGTTCTCGTTTGTGTTAGTGTTAATCAGCTTAACCTTCAGGGTCCAAGTTGAACTATGCGGTTGTTCCCTGCACTTGGAACGGTACTTCTCGCTAGGGTTTTCGACACATTTGTTCCTGGTTATGGTTATACACTTTGTTGTACGTCGCTCTGGATAAGAGCGTCTGCCAAATGCCTGTAATGTAATGTAATGTAATGTAATGCTAGTTAGATGTGCGACATCCAACTCCTTACTCGCTGTGTTTGCTTGAGCATACTGGAATTCAACGATGGCTAATTGTGTGAGCGTTTCTGCTAGAAGTTAGATGACATCACCTCCTAGAGCCTGAGCAGAAGTATAATCTGCTCCACTGGCTAAAGAGACCTTGGTCTTTAACTCAGCAAGCCAATCATATCTTCAATTGAGTTATGCAAATCGGAAGGACATGCGGTAAGTCCCACATGTTGAAAGTGCATCAAGTGAACCAAGGCAAACCCTCATCAGCAGTACTAACAGGATTACACTTCAGGACATTGGCCTGCAGCCTGAAAAGAGCAACATTTATGAACGGAAGCTGACAAGTCCTTAGCTCTGTCTCTCACAGTACTTTCTCACAATTTTCACACGCTTATTCTCACTACATTACAGGCATTTAGCAGACGCTCTTATCCAGAGCGACTTACACATAGCATTTTACATTGTATCCATTTATACAGCTGGATATATACTGAAGCAATTCTGGTTAAGTACCTTGCTCAAGGGTACAACAGCAGTGTCCTTACCCGGGAATCGAACCTGCGACCTTTCGGTTACAAGCCCGGTTCCTTACCCCACTGTGCTACACTCCGTCACTATTATTACTATATTCCATATGTAATTCTGCAGGAAAGGGATGCAGTTCATATGTCATGCACAGGAGGAGGCAACATTTCCTGGGAACATACTGGCAAAAGAATTCGTAAAGAGGATCAACAAAGTGAACTAAAAGAGGTTCTTCATGTTGAGTTCTGTCAGTAGAATGAGGGGACATAAATGGCATTTAGCAAAAGGTAAATTTGGTAGACATCTGGAAGAATTTTTCCAGAGATTGCAGAGATTAGTCGATGTGTGGAATAGCCTGCCAGGTCACATAGTAGAGACAGAAACTCTGAGGATTTTCAAAACTAGGCACAATCTGGTGTCAGATAGTATCTACTCTGCAAGTAATCAGAGCACTAATTTAGTGAGGAAAATGGCAAGCATTTTTGGGCAGAATGGCCTGTTCTCATCACATTATGTTATGTTATGTTATGTTATGTTATGTTATGTTATGTTATGTTATGTTATGTTATGTGTGCTACAATTTACAGATAAAGCACAGTTAACTCAAAATGTTTAATAAGCTGAGACAATGACTGCTTTCAAAATACAGTAAAACTATGAGTAAATTAACAAGCTTGAGAAAAGATTAAGCCTTTTCGATTGCAAAGAAATAGTGTATTATTAGTGTTACTTCAGGCAACACACAAAAGATTATAATAAAAATCTCATTGTACGCAAATATACTATAATGTAGCTACATCTGATTGGATTCCCTGAGCTCACATTAAACGAAACAAGAATATTGGCAACAGCCAAGTTGATCAAGATGTCATCATTCTTGGGTAGAAATGTGATGCTGAGCATGATTAAAAAACGGCACATGTGGTAGCTGGCCCACATTAGTTACAAGAACACCTGGCGCTGTGTCAAATTTACGCTTTTAATTATTATTTAGCCGCGGAATTGATTTACTACGTTCCGGGTTTACGAAGAACTCGTTTTCTCACTGTAGTTTAGGTCTGCTTCAATATGAGTGTAAATTAAACGAGAACGAGTTCTATATGGAGCTCTTTGCAAAGCTTTCAGTATATGGAGCTCTTTGCAAAGCTTTCAGTCCGTGATTCATAACCAGGGCTGCCGATTATCCAACAGCCGCTTAAGGGAAGATTATCTGTTACCGAAGAATACACTCCCCGGAGCGTAGTCAATTTTTTTCCTCCACATTCCCCCCTCGCTGTCCTCTAGTCCCGTCATCAAGGGGGTCTGCTTCACGCACCGAGATGCCGCCGGGGATGGATCCTCAGATATGTGTTCTAACTGGCAGGCCTCGGCAAAAGGTGTGGTTGACAGACACCACACAGCTCTGTGCAACCACCACGTCTACGGCTACTAAATAGTGCTTTCTAATCTGTGAGGCAAGTTTTGAAACACTATCGTTTAATTTTGGTTTCACAGACATCCTCGTATTCGTTAAACCGTCAGTTAGTTTAGGTAGATGAAATGCAAACAAAACGTTCATGTATGCAATTGTGTATGTTCAATGTATAATCCATTAAGTTCCCCTACCATAGAAGCAGAGTTTTTAACAGCAGTAGTGGAACTGTGGCCAGGCTCAAAACTGTTCCGCCAATCATATTGGCTCTCTAAGTGGTTGTAACATTTTTGTATTTCACTCGGAAAGAAGCAAGTGTTGATAAATTATCGTTTACTTTGAGAGTATTAAACTAGTATTAAACTCGCTTTGGAATTACGAAGGTAGTTAAGAACTGGCAGTCAATGCAGCAGTGTTCGTCGTGGCAGTTGGTATGGGGAAACCAAACAGGACAATAGGGAAAGAGAGGTACCAGCTTTGGCACACAAAAAAAAATACATAAATAAAAAAGGACAAGTGTGTAAGCACTTTTCCCTGACAGTAAATCTGTTCTCCCTCTTTTTCAAATTCAAGTTCACACAGGAACTATATGCATCATGGGAAAGTCATTGGGTTACTAAAACTATTCAACCAGATGAATAATGGTAAGATAAACCTTAGCTATTCAACGCCAGCAGACCCCCCTGCCTCCAGGGAATCTAATAACAAGTTCTACCAATGATATGTGATCTTAGAACAGAACAGAATAACTTTATTTTTCCCAGGGGGAACTTCAGTTATCTTCTGAGAGGCTATGACTTCATGGTAACACCAGAGCTCTCTCTACCTTCTGTACTTATATACCATTATATACCATTTCTATATGGATGTGCATGCACCAGTTACACCATACTTTTGTGCATGGCTTCAACAGTGTCTTTGGGGCAAGCTTTGGAGCAAGCTGTAACCTGTTCATGGGAATACCATTCATTACAGACCAAGGCTGCACTGCAGCAGCCGTTTGGAATGCTGTAATATAACAGGTCAGCACCTGGAATAAAAACAAAACTGACCGTGTTTTCTTCAACCGGAGGTGTAGGAAATGAGCGTTAATTCTTGGTTTGATGCCAGTCTGGAAGGACACTGCTACAGGCAAAAGTCAGAATTGACCATCTGACGTGTTTATGGCCTTCTGTTTGAATTTCGCCAACACGCTCTCTTAGTGAACCATCTTTGGTCCCTTTTCTAATGTTTGAAACTTGTGGCTGAAATTACAATGTGCAGAAGCCATGTACGTGCACACAAACGCCTTGGGATATTTGTGGTGGGCTTTTACTCAGTACGACAGAAAATATAACATTCAAATTCTTGGAAATTGAGTGGTAGTGCTGGGAGATTCATTGGATGCATCCCATCTGAAATTGACAGCTTTCCAACTTTAACAGAACGAAGGACAATGTAACCCGTATAAAATATTTTTATACTGTAGGAAAGCCATTATTCTTGGTGGAGTGTCTGGTCTTTTGAATGATAACAGTATGAAGCATTTATCTTTGGTTTCACCCATTTATTTTCCAGCTCAGACATGCTTGGAGCTTGACAGAATTGTAATATTTCCTGGCACTTTCCAGAGCTCTGTATAGATAGAGAATACAACCTGCTGTCAAACTTTGAGTGCCAACATTGTCTGAAATCTGAGGGCAGGGTGGTCCTGTCACTCTTGGTGAGAGTCAAATGAGAGTCAAATGAGAAAATCTCATAGGAAACGGCAGTTGGTTACGAATGGTCTGCTACTTGTAGAATCTTGGTAAACCAAAGGCAAGCAGCCTTTAATCACTGAACCAATCAGAGGCAAGGAGACAGGAGACTTACAGTGCAACACTCTATATGTGTTACTCTGTCTCCACTCTGTATGTGTTGTCTGCGGAGTGTAAAGAATGTGCAAACTGTGGCCCAGGATCATGAAGATTTTAACGCCAAAAAGCTTTCAAGTTCCTTTGCTTTTCTCTCCACAAAGGCGCGGGTTAAGAAAAGGATGCACCTATCCCGTCCACCTCAGGGTGTCCTTAGTATGAAAGAATGCTAATAAGTCCCATCACCAGTCCCGACTTGTCAGAGGCCACCGGGTTGGTGTGGGCAAGTTTTTTTTTTTGGGGGGGGGGGGGGGGTGTTCCAGGGGGTGTAACCAGGAGCTCATTCACAAAAAGGTCATGAACCCTGGGTACCAGAGACGGCTTCGGAGGACGGGTAGAGTGAAGGAGTGTGGGGGAAAGAAAGATGGGGACACAGAGAGAAACGGAAGGACGGGGCAGGGAAATACACTGTGTTAGGGAAATACACTGCGTTAGGGAAATCCACTGCGTTAGGGAAATCCACTGTGTTAGGGAAATACACTGTGTTAGGGAAATACACTGCGTTAGGGAAGTACACTGCGTTAGGGAAATACACTGCGTTAGGGAAATACACTGTGTTAGGGAGATACACTGTGTAAGGGAGATACACTGTGTTAGGGAAATACACTGTGTTAGGGAAGTACACTGCGTTAGGGAAATACACTGTGTTAGGGAAATACACTGCGTTAGGGAGATACACTGCGTTAGGGAAATACACTGCGTTAAGGAAATACACTGCGTTAGGGAAATACACTGTGTTAGGGAAATACACTGCGTTAGGGAAATACACTGTGTTAGGGAAATACACTGCGTTAGGGAAATACACTGCGTTAGGGAAATACACTGTGTTAGGGAAATACACTGTGTTAAGGAACGACTGAGGCAGAGACAAGAGCAAATGGTGGTCCAGTGAAAAATGAGACCCAGTGAAAGATTAGAACACAGATAAACAGATAGAGACAGAGGAGGGGGCAGATTATATGTGAACAGCCAGAAGAAATACCCATGCAGTTCAGACTCCTATAGCTCAGGTATTTGGTAATAAATGGCAGCAGGATTATTCAAGCTCAAAAACAGCCTGTAGGACATGATGGAACCAAATCATGGCAAAAACAAAAAAAAAATGGTATAAATACACTGTACACTGTGAAAATACACTGTAAAATCAGCCCCTCACATGTAAAATCATACAGATTACCAGTGAACTCTGGGTATCCTGATGTCATATTGAGAGCATTGGAGCAGAGTACAGAGCACTTTTGGAAAATATTTGAATAAGAATTGTGAATCATATCCCAGTAACTGCAGAACAATTTGGACATGCACTTTACACCAAACTGATGTGTGCAGTACACAGGCTCAAACAACATGGGCTACAGTCTATAAGAGCCTGATATTTTGTACAAGAAATTGTTTGAATGATTAATTGACAAACTTGACAACCAGAATCATACTGGTTTACAATGCTGTAAATTTGAGATGTCTCCTGGAACCAAACATCAAGTTATTGTAAACGAGGGGTTAAAAAAAGCTTGCAGCAATGAGCCAAGTCTACTTTCTTAGCAAAAGGAAAGGCAAAAATCATGATCTCAACGAGAATGAATGCCCTCAGTAGAGTGCTGACCTCCAGCAAGGCACAAGAGTCTTCCCTTGCACGAATGTGCACCTCAAATGTCTTGCCAATCCAGTCATTAATTTTTGGCTGGACCGCAACAGCGGGGCCAGCCCTACAAACGCGAATGTCTGTGACTGAGTCACTGAGTTATGAAGTTACACCATTGGTCGGCCGCATGAAGTGTGTTAGGTCCAGCCATATACTAGGTTTTGACCTGGTCTTGTTGAGATATGTTTGACCTGATGGTGGCACTAGAAGAAAGGTCATGGGATCATCAAAATCAATAAGTGTATTTCCATAGGGAACATAAATATGCACAGGAAATTCATGGCAATCCAGACATTACTTTTCTGGATGTGTTGATCTCCATCCATCCATCCATTCATTATCTTTGCCCGTTTATCTTGAGCAGGGTCGCAGGGGTGCTGGAGCGTATCCCAGCGTGCATTGGGCGGGAGGCAGGAATACACCCTGGACAGGCCACCAATTTATTGCAGATGTGCACAGCAAATTTCATGGCAATCCAGACATTATTTTTCCAGATATTTCAGTCAGAAATGGATGGATGGATGGACGGGCGTCATTACATAACCTCCTTGGCAAAGGCAATTACACTTTACTAATTACAGGATTTGCTGGAACAACTTGCATATTTAGGGGTTCCCAGGCCCTTATTTTTGAAGCTCTGACTTAAGCCACTGTATTACTGTATAAGCTCACAGCCAGCACTCATAATGTATGCACATACAACGAATTCACCAGACTTAGTCTTAAACCGTAATTGAACTGAACACCACATTACTATAGACGCCCCATTGTTCTCAACATGTTCTTTGCGTCACCAATTGTATTTTGTCCCAGTCTTATTTTGCTGACTAGTACAAGGTAGAACTGTAGAGTGAGGATACTGCACGTTTCTGATCTTTTTTCTTTCTTTATTTGCCATTAATTAGCTAAGTCAACATTTGACAATTAATGCCCATTAATTTGCCATTAATTGTCAAATTTCATTCCGATTTAGTATTTTAAATAATATTCAAACATTAATGTTGACTTAAGTCACATTTGACCAAGAACCTTGCCAATACGCCACTCACAATACCTGTGCATTAAACTGAATTCTTTGACATAGGCCTATTCCATGAGCACAACACGCAAAAAGTCGGGAAATCAAAACAACTAGGCTACAGAAGGGTTTATTGGATTTCCTTTTTTTTTAAATTGGAGAAAGCGAAAGGCGAATTAAACTTGTTCAATTAAACTGGAAATATTCGATACAATTATTAAACAGAAGCTTTCATTTCGCTGATAATATTATGTCGGTTACAATTCGTCCTTTTTTATGATTGACAAAGCCATTTCTCTTAGTGTCGTTGTCGTGCTTAGAGGGCTCCTTTAATCATTGCACTAACGCTTCATTCCAGTCATTCTTTCAGTGTGACCCTACAGTCAAAGCGGATTTTGTTTTTCAAAACAATTACAATTTCCATTTCCGTCATTTATTTTTGCGTTCGGGCAACGAAACGCACTCAAACATTCACACGCTAGGCTAAACTTAAAACTAATCTGGGAATTATGTAAAAAAATAAAATAAAATAAAAAGTTGAATTTCACGCACTCAAAATTTATTCAAATTCGATAAAAGTTTAAAAATTTAACAAACAAATAGCAAGCTCTCTTAACTTAGTGGACAACAACAAAATATATTTTAAAACTTAGCTTAAAGCTCGACGGGACGCACAGATATCATCTTACCTTGCAACGAACAAAAAAGCAAGGTGCACAGGAGTGGCACGCGCCCAAGGTTCGGGATCCCATGCATTTCTACTTTTCTTATGCACACGAGCTCTCCAAAATTATGGTCTTCTGTCCACCGTAGTTCCTCGAGGTGTTGACTGGCCTATAACTTCAGCACGCCTGAAGATTACTTCTGAAATCTGTCCGGCAGTCTATTGAATGGGCTACCTGTAAAATCTAGAGGTGTTCTGGTCTTCTACCTCTAGTGTTGCCCGTCCCTTACTCCCTCTCTGAGAAATATGATGCTAGTGACAGTTTCTTACACAAAAGGTTACCCAGCCTCCACTAGGGTATTCCAAGAAACCAGAAGCAAGGTAGGGTCTTTATTATGATGTTTATATTGATGGTGACCCATTATGAGGATTAGTAGGCTACAATCGTGACTTGAATTGCAACTTCATGAAGTAGGCTAGGCTATCACGTTTGCTACAAATTAGTTAAGTGAGAATGTAAACTATATTACTTCTGAAACAGCAATTATCCATTAACATCTGTCTCTGATGTGTGCGATATAGGCCCATATTAACCAAGTTAAATTTTATATAATAGGCTATTGGCTACAACTTAAAGTGTTATTCCACTTGATAAAGTAGTCTACTGGCCTTTTGACAAACTTTTAAATGGTAACAACAACGTATGGCTTTATACAGAAGTTTCAAAACATCAAAGCAGGCTACCCTGTTCTCCATAGCAGTCTTCTTTATCAGAACGTATTACTTTAAAAATTAAACGACCTTCTATTTTCTCCCTCGCCCCTTTTTATTTTAGTAAATCGTTTCTCCGTCGCCACGCCCATTTACGACCGTCTTCTCTTTTCACCATTTACCAAACATAAATTTTATTGTAGCTACAGTTAGGCCAATTAAAAAATTAAATGGAAAATGGTGAAGATTCCCCACCAATCGCGCTTAATTTGATGCGTGTCCACCCCAAGTCAAATACCGCACCGGCTTTCAAACTAATGCAGTCAAGCTGTCAATGAAGTCCAAAATTAATGTTGGAAACTCACAGCCGGCCACCGTAACACCCGAAAATTTTATTGGAAGATTTTACACGTTGATTTGTGTTCGATCAAAGAGAAAAACCTTAAGCCACAAAGCTTAAATCCTCAAATCGTAACGGACCGGTGTCGTGACTCGAATCTCAATCTCCGATACAGACATAGTCAAGAATGCCACCTGCTTTTGTCAGACTCTGCCTTCGCCAACTGTTGCGCACCTGTAACGGCGCAATGCTTTTTTCCACCTCAATTCACAACATAATCTTTCGAGTGCGATCCTCATCTCACATAAACGTTTCCGTGTTTCAGAATTACAATTTACTGAAAACAACTTTTCGTTGTGTGTGTGTGTGTGCCATAATCTTGTTACTCAAAGAAAATGACGGGCGAAATAACTGACCGTGTTGTGCTCCCATTACCTTTAACGAAATTTATATGCACCGTTCTAAGTAACTTTTGAATACTTAAGATGTAAGCTCTCGGGGTAAACACGAGGCCAGAGTTTTTAGAATTACAAATATTGCAGATTATTTGGAACAGTGCCTCTGATAAATTTGGCCATGATAGAAATGGAATATCCGTGCAGGAATGGGACAATTTTATTTTTTAAAAACGCTTTCATCCTTCGATTGCTTCAAGATTTTCAGCATTGATTACAAGTGCAACTGCTTGGAGAGAAACAGCCACGTTAAAATAAATAAAAAAACCGTGCCCCGTGGCGATGCACAGAGGTTTGGAGTCAGCTGATAAAAACATCCTCAGGATGAGCATAATCCTTGTTGATTTGTCTATTGCCAACAAAAAATAATCTTCCAGGCTTTCCAGTGTGCAGGATATGGACGATGTAGAACCTATGCTTCTTGCAAGGCACATTTTGCCACGAAAGGGGGTGAAGGGGAGCTGTGGTTAATTAGAATTCTGTCAACATACTCCGGTACACCCTATTTTCGAAAGATTGTCATACCTTGTCGGTCTACTTCCTTGCCCACCGCAGAGGTATTAGCGTTTACAGTCCTCTCGGGAGTGAGACATTTAGTCGCATTTCTATTCGTTTCCATGGCTTATGCGCATGTTCTGAAGATTACAGAAATCTTCCGTCGCCGGAATCAGTCTTATCTAAAAACCCATGTGATTATTCTAATGTAAAAATGGGATATTAATCACGAATTTCATTTTCATAAAAGGGCACGAATTGCATATTTATATTAAACAGCATATGTGGACAAATCTGTGCACATGAATGTCTTTTTACTAACTGCAAGGAAGGGTTAACATCGCTCATTTCATTAATCTTCTTAATTCATATTTCGTTTACATATACAAGCTAATTAACTGAAATTCAAGAACCCCGTGCATTTAAACCCTTTTCAATATTTTAATTCTGTGAAAGTGGTATATTTTTAATTCAAATGTAAAATTAAATATAGAAATACCAAATGGTTTTGACATGCAATGGTTTAACTTATACACAGGTACCAGTAATTGTAATTTCTGCCTGACCAAAGACTGTAGGCATCTATACACACACTATATGGCCAAAAGTATGTGGACATCTGAAATCCAAAATCTCATCCATAATTATGGGCATTAATATGGAGTTGATCCACCTTTTGCTGCTATAACAACCTCCACTATTCAGAGAAGGCTTTATACTAGATGTTGGAGCATTGCTGCAGGGATGTGCTTCCATTCAGCCAGAAGAGCATTAGTTAAGTTGGGCCCCGATTGGGTAATTAGGCCTGGCTCACAGTTGGCTTTCCAATTGATCCCAAAGGGGTTGAGGACAGGGCTCTGTGCAAGCCAGTTAAGTTCTTCCACACCGTTCTCGACAAAAGCATTTCTATATGCACCTCTATATGCGTGCCCAGGGGCATGGCCACATGCTGAAACACGAAAGGGCCTTCCCCAAACTGTTGGGGATGCACAGAATCGTCTAGAATGTGATTGTATGCTGTCGGATTAAGATTTCCCTTCAATGGAACTAAGGGGCCCAGCCCAAACCATTAAAAACATGGTTTTGGTGTCCAGCTACTTTTGGTCATATAGTGTATAACTGATTTTGTCTGTGACTACTGAGTATATCACAAGAGTGGCCACAATTTACATAAGCCTTGTAGGCAAGATCACCATGAACAGACTTCACATGACAATAAGTTGAGTCAACATATTCATTACTTTATTGTACAGTTCATTGCTTCTTGCTTGCAGCTGCGACCTGCGGGAAGAAGAAGAATTCCTTTATTCATTACCTGCTGTTTCATGACATTTATTTTAATTTTTGCCGGGGGAGGGGGGCCGTGGGGTTCGGCCAGGAGACTGGGAAGACTCATAAAACGCAAGCAGAAGAGAAGAGGGAGTAGACAAAACAACAAAACAAAAAGCGGGGGGTGGGGGGGGGAGGGTGACATAAAAAGGTAGGTTTTCATGGTGATAAATAGCGACTCACCTGGCCAGCGATTCTATCAAGGTCTCGCTGTCCCTGTGGAGTCAGTTTGCGGCCTCTGTAGAAGGAAGAGCATACATCCTCTCAGTCTGCCGCCAACGCACACACACAGCTTCGCGACACGATACATTAACTTCTGAAACTGACAGGTGGAAACGCGAGGCGACAGTCGTCCTCTGGCGCGCGCGCGCACACACACACACACGCACACACACACACACACACACACAGACTCGGCAACGAAAGGCTTCGGCTTTTGGCTCGGACTTCAGAACAAGTTTACTGTCCGGTCGACGGTATTGTTCCGGACTCCCAGACGACCGCGCCGCGCTTGCCAACGACAAGAATCATTACGGGGGTGTGAGAGTTCATTAGTGAGCCAAACGTGGATTTACATAAAACCGGGCGAAATCCACAGGAGCACAGGAAGAGCAGTTTCAAGCAATATAACTAAATTGGGGGGCGGGGGGGGGGATTCTTTTTCTCCCCCCCCTGAAGTTTTATTTGCCAAGACTGTGTCTGACTGAAACACGTCACACTCGCGGTGCTTTTCAAATCCACAATCCGTTCTCTTAGGAGACGCTCAGAGTCTGTTCCGAGCGGCCCGGCGGGAAGATTTAAGCAATGTGATTGACGCGTCGCCCTGACCGAATTTATCCTGCAGCCATTCGTTTGCTGCAGCTCCTGCTGCCGTAGCACGCTGTTGCAACGCAGGAGGCAAGAGACGTTTTACACGTCCGGGGGGCCACTGACACGGATACTCCTACCCCGAGGGGTCAAAGGTCACCCAGGGACAGGACGGGAATGACAGAAGGCCGGACGACTGGCACAAGGTCACATGACTACAAGCACATGAACACTAACATAGAGAGCTGTCAGCGGCCCAGTAGCCATGCCAACGCTCCTCAAAACATCGCGAAATGTCAGTGAGCAGGAGGCTAGTTCAACTTCTGTCTCAAACCCCACTGGCATAAGTTCCTTCGTGCAGGTCTGTTTTTTTCGTTTGTTAACTAGACAAATACAGTATTGCTCCTGACGAAAACCACTCCACTTCAATCACTTTGGTATAACAAGTAATATTGTGAAGCCTACCCCATTGCATTTGTGTAGAATGAATTCTAGCAACATCCACTGTCCCTAGTTTAGACCATTGACGGCATCATCTTTCCTCCCTGTCCGGTTCCCACTCCATGTAGTGTACTCGCGTGAAGTCCCAGTTTTAGAAAATAACCACCGCGTAGAAATACAGCAAGCCATAGCTGGGTTCGATGTACGCTCCCATGTGAATAATGTTATCGTGCTCAAGGATACTTCGCTTAAAGGAACAAAACCTTTAACAGATGGTTTTTCTCTTTAAGGGCCCGAAAACGAATGAGTGTGAACTAGGAACGGGACAACCACGATGTCCCGTCAAACAGCAAGCAGGGACAGCTGACATCTCAAGAACTCACGCTACGCAAATACAATGGGGCAAGCTCCACAAAAATACTGTGTTATATCGAAGTGAAACATCTTTCAGGTACTCTGTGACCACCCAAACCCACAGAACTGTGTTTTGTAGTTGACCGATGACCATGATACGCACTTTTGCACGTCGCTTTGGATAAAAGCGTCTGCTAAATAAATAAATGTGAATGCAGAGCAGACCCCTGTGGTCGAACAGTGGCCCACTCACCCGTTGGGGTCCTTCTCCACCATCTTGAGCCCCTCCAGGGCCTGCAGCACCTTGCGCGCCACGTTCTTGGACCCGCGGCTGAAGTGGGCGGGGCAGACGCCGTTCCTCTGGCGACCGCCGTAGATCTTGGTCATGGAGCCCACGCCCACGCCCCCGCGCAGGTACAGGTGACGCACCGTGGAGGCTGCGGCACAGGGAG
The DNA here is from genome assembly GCF_013347855.1 of Anguilla anguilla. NCBI lineage: Eukaryota > Metazoa > Chordata > Actinopteri > Anguilliformes > Anguillidae > Anguilla > Anguilla anguilla. The sequence continues at coordinate 50,110,139 of NC_049208.1, forward strand.
AGATTCAGGGGTCAGAAGCAGCCAACGGACACGCCAATACAACACAACAAGCTGCGGTTACTAAGCAATAGCCTTTACGCTCCGACTGAATTAGAACACCCCAAGGAATGGGGGGGGGGGGCGGGCTGTCCAAGAGAGACGGCGGCGAGATAGAATGCGTCTCTAATTCACAGCGAAAGGTCGGAGCAATTTATTCATGGGGGGGGCACGCAAGGCAGTCGAGCTTCACCAATCACAGCTACGTGTGAACACAGTAATCGTACGGCGAGAGTTTAATTACATAAACAGCTATTAAATCCAGACGCGGGGTTCTCGCCCGCCGATAAAGGTGCTGACACTTGCTAATTGATTTAAAGGCCATCTGATCTTCCTCCTTCGCTCCGACTATATTGACTTCGGGGACGCCGAAGGGCTGCAAACTGCCTTAGAGGAGCCGGCTGCTACGCTAAGTGTCTCCGTAAAAAAACTGCCATCGGCTCAGTGCGCTTTTCGTCAACATAAAATGGCAGAAAAATCAAACGCGGGAACAGCAGCCAGAAAGTAAACGACGGCGGGGTGCACTGCCATTACTGTCATTAACCTGAAGAACCTCTGAACAAAAGAAGAAAGGAAAGAAGAAAGAAAGAAAGCATGAAAAATGCTCAGCACAAGTGAGCCCACTTTTAAGTTTGAAAAGCTTTAATACACTGGCGCTCTTGTAACAGGCCAACTGTCCAAAAAAAAAAAGTGTATATTGAAGCAGGTAACGAGAGCAATCACAAGCCAAGGAGGTGAAACGATAACACAAAGCTTTAAACGCAAACGGTAACAGAAAGCTTTGAACGCACAATATATTTTGGTGAACACACCACATTTTTACTGGATTGTCCGCCAGCACGTACGAGGCATGTACTACCAAAGTACACACATTAAAGACCCTATGCAATCAAAGGAAATCATTTTTAATAGTTTCATTACACAAAAAGAACAAAAAAAAAAGATATGATTTTAAGCCTATTTTTTTCATGGTCATTTTTTTAAATTTAATTTTAACAAAGTGACCACAACACAAGGATTTGCTATTAGTCGATTATTCAGTGACCAGGTTTCTGGCGTCATGCGCCAATAAGCTACAGTTTAAAACATTTAAACAAATCAGTGGCGCATCCATTTGGTGGGCAGCCAATCAGAGCTCCACTTGACCTGAACATCCAATCAGAAAGGTCAAGCTTGTCAGGACACTTCTTTTCCTGTTTGTAAAATTTGAAAACGAGTGTACCTCTGTATTAAGGCACACTGAAAGCACAAGAGAAAGTGATTGCATACGGTCTTTAATAAGCCACGGTTCGGTCCGATTCGAGTGGCTTTGTAACGGTTAAACTCAAAGGCGGGTTTTTCCTCCTCACCAGCTCTGGTGTAGAACCAGTTCTCATCACAGGGAGCCAGTTCCTTGTGCTTGGCCAGTTTCACTGTGTCCACCCAATCTGGAACTTTCAACTTCCCAGACCTGAGCGGGGGCAGAGTGAGGAGGAGGGAGGAAGAGAGGCAGTGAGTGAGTGCACAGGCAAACCTACACAGGGGTCACCATTAACAAAGAGCATGAATGTGTATGACCTTGATTTGTATGAACCCAACTGCTCAAAAAACGTGAATGCATAATTCTGTACACAATGTATACCACATCCATTCACAAAAAAAGACTGCACTAAAACCCTTCCCCAGACATACTGCTTCATAAAAGGTGACTGCCAGACCAAATCCGTGTCCTTGACGCCCAGAAAGGATGAAGACTATGCTTAAGTAGCAACATCTCCACCTTACTGATGAATTAACACAATAACCGTTTCAGAGGTAGAACATTTTTTTGAAAATCAGTACCTGGTGACAGCATACAATTTCCGTTTCTCCAACACCCAGCTAGAATGTATTTATCAGCCTAAGTGAAATGCTGCTCTCTGTCCACGAGGGAAAAATTTCCACATTTCCGGAGATGTTTTTATAACCTCCGACAGAGTAAATTGATTGCGAAATCAACACCTGTTTTTATAATTTCTCCTCAGGAAAACTAGCCGCTCACTTCTGGCCAGGCAATTTAACAGTCCAATGATTTTCTTGACGGAAGCAATTTAGCCACCTCACCTCGTTTTGAGCAAGTTAGTCAGTCTTAGAAAGTTCTGAAAGTCTGGTGTAAGAAAATTTGTTGCTCGTTGAATAGCAAACAGTCAACACATCCATAAGCAGGCCACTCACGAGTATGAGAATATGCCATGAGTTTATCCACCTCCCATTATGCCAACTTTGTGAGATGTTCTACACCAGCAGTACTCATCTACAGGTCCTACGGGCCACGGTGGCTGGAGGTATTTGCTCCAACCATGTACTTCACCACCTGATTTCATTAATAAACTTTGCCTCCTTGGTTCAGGAAGCAAGCTTATTAGTGAAGTAAAGCAGTGTAACGCATGATTGGAGCAAAATAATTGCAGATTTGCAACAATCATGGAGCAAATGCGGCTCGAGGGACCTGGAGTTCCAAAGCCCTGTTCTACACACTTCTCTTGGCAAAAAAAATAACTACACTATCATGCTCATACATAGCACATGTAAAAAAAACTAGGCAAGATACGTGTCGACATGTTCTGTGAAATAGATTTTCAAAGAAACTGGACAGCTTGATGTTTATACTGCCTTTACAAAGGGAAAAAAGGATCAATTTTGCCCTTCGTAAATTACTTCCTGTAATAAAATTAAACTGTAAACCACACTGCTTTTGAGATGTATTCAAAGGTAGATTGTTGAAGGGAACTCTGCAGAGACACAAATATATAATATTTTTGTCATTTCACTGTAAAAAAAAAGTGTCACTAACAGAATGATATACAGAATATTTTAAAGCCAATTTCTGCAAATGCGTTACCAGTTTCCAGTAACTTTCAAATTGAAAAATGGCCAACCAAATCCAACCAAAAAAATAGGACACAGATAGAAAGAATTTCTGTTTTCTGAAGAAATCCGAGGCAGGAAATTATGGCAGGGTGAATGTGAATGTGATTTAAGTGTACATTGTGCAGCGGGGGTAGGAATACATCTTACTTTTTGAGAAAGGCAGAGAGCGCACAGACAAATTCCTGCTGGTTGACGTCCTTCACTGTGACACCCGGCATCTGTTCAAGGGAGAACGAAAGAAACGAGACATTAGATAAACTGACTTTCATCGATAAAGAAACACTCCAGCATACCATTTGATTATTACCAGATAACATAGCAGCTTCTGTAGCCAGTCAGTTGGCTGTTAAGTTTACCGTTATCCAATCTGACTGCAGATGCTACACACAGTGACATATTGTGGTCAGAGAAAGCGAACGAAAACGAGCTCATGACGTGGAATGTATAATATCATATTACCAATTTCATACTGTAATTTAATGTTAGAATCATCAGAGTTGAAACATATTAGCTATCTAGCGAGCAAGCTAAATCCCGACGTGGAAGACGGCATGACGGCTACATAACGTAGCTATTGATACGTGCAAATGAGCAAATCGCTTGCTAACATACAGATTAAAATTGTGAAGGCTTTAATAGAACGTTTCAATAGGTCTTAAAGTAATCAGGTCAAGTGAACTAATCAGCAATTTCGCCAGTTGCACTGAATCACGACAGAGGAATTACGTATGCTAGCTAGCTACAGAGCTAATGCTAGGTACAGTGTCTACAGCACGTTGGCCTATGCGTTGGATGGGAGCGGCCATTGTTACAATTAACATCACAACAATTTAAACCGACAGGATAGTCGTATAATTATTTTATTCACTTCACCCCTTGGCCCAAACTCTAATGAATGAAAGCGGTCGATTTTCATATGAAATCTGTAGTTGTAAAGACTATTCGCACATGTTTCAAGCGCAACACTGCTACATTCATCTACCTTGCTCTGTCGGCAGTACGCGAAAAGGCTGATGGGTGTTCCAGACCGTGATCTGAAGGGGTTGTTCACGTTTACTAACGCGAGATTTTGCCAGTAGGGCAAACATGCACAAAAAGAAGTGGTTGTGAGGGGTGGCCACAGAATTAGTTGTCCAGTGAATTTATGAACACGTGTAAGATTCTTGTTCTGTGGAGGAATTTCGGTATTAACTACTGTGCTGACATCATTCCGTTGTCTTATGAGTCACATATGACAAACCTTTACCATTAAGAAATTTCACAGGAATTACGATTTACTTTTATGTCCGCACTGTCAATTCATTTTTCGTGAATAAACAATATAAACTAATAAAACAATATATATAAATAAATAATAATATATAAACTATTTTTCATAGAATCTCACAGTTCAAGACTACCCAGAAACGCGATGTTTTGTGCCTACAGACCAGTTAAGTATATGAAATCATTGTTTAAGCATAGGAATTACAATTACGCTGCATGACCCATCTTCATTATGACAGAAAAGACATGGGCATGGGCATGGGGAGTGGGGGATAGGGAGAGAACTTACTGTACCTTTACTTTATTAAATCATTTCTTGTTTGGCTATCACAATCAACAAGATGTGATTTAAATATGGATCAGCTGTCAGAAGTTAGTTCCATTTTCCTGCGGGTGTACTTGGTCTCATGGATGCAGGTTTGAATAGAAAATACCCATCTTGGCTCCATTGGTTTTGTCCCCAATTCTAGGCTTTGCTTGATGTACCCTTATTCTTGAAATTGTTCTTTGGCCCAAAACTTGAGTCACAAATGGATTTTGAATCGGGAATTTCACTTTATGTGATTAAAACATGTAAAACCATACACTTTGCCCAGTGCACATTTTACAAAATTATGTCTTCTGGTTCAAGGAAATTAATTTGACAGGTATATCACAAGATTATTGGACAAATTATATTTTAAATCAGTTATTTTTTGTGTTGTTTAATTGTTTCACGTAATTCATTGACAGGTGAATGCAATATCCTACAATCAAGTGTTTGTATCTACATAACTCTGCCTGTGCACTGTGTTTGCAAGCACTGATGATGGTTTCCTGACCGAAACGTTTGCTGTCTTTCTTTTTGGAACTTTCAGCACTTTCATGTTTTTGCACTTATGATTTGAATAAACAAAGATATTTTTTGGCACATCTCAGCACATTGGTCGTCATTTTGGGATAAGTTCCCTTCCAATACACAGTGTGCGGGCTCAGCCCCATTAAGGTAATCTTCTACATTTTTTGAACCAATGCACCTGTGGTGACTTTTTATCCAGTAAAGACGCAGGTCTACTCTCTATGTAACATCTTTGTGTTGCTTACCGTATATTGTAAGCAATATATTTCCTTGAACATTTGTTCATTTTTATGCATCTCTCTGGCCTGTTTCCTTTCTCTTTCTTTCCAGTTTTATCCTGAATCAGCATTTTTTGAATCCCTTTCACAATTTACTGTGCAAACACAATATCACCTTCTTTTGTTTGTAACCATTTTTTGAGATATGCCTTTATTTTCTCTTTCACATCTCTCAGCCCCACAGGTACAGGGAAATAAAATGAGCAGCAGATAAGAAGAAATGAAAACAAATAATATTAGTAGACAGGAAGAGCAATAGTGAGAGAGACCGAGAGAAGGCGATAGTACATTACACAGAAGCAGCCATGAGAAGGGCACTGTATCGATACTTTAAGACTCAGGTAATTATTGGAGGCCATTTTTTGTTTCTCTTTTTTATTTATAGTACAATGTGACAGAAGAGTGACATATGTAATTCTGGCTGCAGAATGACAGTTTCTTGATTGTGTTAACAGAATCAATTCCATGGAAAATATGTTTCAAACTGAATTTTTTCAAATACAAATAGTGAACTCAGAGATCTGTCATTGTATAACTTTATTTTATTTTTCTGTGTTACATCATCCAAAAAATAACAGATTTTATTGATCCATATTTAATTTTTTCACTTCTCCTTTAGCACTTTTTTTCAGATTTTTTTTTAGCGTTGGCTTTTTATATGAAAGTTTATCCTTTTTTTGATATATCGTTTGAATATCTGTCCTCAGTGATTCTCTTTTTCTTTTATTCACGATAAGAGGCAGAATATTGCCACTCGGTTTATATCACACACAAACACGCACACGCACACCCACACACAGGAGACAGGGAGGTAATGAGAGAGACAGAGAGAAAAGAGAAAGTCCAAGACAGAGCCTACATGAATCACCACAGGCTGAGAACTGTTATAATACACATTTCTCTTTGTCACTCTTTGTCTATTAACCCCCTCCCTCCATCACATTTATGCATTCTCTCTGTTTCTCCGTGCCCACAAAGTACAGTGTATCATTTGTGTCTCTCTTTATCCCCCCTCAAGAATATCCGTACAACCTTCCCTTTTTGCTCTTTGTGACAGTTTCTTGAGCGGTCTGCAGTGTCCCACTGTACTGTTGCAGTTCCGGAGGCCGCCAGCAGAGGGCTACAGCAAATATTCTTTGTTGCCCTCCCGGACGTCCCCGTCATTCAGAAAGGCCTCCTGGACCTCCCCGTGCTCATCCAGGCCACTGGCTTCATGGGTCAGGTAGGAACCTGACAAACAGATAAGGGTTTTTTACTGATATATCAGGAGATTATCTCTCAAAAACACATCGAAGAGGAGAGAGACAGGAGGTGAGATGCAGGGTCACCTCCTTCTGACGAGTGGTTGCAGACTTTCATTACAGTGATTAATGACTTGTCATTCACACATGCATCTCTGTCAACGACATCCCCTATCATTTCTCTGACCAGTTGCCGGCACAAATGGAACACGACATGGTTGCCAAGAGGTTACCTTACAGTAGGTGGAGCCATTTGAAAATTAGCACTGTTTATTTACTATCAGTACACATTCAGGGCAGCGAAACAGATAGAAAACGAACTAGCGAACTGAAGTACCATAGAGAGAAGAGTTCAGTCTCTTTCTCTCAGCTTTTCACATAAACAGTGGCACGACAGGCTGTCACACGTTTCATTTCCCCTGACCGTCAGTACTCATGTCTCAATCTCACGTCTCCGTTCCTCTGTCTCACCCTTCTGTCTGAGGGAGCACCAGGTGGTGACGATGAGCGCACAGATGACGGCAAAAACCAGCAGCGCGAGGATGCCCCCTATCACCGCAAAGGGTACTGCGCTGTGGGTCTCCACCACCGCGCCAGGGTCTGAGAGAGAGAGAGAGACAGGGAGAGAGAGAGAGAGAGAGAGAGAGATGTAGGGTTAAAACGAGAAACACAGTAGCAGCCGCTGCAGCTGAATCTGCACCGCCGATCTGAAGTGGGGAGAGAAACTGCAGTGCTCTCACAAGCCGGCGAGAAAAAGAAAGAGAGAGAGCGAGAGGTTCACTCGGTACACAACACAAAAGCCATAAAACATAAAAACTGCATCCCTTATAGCTCCAAAGCTTAAGTGCATTTAAACGAATGATACGCATAATGACAGGGAACGAGCGAACATAAGTACCGAGCCGACCGAGAGCGGAAGACTGAGAAGTGGTTGACATTCATTATGCGAAGCCCAAGGGAGGCACAGAGAGAGGGGGAGGGAGTTCACCGAGTGAAATTCCATGAGAGATGAAATTAACACATCAAGCCGGCGCCTTTTCTGTGTTTTTCTTTTTTTGGGGTTTTTTTTCTTTCGGTGATGGATCGCGCAGAGGCGACGGACGCCCCCGTACGACATGGGCCCCGGCGTTCGGCGGGCGCGGCGGTGTCGGGCGGGGGGGGGGGCAGCGGGCGCTCCTCTCTCTCTCCGTCACTGTCAGGGGAGGCAGAGACGCGGCCCGCGCGTCCGCCCGAAAAGAAAACAAACGGCGGAATCGCCGCGCGAAGCGAACGCAGGGGGGCGAGCCAGGCGGGGATTCTGAAGGATCGCCGTCCCGGTAATGTCCCAAAAACGCTGCGGCGGAACACTAGCCGCGCTGGGCTGGGCTACGCGAGAGAGAGAGAGAGAGAGAGAGAGAGAGAGAGAGAGAGAGAGAGAGAGAGAGAGAGAGAGAGAGAGAGAGAGAGAGAGAGAGAGAGAGAGAGAGAGAGAGAGAGAGAGAGAGAGAGAGAGAGAGAGAGAGAGAGAGAGAGAGAGAGAGAGAGAGAGAGAGAGAGGCGCGGACATCACCATTAACTACAATGGAACTTGACTTACAGTATTAAACCCTGTTTTTTTTTGTTGTTTTTTTTTGTTGTTTTTTTTTTTTTAAAACAGCCACTGGCGTGTAAGACAGATGACTGAGTTTGCCTCCCACAGAGAGAAGGCATTCCTTCACTTCAGAGGCACTGAGGCACAAGTGTGTGCAGCTGAACAAAAAAATAAATAAAATCCTGTGATTGAAGAGGGAGTCGGACTTCTACACCGTCGGACGATTTCAGCAGGGTTTTTTTTTTAAAAAAAAGAAAAAAGGATTCATCCCCCTGTTTGATGAATGGTGTCTTTCACACCTCCCCTGCCGTCACCGCGAGAAACCGTCTCCCGGGAAACCCGTCATCCGCCCCGTCTCGGCTTCGGCGGGGAAATCCGTCCGTACCGGCGGGCCGTCCCACAGGCCCACCCCCGAGATTGCCTTTGACTGCTGATTCTCCTCACAAAAGCGACTGTGGCAGAATGTCACCATCTGGCACAATTAAAATCTCTCGCCTGTTCCTTTCTTTTTTTGACACGCCGCTCTCTTCGTGGCTATTACGAGGCCATTGTCTCGCAATTGATAATTACACTTAACGGGGCAGAGACTACATTTCCCTTCTCTGAACTGGATGTTTCCTGACAGATTTCTGACAGCGGAGGAGTTTGAAACACTTGAAGGGATTACAGACACAAGGCGCTGCAAGATGAGAGACTTCCACACATCACAGGTGACTGGAAACAACGTCCTGCTCAAAAGCGACAGGAAAGGGGACCTTAATTGCAACATTTCTCCTTTTTCTGTTGCTTTTCTTCTGCCTCTCAAGCCAGTGACTATTTTCCGCACCACAAGCCACACGCTGACACACTGTGCTACAGGACAGCTAGCACCAGTCAAAGAAGGGGTTCCACTACGACTTAGGGGCAATAATCGTACGTTAATCGAATGGCCACTGTCTCCCGCCACCACGGACTCCAATTCATGGCGATATGAAGCAGACTCTCACCATCTAGGCTACAGGGGTTGGCTTGCACTCCTGACAAGCACGTTCGCTGACTGATTGACATTGGAGAAGATCACTCCAGGTGAACCGCCTAATGTAAATGCACATATAAGGCTGGCAAATGGAAGTGCTCTGTCGTCCGAGACTAAGAGTATGAATTTAATTTTTTTGTTTGTTTATCTGAGTCAGACAGTATGCCAGAGTGCGTATGCTGTGAGGTGGCACCACGATCTGACACTGGTAAGCAAATGAACGCTAGCAATACTGATTTTTATCCAGGAGAGGGCAACAAAGGTCTGGATAAATCTGTTCTTATCCGTCTTCCAAACAGGCCGTACCTGACAGTCGTCACCTGAAATTTCTGTCATGACATTCACTGCCCCTCCCCTTTCTGCGATGTATAACAAATTCCTCTCAAGTTCACATTTTCACTGCGATCAATAAAATATATATACTGCAGGACACTTTGAGTTGAGCGAAGGTTCATTTTTTTTCCCCTTTGCATCATTTTATCATCACACCAGCGGCAAACTCTGGATTGAATTCATTTTAGGGCACAGTGCATTTTAAAATATACACAGTGCTTTACGGGAACCACGGGCCCAGTTAAATCCGCGGCATATTGGCATGGCGGCGACGCAGCGAGTGCCAACTTTAACCAGCTCGTCGATGTTTTCCATGGATGAGATCACTCCTTCATTAATCCCTCCCCGTCAGCAGGGCCCAATTCGTTTCTCGGGTGGAAAGAAGGAAGCAGAAAAAGGGACTGCCAACCGCGAACAGCGACCAGACCTCGAACCGTCACGCACCTTCCTGCACACATTTACATTAAAAAAAAATACATAAGCCGTCTTGACACAGTGCTGACATATACTGTGTATATGAGGACAAAGTAACTCCACTTCCAGCTTAGATAAAGGCACAGGGGCATCTGCAAGTCCTGTACTGAATAAACAGAACAGCCTTAATCTACATACAGTGCGGAAGTGTGGCGCATCATAGCAAAATAAAAGATGACTTTCCCACACTGCAGGTCTCTGGGGGAGGAGGAGGAGGAGAAGGGGGGGGGGCACGGGCACGGGGGGGGGGGGGGGTGCTGGGTGGAAATATTTTATCTTTACTGCTGAGCAGTAGGCAGCTGCGGCGGCGGCTAGCCCTAGCCCGTTCTCTCTCTCTCTCTCTCTCTCTCTCTCCCCTGCACCGCGAGGGGGTCCCGCTGCTGCAGCGTTCCGAGGAAGTGCCGGCCGCCGCGTCCGGTACGCGAAGTCAGCGTCCCCGCCACCCGGGAAAAAATCGCCCCGTTGCTGTCTGTCGCAGTCATCGCGGGCCCCCCCTCACCCCCCCACCCGCCCCCCCGATGCAAACTGGCGACCGGCCGCACGAGGGGGGCGAAACAAGAGAGCCTTCAGTATCGTTAAAAAAATAAATAAATAAATAAAATTAAAAAAAAAAAAACTGCCGAGCCAGCCAGAACTGGCAAGCGTCCTCGCGGGTGAAGAAAAGGGCCCTTTAAATATGCAGCGCGTGTCTTCCTGGTTTTGGCTCGTTCCCCTTCGCGGCGAATGAATGCGGAGTCTAGTCAGAGGATGAAGAGGTCAGAGCCGACGGACGAGACGGAGTCGCGGGGCTGACCCGCGTTCAGCGCGATCGCGTCCGCGATTATGATCATTCCACTACGCGCGCAGGAAGCTGAAAGAGCTCGAGCCGCACGAAGGAATTTCGCACGCATGTCAGCATGTAGGCGTGCGGGCACGTGCACGTTGCGCACGCAAATCTGCGCGGTGTGCATTCTTCTGGTTGCCCGTGTGTTCACTCAGGAAGTCAGCAATTAATCAGGTCAACGTTAGAGCTGTCTTAGTAATTAGCTCTGAAGAACAACAATACATCTACAAGACTGCACTCATTAAAGGCAGAGTATTTCGACATTTATTGATAATCCAGATGTAGACAAAATGTATTTGTTTTCTCGTCGGGTTTGAAAGCACATTTTGTTCACAATTAAGTTAACATTCAACAGCCCCCTCTATGGAATATCGCGCTGTCTCTACACTTATAGCAGTAGAGTCTGATTTTATACCAGCAGGGTGTGATGTTTAATTTCATACCAGTAGTGTGTTCTGCTATCCTTATACCAGTAGTGTGTGCTGTCTAACCTTATGCCAGCAGTGTATGCTGGTACTGTCTTAAAAACAGTGTGTACTGTCTCTAATCTCACACACAGTGCATACTGTCTCCAATCTCATATACACAGTGTATACTGTCTCTAATCTTACACACACAGTGTATACTGTCTCTAATCTCATACACACAGTGTATACTGTCTCTAATCTCATACACACAGTGTATACTGTCTCTAATCTCATACACACAGTGCGTACTGTCTCTTAATCTCACACACACAGTGTGTACTGTCTCTAATCTTACACACACAGTGCTTACTGTCTCTAATCTTACACACACAGTGGCGTACTGTCTCTAATCTCACACACACAGTGCGTACTGTCTCTAATCTTACACACACAGTGCGTACTGTCTCTAATCTCACACACACAGTGGCATACTGTCTCTAATTTCACACACACAGTGTATACTGTCTTTAATCTCACACACACAGTGTGTACTGTCTCTAATCTTACACACACAGTGCTTACTGTCTCTAATCTTACACACACAGTGCGTACTGTCTCTAATCTCACACACACAGTGCGTACTGTCTCTAATCTTACACACACAGTGCGTACTGTCTCTAATCTCACACACACAGTGTGTACTGTCTCTAATCTTACACACACAGTGCTTACTGTCTCTAATCTTACATACACAGTGTATACTGTCTCTAATCTTACACACACAGTGTATACTGTCTCTAATCTCATACACACAGTGTATACTGTCTCTAATCTCATACACACAGTGTATACTGTCTCTAATCTCATACACACAGTGTATACTGTCTCTAATCTCATACACACCGTGCGTATAGTCTCTAACTGTGTGTGCTATACAGTGCGTGTGTGTCTGTGACCCTAACCCCTCGCGGTGTGTGCGGTAGTGCGTGTGTGTCTGTGACCCTAACCCCTCTCAGTGCGTGCGGTAGTGCGTGTGTGTCTGTGACCCTAACCCCTCTCAGTGCGTGCGGTAGTGCGTGTGTGTCTGTGACCCTAACCCCTCTCGGTGCGTGCGGTAGTGCGTGTGTGTCTGTGACCCTAACCCCTCACGGTGTGTGCGGTAGTGCGTGTGTGTCTGTGACCCTGACCCCTCACGGTGTGTGCGGTAGTGCGTGTGTGTCTGTGACCCTGACCCCTCACGGTGTGTGCGGTAGTGCGTGTGCCTCTGTGACCCTAACCCCTACCACGGCACGTGCGGTAGTGCGTGTGTGTCTGTGACCCTAACCCCTCACGGCGCGTGCGGTAGCTCACCGTACACCAGCAGCGTGTAGTGGTCCGCCGCCCGGCCGTACAGGTTGTGGGCCTGGCACAGGTAGGTGCCGTTGTGCGCCCGGCTGAGCCGCGAGACCATCAGGGTGGAGCCGCTGACCTCCACCTTCTCCGGCAGGGAGCCGTTCACCCGGGACCACTGCACCGCCCGTGGCCTGCAGGGGGCGACACCCAGGGAGAGGGCCGCCACGATCGGAGGAACAACAGGAAATAACTTCAAAAAACAAAACTAAATTCCTCCCTGCGCACGGATGATAGCCTGCCGCTGGACAGACAGACAGACAAACGGCCCGCCCCTCTCTTTCGCCATCGATGATCAGACGATTTTATTAATGGATGCAGCTAGTAGCGTTTCGCGGAGAACAGACCTGGGTCAATTACGCATTTGTTTTTGGATTCAAATACTTTTCTGTCCTCCTTTGATCTTGCCTGGTGTAACTGAGCCTGCCAACATGACCAGAAGGCGGGGGTTTGCAATTGTTTAGAGGATTCCATTGGTTCCAACACACCAGACAAGATCAGTAAAGCGTAGAAAAGCATTTCAATCCAAAACAAATGTGTATTTGACCCGGGGTTTGGCGGAGAAGCACGCCTCCCCCCGTCCCTCAGCCGCAGCAGACAGGCTGCAGCTCAGGATGGGGACGATTTGGCGCGGAAGCTCGGTGAATTATGAGCACGTTCGTTCAGACGCTCCGTCTCATGAATACGCTCGCCTGCTATCTCCCCATTAGCATGAATTTATGCAACTTCGGAATGTCAATCCATAATGAATGAATGTTGGCCTCCTGTATGATAATGCCGAGCTGAAGTACCTTCGCGGGGTTGGAAAGTTCTGGAAAATGCAGAGGAGCTGTAAATTTGCATTAAGGCCAACGCAATCAGTTTCTATTGGTGCGCCACTTACCCTGCACCTTGTCGGCATTGAACAACCCGCCATTCTCACTTGTGAAAGATTAATTCCAGTCATTAGTAACCAGGAGATGTAGGGGCTTGCTAAAATACCCATGATTCCACCTTTTTTCCTCGGCGGTGCAGTTTAGAAACACCTGACACGGTGTTCGTTTCGCACCCAGCTGAAAGGCATTGTTCTCCCCGCTCCGAGGCGAATTCGCTGCGCCTTACGGATGGAAATGCATCTATTCAGAAAAAAGACCCAGACCTGAGGAATCCCCGCGAATGTTGGGTTCTTTGTTTCCCGGTCACAAATGCAATTTTGAAAACGTAACGAGCGATCAATCGATCTGAAATTACACGGGTACGCGATTCGCCTGCCGAGGCCACGTTACGTCGGAAAGAGGTGGGGGTTGGAAATTAAGAACGAACATCCGTCCATTGTTCACGGTAAAAAAACTGTCTGAGCAATCAAATCGGACAATGAGTGCATTTGTTTCCTCAAATGTGCTCCTTGACAAATAGCGCCGTCGGAAAGAGGCTGAATTTGCTCGTCGAATTTGACAGACAGGTAGAATCACAAAGGGAGTCGAGAATTTCGAGAACGTTGCTACCTTCCTGAACAAAGACGCCTCTTGCAAAGAAAATGGTCATGAGTCAAATCTGCTTTCTGTTCTGTTAAAAAAAAAAAAAACTCTGCTTTGAGACGAAGCCATGAAAGTTTTTTCTTTTTTCTGTCACTCGAAATGATCAAGGGACTGACAGCAATAACAAGCGAAAAGACAGAGACTCCAGGATGGGGACTGGGAACTTCTTGTCTATAAAACAGCAGTGCCAAAGACCTTTATCACAGTCATTTGCGGGAGTTTACTTAGATTTTGTCACACTGCAGAATTTATTGATTTATGGATACAAGCTTTTGAGATCATTCCTAAGGGGAATAGGATAAGGAAATATGCAAACAGGCACAGACAAAAAAAGAGACTCTGATTTTGTGCATACACACACACACACTCTCTCGCTCACACACACACACACACACTCACACAAACACACACGTACACACACACACACACACACACACACACGTACACACACACATACACACACAAACGCACACACAGTCGCACAAACACACACGTACACACACACACGCACACACACACATACACACACACACGCACGCACACACACACACACTCACACACACACAAATGCACAGACACACACACACACCCACGCACACACACACACACTCACACACACACAAATGCACAGACACACACACACACACACACAAACACTCTCTCTCACACTCACACACACACACTCACACAAACACACACGTACACACACACACACTCGCACAAACACACACGTACCCACACACACATACACACTCACAGTGGGTTCCCCGTGACAGAGCAGGTGAGGGTTAGGGAGTCCCCCTCTCTGAGAATGCTGGCGGGCGGCTCGATGTGGACCGTGGGGGCGACTGTATGAAGAGACAGAGAGAGAGAGAGAGAGAGAGGGAGAGAGAGAGCGAGAGAGAGGGAGAGACAGAGATAGAGAGAGAGAGAGAGGGAGGGACAGAGAGAGAGTGAGAGAGAGAAAGAGAGAGGGAGAGAGGAGAGAGGGGGAGAGAGATGGAGAGAGGGAGAAAGAGAGGAAGAGAGAGAGAGAGAGAGAGAGAGAGGGAGAGGGATCAGCAAGAGAGAGAGGGAGAGAGACAGAGAGGGAGAGGGAGAGAGACAGCGAGATGGCAGTGTGATACTGCGTTAGCCACAGGAGCACTGACGTCAGGCCCGCTCCACCGACAGCACTCACGGACGCAATCCCCCACTGCGTTCTCCTGCACGTTAGTCACCATTACAACCTCCAGGGGGATTTCAACAGGCCCAGACCAGCATTCAGCAGGAACAGCAGCATATATTCTGAGCACGCGATTGGCTGATGCCCATAAACCCGATAAGACGATTCCGACAAGCACAGTGGTAATGGGGGAACCGCCGGGGGGGGGGGGGCACAACATTTTGAGCCTTGTGCAAAATGCAGTCTCTGAGGACCCCCTGGCCCCCCCCCCCCCACCCTCCTCCTTGCCTGGGCCCCAGGTAGGCAGTTCCACTATGCCCCCCCCCACCCCCCACACGACGCCATGGCGACCCGCTGGGGGGGGGCCCACTCACAGTGCACGTCCAGCCGGTAGTGGCGCACTCTCCGCAGGCCCCCCAGCGCCGGGTGGGACGCCTCGCAGCTCAGGAGCGCCCCGTCGTCCCGCCGGTCCACGGGGAAGCGGACGGTGCTCCGCAGGCTCACCGTCTTCCCGTTCTCCTGCTGGGACAGGGCGCCTGACGGGGGGGGGGGGGGGGTTGGGCCAGAGAGAGAGCCGTTTCAGGGGAGAAAAGAGAGAAAAAAGGGGAAACGCAGACAGAGGGAGAACTGCACGCGCTCCGACAACGATTATGCTAAAATGCACCGTTCCCGTAAAAGCGTTTAAAATCACACGTGAAACTGAACTGAACAGTGAGCGGGAGAGAGGATTCAATATCCGTCCTGGGTAATATTCAGATCTACTGCTTTTCACTTTTGCAATATTTACAAATGCATTTCCAACTAATAAAGCTCTTTGAATTCACGTTTGAATTCCATTTTGTGAAAGAGAGAGAGAGAGAGAGAGAGAGAGAGAGAGAGAGAGAGAGAGAGAGGAACAGAAAAGCAGTAATGGAGAGG
This sequence comes from Anguilla anguilla, assembly GCF_013347855.1. Classification (NCBI taxonomy): domain Eukaryota; kingdom Metazoa; phylum Chordata; class Actinopteri; order Anguilliformes; family Anguillidae; genus Anguilla; species Anguilla anguilla. The sequence continues at coordinate 50,126,298 of NC_049208.1, forward strand.
CGCCGGGGACAGTCATTATTTATCCATGTCATCTTTAGCGCATTTCAGGCAATGGGACGTGCTTTGTTTTTGGGGGGCTTTTATTTTGAAAGAGAGAGGCCCCCTACCCGGGATCTCGTGGCGGTCCCGGAACCAGCGCAGCGTGGCGGGGGGCTTGCTGCGGGACGAGGCGCAGGTGAGCTCCACCTCGGCCCCCTCCACGGGCTGCGCCCGGGCCTCCACCTGGGGCACGTCCGGGGGCACGCTGACGGACAGCGTGGCCACCTGGTGGTGCGTGTCGTCCGTGTAGAGCTGGCAGAAGTAGCCGCCCTCGTCCCACACGCTGACGTTGCTGAGGGCGATGCGCACCAGCGCAGGGGTGAAGAGGACCATCTGGAAGCGGTCATCTCTCAGGGCTTGGGGAGACAGGGAGAGGGAGGGAGAGGGAGAGAGGGAAGGAGGGAGAGAGAGAGGGAGGAAGAGAGGGAGAGAGGGAGAGAAGGAGGGAGAGAGAGGGAAGGAGGGAGAGAGAGAGGGAAGGAGGGAGAGAGGGAGAGAGAGAGGGAGAGGAAGAGAGGGAGGGAGAGAGGGAGAGAGGGAGGGAGAGAGGAAGAGAGGGAGGGAGAGAAGGAGAGAGGGAGGGAGAGAGAGAGAGAGGGAGGACAGAGAGAAGACATGGGGAGAAAGGGAGGTTGAGAGAAAAAGAAGGAGAGAGAGGGAAGAAAAGGGTGCAAAATACAAAAGTTGAAGACAGCAAGAGAAGGGTGAAGATGCAGGAGGAAGAGGAAGAGAGGGAAGACATATTGAGAGAAAACAGACAGGAAAGAGAGGGAAAGGACAAAGGGCACAAAGGGACAGAAGAGAGGGAGAGAGGAGAAAGTGAAGGCAGGGGTGAGAAAAGGGAACAGAGGATGAAAGAAGGGCAAAGAGAGTGAAACAGGGAAGGGAGAGGGGATTAAGAATGAAAATTACGATCGGGATGAAGAGGGGAGGGATTTTGGAGCAAAGGGAGGGAGCGGGCCAGAGGAAATAGAGGCGAACGATCGAGGGAAAAAGAAACTGGAAGGCAGGAGCGAGGGAAGGGAAGAGAGGCAGTAACACCAGCACACAGGCTGACCTGCGGAACACCAGAGCACTGGAGTGCATTAACGGAGCACTAGGAAGCAGGAGGGAGGACAGGGAGCAGGACAGGACAGAGCAGGGGCAGGGCAGGAACTGCTTAGACTCAGCCACTCTACACACGGGGGCTACGAAAAAAAACAACTGGTCAAATATGCGTGTGTGTGTGTGTGTGTGTGTGTGTGTGTGTGTGAGAGTGTGTGTGTGTGTGTGTATTTGCGTGGTTGATTCTGTCCCAAAATGAAATTATGTGAAAATTGTTATTACTTTTTCTATAATGCATTGTTAAACTTCTCCCAAGGCATGCTATTTTTAAAAAACAGAATGACAGCTAAATATGGATACACACAACAATACAACATTACAATCGCATCTCTAAGAGCAACAATGGACAATCTGAAATCCGTGTATCAACTACTTGTAATACTGAAATGAACTCTTCCTGTTCCCCTGAGAGAAGTCCTCTTCATGTGTGAGGACGTTCGTAATGGTGGGGCTGAGTGGATGGCAGGCTCCACTGGGCCTGAGGGTCGGACCGCGCTGGGTCAGCGGGTCGGAGTGCGCTGGGTCAGTGGGTCGGACCGCGCTGGGTCAGTGGGTCGGAGTGCGCTGGGTCAGTGGGTCGGACCGCGCTGGGTCAGTGAGTCGGACCGCGCTGGGTCAGTGGGTCGGAGTGCGCTGGGTCAGCGGGTCAGACCGCGCTGGGTCAGTGAGTCGGACCGCGCTGGGTCAGCGGGTCGGACCGCGCTGGGTCAGTGGGTCGGACCGCGCTGGGTCAGGGGGTCAGACCGCGCTGGGTCAGTGGGTCGGACCGCGCTGGGTCAGTGGGTCAGACCGCGCTGGGTCAGGGGGTCAGACCGCGCTGGGTCAGCGAGTCGGACCGCGCTGGGTCAGCGGGTCGGACCGCGCTGGGTCAGTGGGTCGGACCGCGCTGGGTCAGTGGGCGGGACCCCCGAGCCGCCACGCCCTCCCTCCCGCTCACCCCGGGTGCCATTGAAGAAGAGCGTCTGCCTGCGGGGGTTCTGGATGACCACGATGGAGCCGTCGTAGTTCTGCAGCCGGCAGGAGATCTGCGCCGTGCCCCCCTCCAGCACCGTCACGTTCTCCGCCTGCACCGCCTGGCACCGCACTGGGGGGGGGGGGGGGAGAGGGGGAAGAGTGGGAGAGAAGGAATGGAAAAGGGGAGAGAGAGGGGAAATGGAAGAGAGGGGAGAGAGAGGGAGAGAGAGGGGGAATGGAAGAGAGGGGAGAGAGAGAGGGAGAGGGGGGAAGAGTGGGAGAGAAGGAATGGAAAAGGGGAAAGAGGGAGAGAGAGGGGAAATGGAAGAGGGGAGAGAGGGAGGGGGAATGGAAAAGGGGAAAGAGGGAGAGAGAGGGGAAATGGAAGAGGGGAGAGAGGGAGGGGGAATGGAGAAGGGGAGAGAGAGAGAGAGGGAGAGAGGGAATGGAAAAGGGGAGATGGGGAGAGAAGGGGGAAGAGAGGGAAGGAATGGACGAGGGGAGAGCGGGAGATAAATGAGGAGGAGGGAGGGCAGAGATAAAGGGAGAGAAAGGGGGGAGAAGTGAATAAATGGGAGGAAAGGAAAACCAGGAGAGAAGGAGAGAAGAGATGAAAGTAGGCGATATAAAAAGGGAGACCGAGAGGAGGAGGGATATATCCAGAGAGGGAGAGAGGGAACAAAAGAGAGAGAGAGATAGAGAAAGAGAGTGAGAGAAGGAAGGGGTGGAGAGAGAGAGTGAGGGAGGGGGAGAGAGAGAAAGAGAGTGAGAGAAAGGAAGGGGGGACAGAGAGAAGGACAGCAAGAGAGAGAGAGAGATCTTTGAGGTTAGGTTTCAGAATGCCGAGGGCTCCCTGATCTGACTGCATAGCTCATAGATCAAAAGACAGTGCGGATTTACTGCCCTGCGATGCTGCAGCACGCCGGCCCATCTGGCTGCTTCACTTCATAACTGGGCTGAGGGTCAAGCCCGGCCTCCTGCTGACTCAGGAACGGGACTAATCCGGAGCGCTCTGGAGCAACCGCCGCTGCTTTAAACTGATAAACAAAGCCAGGGCCACTGACTCACCGCACCCTGACAGCCATGACACTGAGAGTGATGGCACTGAGCGATAATACTGAGGGTGATTACGCTGAGAGAGATAATACTGAGCGATAACACTGAGCAATAACACTGAGAGTGATAACACTGAGCAATAACTCTGAGTGATTATACTGAGTGATGACACTGAAAGTGATAACACTGGAGCGATAATACTGAGAGCAATAACACTGAGCAATAACTCCGAGCAATAACACTGAGAGTGATAACACTGAGCGATAATTCTGAGCAATAACACTGAGTGGTAATGCTGAGAGTGATAACACTGAGTGGTAACACTGAGAATGATAACACTGAGCGATAACACTGAGCATGAACTCTGAGCAGTAACACTGAGAGTGATAACACTGAGCGATAATTCTGAGCAATAACACTGAGTGGTAACACTGAGAGTGATAACATTGAGCGGTAACACAGCGAGTGATAACACTGAGAGGTAACACTGAGAGTGATAACACTGAGCGGTAACACTGAGAGTGATAACACTGAGCGGTAACACTGAGAGTGATAACACTGAGAGGACAGACAGACAGACAGGGGCACAGCTCTGAGAGACCGAGGAAGAAGAGGGGAGAGAAAAAGACAGTGTGAGAGACGGATTCAGATAAAGGCTAGGGTGGCCCAGAGAGAGAGAAAGGGGTAGAGAGAGAGAGATTATACTGTAGACATCTTAATGAGTTTTTCTCCTTCTTGTTCCTCCCAATCATTTCACTAATGTGGAAACAACAGCACTCGACAGAAAAAGAAGACCTTAATTAAAAAGCACGCTCTGATATAAGCAGCCAGTGGAACTGAGAGGAGAAAGAGAATCAACCCAGCAGACGCGAGAGGGTACAATAAAACAAACCTTGGATCGCGGACTGACTTAATTGACTGGACCCAGACCCAGAGCAATAACCAACACAATGCAAAGCCACAGAGAACAGAGAGGTGCGTAGAAACACACAATAACAGGCAAAACAGCAGGCCAACCATGCACATCAGAAGTGCTGATCCGCTCTAATTTAAATGAGACTAATCTAACCATTTTAACTTTATTTTATCTAATTATAATTTATCCCAATAGGGTCTGACTACAAAAGTACATTAACTGTGAATGGGAGTAGGAGGTAAATGAGACATTAACAGATGGAGCGATGAACCATAATGAAGAGGACGAAAAGAAGCCCGTATTGAACGGAGATAAAGAGGATGAGCGCATCTTCAATCTTTAACAACCGTTATCATCCTTGTGTTCATTAACAGTCTTACTCATCAGTCGCGTGATTCATTTCACGGCAATCAGCGAGGCAGTCCCCATTCTAACCACAATTAAAATGATTGCTCAACCCACTGGCAGCGGCCATCGTCGTGACGGCGTTGAATAATGACAGCGGCGCTGTAACGCTATGGCGCCACCGGTGGTAAAAGGCCACTACTGGAAAGTAATCACTTCGGGGGAGGCAGGCGGAAGTAGCTCGCAAAACGATTGATTGGCCGGAGATTCAAAGGCAACTGATTCGGTCTAACCTCTGATGCTGCCAGCTGCTGGCTCACATTGATATCGTCCCTGATAGCACACAGTTAAAAAAAAAAAAAAACGAGAAAATCAAAAGTGTGAATGACAGGCGATTAGTTGCCCTAAAGGACACCCGTATAGCGCGCTGGTCGTCATGGCTACCATTGATCGCTAAGAGGAGCTGTGCAGTCTTTATTCTGCTTAGAAGGCGGAGAGAATGGAAGGAGCACAGGAGCTGAATTGGCTATCTGGTGAGTGTACACAATCTGTGGCGGCACTCTCGCTGTTCCGTTGCAGTCACAAAAAACCGTTCATCAAACAGAGCACGCCGCATCAGTTACTGCAAATGTATTTATACAGCTGTAATGACACCAGCAGTGGCTACAGCAATTGTATACAGAGAGCAAACTATAGAGGAGATATGGTAAATATAAATAACTGCAGCAACAGACTAAAAAGCAGTAGCATGAATACTAATTGTGAAATCATAAAAAGAAACAACCATAATAAAATATTCTACAAGCGCCACAGTACGGGAGAAAGGACATAACAGCGCCACTGGGAAAGGAACTACTGAACACGCGGTATTGAGAGAAAAATTAATGAAATGAAAAACGCAGACAATGCGAAAATTTCCGCGTAATGCTTTTTGGTTCAATTCAAAACACTAGAGTGAGTATTTAAAAAAAAAAAAAAAACTACATAAAAACCAGAACACCTATTTCAAATTTATCCGTTATAACGATTTATGTTTTTCCTCATTCCTTTCTCTCTTTGTTCTTAATTCTGGCCTGCACTCACTGCAACCTTTCTACTAAAGTTTTTATACCGAATTGTCGTCTCCACCTGTAGGGCTCTCTGGGTCACCGATCAGCAGCACGTACCTGTCTGCTCTCCGGATTCACCGCTTTCCCACCTCCCTGCAAATTATCCGCTAATTCCGATCCTCGACACCTCGTTTAACCCAATGTCTTTCTGTCACTCCATACTGTACATTATACACACTGCTCCAACTCCAATCACCCCCCCCCCCACCCACCCACCCACCCACCTTTCCTTCTCCATCTCCTGCCCGGTAAATGGGCACCTGAGGCCCTTTCTATGAGAATAGCACAGGAAAGGTCCTTGGTTGGACAAAGCCCACCTAGCATTTATAAAGCAAAGGACATTCATTTGGTGTGCACTTTAGTTCATCCCCCCTGAGCCTCCATCCAGTAATATGCTGTGTGGAATAAAGGAAGAATAAAAAGAACTTGAAAATAATTCAAGTTCCAATTATAAATATATATTAAATTACATGTGTAACCAACCGATCAATTTTTTAAAAGTTGACACCACCGACCCCACCTTCCTCTGTCATCGCCCCCCCCCCCCCCCCTCTCCCTGTCCTCTTGTTATTTTAATCTCTTTCCTTTTTTCCTTGGTAGAAATTGAGATTTGAGTTTTTCTGCGGCTCTGGTCTGCAAGAGAATGAGCTTGTATTTATTCATGAGACGGGGGATAATGAGAGAGCGAGAGAGAGAGAGGAGGGTATCTTTTTCGCCACATCCGTCCGCCCGTCTCCCAATCACCGCCCTCCATTTTCCTCTCAATTTCTCATTCCATCACCGTGTCCCTTTTTGCCCACTTTTCTTCCTACTTTTCTCACTCTCATTTCTTTTTCATCCTCTCTACATCTCCGTTTGCTGATCCCTCCGCCTGCAGTGTAAACATGATTTGCCGACTCCTTCCGTCTCTCCTATCCTCTGCACTGCCACCCACAGTCCCCTGCTCATCTGTATTCTACTACTCCAGGGCCAATCTCCTCCATAATTTGCCTCCTTTTACTTCCTCACCTCCCTCTCTCCACCTCCACCCTCTCCCTCAGTCCCCTCTCCCTTTCATCTCCATCTCTCCAGCTCCCGAGACCAGGGGTGCCCCAGTCTTATCCGAAAAGTGCCCGTGAGGGTGCAGGGTTTTTTGTTCCGGCCTGGCACTGTCTGAGACACCTGGTTCTACTTATCGCGGTCTTGATTGAAAGCTGTTATTAGATAATAAGTTGAAACAGGTGCAGTAGTGCTGGGCAAAACAATAACCTGCACCCACACCAGCCATTTTCGGATAAGACTGGACACCCCTGCTCTACACCCACCATCTGGAGCTCTCTCTGATCCTCTGCCTCTTAGACAGGTACGCAGAAAAACGCTTCATTGGATTAACCTAAAATTTCACTTCACCTTGTTAAGCCTACATGTTTTTAGGCTTTCTCAATGGAAAGATCTCAGGCTCATTCATATGAACATTGACATAAGACTTCTAACAGGGGCATGGAGATCCGGGTAATGGTCTGTACAGGGAGTACCCTGATAGAGAGAGGATGCGAGGGAGAGAGTGATAGAGTAAGAGGCAGCAAGGGAGAGGGATAGAGGGAGAGAGTGAGAGAGTGAAAGAGTGAGAGAGGAAGTGAGGCAGCAAGGGAGAGAGTGATAGAGTGACAGAGGGAGAGTTATAGAGAGAGAGAGAGGGAGCAAAGAAGAGAATGATAGAGTGAGAGAGGGAGAGAGTGAGCGAGGGAGCAGGGGAGAGAGTGATAGAGGGAGAGAGGGGGAGAGGAAGCGAGCAGAGGAAAGATGGCAGGACTCACCTGAGTGTGTACTGGAGCCTAGAATGAGCACTGGGGGTCAGCAGCAGCACACACTCCACACAGCTCTGCAGGTCACTTCATTTAATATTCCATATTTAACCGTGTTCCCTGTTTTTATGTACATGTTTTAATACAACACAACCCTGAAGCAGACAGGGTTTTAAAGCCACAGACACTACGTACGCATTACCGTGATGGGAGGGTAATGATGTTTTTAGGACCGCGGACACGGCAGGCTCGATGCGAACGCTAAAGACTGCTACTGTTTGGTGTTTTTTTTTTATTTTTTATCTCAGGACTATTCTTCATACTTAGCCTGACAATGAATTTCCGCCATTCTCGCCGTTCTGTTCTAATGCCTCTGCTTTCATTGCCCTCGTGACCCGCGTTTAATTTATCTCGGCAGAAATGGCTTCGTAAATCGCACTGGACACAAAAGTCTGCCAAATAAACAAATAATAATAAGATTTGTTTCACTGCAGTAGCCGACACTGATGACGTTAATTCCCGATATTGCACTTTTCCCAAACGAGGCCAATACCAGCATTATATAAATATGCAATGCTAATATGCCCTATATTGAATTGAGAATAACAGGACAATATTTGAGCTTTTAAGCAAAGCACAGTGCTGCAATAACAATCGAATGCACTCTGACATCTTGGTCTTGTATCCTAAAGGTTACAGGTTCGATTCCTGGGTAGGACACTGCCGTTGTACCCTTGAGCAAGGTACTCAACCCGCATTGCTTCAGTATATGTCCAGCTGTGTAAATGGATGCGATGTAAATGCTATGTAAAAGTTGCGTAAGTCGCTCTGGATAAGAGTGTCTGCCAAATGCCTGTAATGTAATGTAATGTAACATATACTGTAGCATTCAGGCAGACAGACCTGTCGCACCCCATTTTCTCTGACTGAAGTGTCGACAGTAGCGTCACCACCATCAGCCAAATGAGCTTATGTAACACAATGCTCAGCTGGGCAGAATTGTGCAATCTTTTAACACCCATTTCTATCCCCAGTATTGTTTCTCCTTCTTCCAATTTTAGAAGCCAAATTGTTTTGGTGGGCTCGCCTCAGCGTTCCAGTCTCTTTTGGGGAGCGCAGCCAAGCACTCTCTCCGCCCCGAAACGCACGCGCTCCGCCATCTGCACCCGTCCACCGGCTGTGCCAGGTGCACCCGGCACAGGCAGACTGCAGGTGCCTCAGTGACCAGAGCGGTCGTTCTTCCGTGATGTCACAATGGAGACACCCCTTCGTTCCCCGGGCGACCCTGTGGCCCTAGCGCTTAGAGCCAATGGCTACACACGGCTCCCCCGAGGCCTTCTATTGAATTCTGACCAATGGCGCGGCCAGGATTCTGAAGCAAAATGTACGGAAAGTTGCTGAGTTCAAAAAGGCTTTAGCCGGACACGCCACTTCATAGCCCCAAGAGAAATTCTGAGGTGCTGTATTATTTCAATGCATCATACTTTGTCCTTGATATCATGGTTCTGCAGTGCAGATTTTTGCTCAAAGTATGCCTCTTAAAGGAAATCAGCAAAACTGAAGTATGCTATCTTGTGTGCTTTTTCAGTACAGAACCAAACCTGAAATCCTCCTCTCCCTCTTCCTTAATTTGTTTCTAAACTGGCATCGTTTTGTTTTGTTCTAATCCATGTGTGTCTTTGTGCTTGCAAGTCTCCAGCCAGTATCCAATATGGTTACACAATAATCACTGAATATGCCTCATGAATAATTATACTAATGAATGATGTCTAACACAAATTATAATTACATATGTACAAAGACTGTGCCCTGTGCGACTCTTTGACTCTGCCAAAAGTTGAATTCACGTTCACATTCACATTCAAATCTAATTTTAAATGGGTTTCATTCATGTGACAATGGAGTGACTGTTGCCAAAGTACTTAACAGGGCAGGTATGAAACCATGATGGTATTAAAGGCTTTAAATCTCCTTAGTGGCCCCCATTGGTAATAAAGAGGTCATTGGAGGATACCTGAACCAAAGATATTCAACATTACCAAGATATCACCCTCTACGGTATATATTTTCTACCGGAAAATCCTACTTGCATTCTTGTGCAACTGAAAGCTAAATCTCTGGAACTTCTAAAAAAAAAAAAAAAAAAGGAATCTCCCTAAATAATGGGAGACTGAGTCATCACAAACCACCAAAAATGAGTGGGGGTGTCACAAAACACTGTGAATTACTGACTTGTTAAATAATCAAAGATACTTACTACAGCAGAACAGTATGATTCATTTTTAAAAATTAGGCACTCTGATTGATATTGTAGTCATTGATGTCACTGTCCCATTACTGCTTAACCCCTTCACCAGTTAAACAGGTAACCTTAGCAATGGGGCCACCCACCCTGGTCCTGCAAATATGTGGGGTCCGCTGGTTTTTGCCTTCAGTCCAATCAGCAATAAATTTACACCCAGGTGCCAAGTTAAAACAAAGAGCGGAATACCATGCAGTCAAACCAGGGGGGTATATCACAAAGCAGGGTTACCGGGCTAGCTGGATAAAGGAGCAGCTCTTTTTACTTCACTCCATGTTCCAGATTTGGGAGGGTTCCGGGTTTTACTCAGTGCAGTCATCCAGCTAACTCAGTAATCCTGCTTCATGATGCAGGTCCCAGGAGTGAATACAGATTGTGTAGTCCTCCTTACGATGCCTATGTTTCATTTTACATACTGATATAAAGAATCAAAATGCTTCCCTTAAAATATTAATTTTGCATAATAATCCGTCGTTAATATTCTGACAGGTCAGCGAAGTCCATTCCAACCTTGTGTCTACCAGCTACACTGACAGGAAAGGGCAAATCCCTGGAAGGACCGTCTGAAATCACTGTAGAAAAAAAGAGGAAGAAAAAAAACATGATTTCAGCTCTGTAGAATGGGTCTGGCTTCAGACTGGAGCCTCGGGCTAGGAACACAGCCGTATCTGCTAGCCTCCAGCCAGCAGCTTCTGCCCATGCAGGTTCAGACCAGGCCCCAAAAGTGCTCAAGCGCAAAACTATGAAATGGATCCGATCAAAAAAAAAAAAGACCGCACTTCATATGAATTTCGCTCGGTTCTGTGCTGTGATGGTGTCCACACAAAAAAAAAAAAAAAGGAAAAAAAAGCGAGTTGGCGAGTGACCTTGACGCGACCTTGCTGTCGGACATGCCTGTGCACGCCGGGAAAAGTGATCTCGTAACTCCGGCGACCCTGCCTTGTCACTCTCGGCAGCCATGTGATGTATCAGCCATTAATTACATTCACAATGGCAGTTCAGTGTCGTGTGAGAAAAAAGATGCCATTTCGTTACCAGAATACGCCCCCAAGCTGATTGCACTCGCTGACTAGTGTGCTGTAGTGGGCACTGCATATAATTTCAAAAGCACTGCGGCTCGTAATGGATAAGAATAGCTCTAAATAAGGGTGCAGCAATGGTATAATATTCCTCCTGTCAGAAATGAAAGGAAAATGACACATCGCAGTCGGATTCCTTCTCCAGTCTTTTGGGGTGGGTAATTCCTGGTTAATCACTCGATAAACACGCGTAGGTTTGGGGAGGGAGGGGCGGGGGGGGCATAGAAACATGTCACCCCACAATATTTTCACATGAATTCATTGCTAGACTGGTTTAGCATGCTTGTGAGATTTGACGTCTGATTATGGAAGACTAGGTGGCCCAGCATTGCATCTCCTCCAAGGCTGAAATGAAACCTATGCCTATGGGTAGAGGTGTTTGCATGTGGTCAATCCGAATTGCTTCCTACCCAAGCCCACTGCCTGTGCATAATCTGTGGTCCAATGGGTCGATGTCTTGCAACAAGCCTTAATGTGTCTTCATTAATACACACAGACGGTTTGCGCAGTTTCACCACACACATCATTTATCTTCTGCCGAAAAAAATCTTTCTGAAGGCACGATTGTGAGCGTTGGAAAAGCGAGACGGGATGATTATTTTACGAGGCCACATTCGTGAAATATTCCATTACCTCCAGGTCATGCTCTTTAAACCTGATTTCTGTGCGAGAGGCTTCGACAGAATCAAGTTTCCCGTAATGTGACTGGCGGATTCCGTTTTTTTTAATCGGAGGAAATGCTTCTTCGCTTCCTAATAAGCAGACAGCCGTCGGGGAAATGATTGATGCTGGCTTCATAATTGCGCGACGGAGAAAGCGTTCCTGCACATCAGCGGCGGCGTAATCTCCGTGCCTGTTCAAATTCGGCATTAAGGCTCATTCGTTATACACACTCAAGAGAAGACATCTGCGCGAACGCGAATCAAATGATCTGAGAGGAAAAAGTTAATCTGACACAGCTGGCTACGCGTGCAAATGTTTGCACAGGGCAGGACGGCGGGAAACACAGCTGCCGCACGTTAGCCGCGAAATCCGCCGTCCGTCATCCGGCGCTGAAGCCCACGTCAATCACTTCCCCGGCGACAGTCGGATTATTATCAGGATTAACAGCGTGTATGAAACTGCTCTCAAGAATGGACTCTTAATTCTGGATAGGGCAGGGGACCAGGCTTCCAGGCCTTAATTCTGGATAGGTCAGAAGACCAGGCCTCCAGGCCTTAATTCTGGATAGGTCAGAAGACCAGGCCTCCAGGCCTTAATTCTGGATAGGGCAGAGGACCAGGCCTCCAGGCCTTAATTCTGGATAGGGCAGGGGACCAGGCCTCCAGGCCTTAATTCTGGATAGGGCAGGGGACCAGGCCTCCAGGCCTTAATTCTGGATAGGGCAGAGGACCAGGCCTCCAGGCCTTAATTCTGGATAGGGCAGGGGACCAGGCCTCCAGGCCTTAATTCTGGATAGGGCAGGGGACCAGGCCCCCAGGCCTTAAATCTGGATAGGTCAGAGGACCAGGCCTCCAGGCCTTAATTCTGCATAGGGCAGGGGACCAGGCCTCCAGGCCTTAATTCTGGATAGGTCAGAAGACCAGGCCTCCAGGCCTTAATTCTGGATAGGGCAGAAGACCAGGCCTCCAGGCCTTAATTCTGGATAGGGCAGGGGACCAGGCCCCCAGGCCTTAATTCTGGATAGGTCAGAGGACCAGGCCTCCAGGCCTTAATTCTGCATAGGGTAGGGGACCAGGCCTCCAGCACTGCACTGCCCACGTAGCAGCAACGGAGACCAACGACACCCCCGTGTCTCTCGGTCACTGGTTTTCACCACCTCATGGAGAGCTCAACCAAACACCCCCATGGCCTTCCTATCCGGTACCAGCCTCAGGGTTTGGGAGATGAAATTTCAGCGTAGCACTGACTTTTTTAATGCACCTGCAGCTGCCCGTGGCACCCACTGAGAATGTAAACAAGGCAGAGGACCAGGCTGCTCGTAAGTTAATGTGGCAGGTGTTACAGGGGGGCACGTTGCTGCCAGTGCTGTGAACACACAAGCCACATCACAGGCTAACTCAGCATCCCCCTTCCCAATGACTTTCCATAGAGTTTCATGGAGTTCACTGTTGGAACGTTTGAAGAATGGGAGTTCTGGATGCTGGAATGACCTTTGAGTTGTTTTAGTTTTGTTTTTTGTTAGGCTTAATTCCTTATTTCTCACAATTTTTCATATGTTGGGAAATCCTCTTGTGGCCCATCAGATTCACCAAACGCCTGAAACAGATGTATCACCATACACCTCTTCACCCTTCAACACTGAAACGGGAAAACAGGCACACATTCACACTCTCTCTCTCTATCTCTCTCTCTCTCACACACACACACACACACACACAAACACGCACAAGCAACAAACACAAAGGTTATTTGATTCCTGCAGCAGAAATGGAATGTTAGAACAGGGATCTATAACAGCCCCCCCCCATCCCCCCACCCCTTGGCACCAGTCCAAATTGCGTTAGATAGCAAACCTACATATCAACCTTTCCTGAGAATTTCAACTTCAAAAAATAATTTCAGCGTCTACAACAGTCTGCTGCAGCTCCTTACCTGGACCTGTCTGTGGCAGGTGAGGAGAATGAATTAAATTTAAGTCTCAACGTTCGACTGCTCCTTACCTGTTGCTGGCTGAGTCTGAAAGTCTATTTATTTCATATTGATTTGACACAGTGTGAGTTCATTGTGTTTTAGTGATCCATGCATGAGCACATCTTCTGCATTTCTTACTGCCAAGCGAAGTGTTTCTAGCAATGTCAGGGTGCACCAAGAGGAAGATGCCATGCTTTCCATGAGCCAATTTATAGAGCGTAAACAGACAGACTTTATGAAATAATCCTTTCTTTATCTTTGGCTTAGCCAAATAATCTCTCTCTCTCACCCTTTCCCTCCATCTCTCTCTCTCTTTCTCTCCCTCTCCCCCCCTCTCTTTTCCTCTCTATCTCCCTCCCTCTCTCCCTCTTTCTCTTTTTCTCTCTCTCCCTCTCTCTCTCCCTCTTTTTCTCTTTTCTCTCTCTGTCTCTCTCTCCCTCTCTCTCTCTCTGTCACTCAATTCAATTCAATTCAATTCAACTCAATTCAATAAGGTTTATTGGCATGGTAAGGGTACACTTACATTGCCAAAGCATACACTCACATGACAAACATAACAGACAGGCAATAACAATTTAACTACAATAAACAGAAAAAATATAAAATCCAGACGACAGAAATAAAATTCTACATATAGATGATAACGCATACAAAATGTCAATGAACTATAATAATTTTACTTTTTTATTGTCCTGTCCCTCAGTTTGTGGCAAGTGGCAATGTATTATGCTGCCAAATCCACACATTCCCTTCTTTCTCCCACTCTCTCTCTCTCTCTGTCTCTGTCTCTCTCTCCCTCTCTCTCTCTCTGTCTCTGTCTCTTTCTCCCTCTCTCTCTCTCTGTCTCTCTCTCTCTCCCTCCATCCCCTTCTCCCTCTCTCTCTCTCTGTCTCTCTCTCTCCCTCCCCCCCTCCCCCTCTCTCTGGGGGCTGTCTCAGGAGAGTAACCCGCTCACTCAGCGTTTTTTTTCCGGGCTCTGTTCCTGAGGTGTCGAGCGTGGCGCGGGACCGCCGGCCCGGCCCCGCCGCTAATTAGCACGTAGCTCACACGGCGACCTCTTCGATCCCGGGCGGGAACCCGGCGGCGTCGAGAGCGAACGAGGGGGCCAGCCGGGACGGCGGAAGACAGGGGATGGGGGGACAGGGGGGACAGGGGGCGGGAGGGGTGGGGGGGGGGGACGGGGGGTTGGGGGGCGGTGGGAGTTATGTACGGGGCACAGCTTCGGGAGCCTCAGATAAGGACAGAGGTGGGAGGTTAACGCGGCTAATGTGCATTAGCGCCGATATTGACAGATGGTGGGTCTATGCAAGTCGTACACACCGCCTGTAAGCCAAAGCACGTTTCCCCGGCCCCAGTGCACCAGCATGTATCCATGTACACGCTGGCCATAGAGGCAGGGTTAATACACCACGCGTGCTCTAAGGAGCAGAGAGCACCAAGAATTGGATTTAAATAATGCAGGAATCTTCGGCGCTGCTTTTACAATGCAAATCTAAATGCAAATGTCTTCCTCCTCTCTCCTCATGCATATTAGCGCCAGGATATTATGCATTTGTGAAACAGCAGCGGGGTCTGGGGGCCCACTGCCTGCCTCTGGTTCGCGGCAATAATCTCATTCTCATATTCTCTCTCTCTCTCTCTCTCTGTCTCTCTCTTTCATGCCCTCTCTCTTTCTCTCCGTCTCTCTCTCTCTCTGTCTCTCGATTCAATTCAATTTCAATTTAATTCAATTCGCTTTATTGACATGACAAATTTGTGCATTTGTATTGCCAAAGCTGGTAAAGATACATGTCAATGTATATAAATAAATAAATAAATAAATGACTGAACTCTCTTTCATGCCCTCTCCGTCTCTTTCTCTCTCTCTCTCTCTCTCTCCTGTCCTCTCACTGTCACTCTCCACCTTGTCTCATTGCCTGACAAATACACAATGTTGCCATTTTCTCTTTACTGTTCCTTTCCTTCTACTTCCTCCTCCTTTCCTCAATCAGCTGAATTAAGTATCTAATTGAATGCCCCCCTAAAACTCCCCTGTTGCTCTTTATTGGACATTTTGTTAGCCTTAAAATGAATGTGTGCGCACCTCTCGAGATTAGACCTATGCAGGCATTTAGCAGACGCTCTTATCCAGAGCGACTTGCATTGTATCCAATTATACAGCTGAATATATACTGGAGCGATGCAGGTTAAGTACCTTGCTCAAGGGTACAACGGCAGTGTCCTACCGGGGAATCGAACCTGCGACCTTTAGGTTACAAGACCAACTCCTTAGCCGTTATACTACACTGCTGCCCGCAGTGTAGTATAAAGCAGGCCAGCAGCAAATCAGGTGCGTTAGGCCAGTCCTGGCGACGACAGGCTCGCTCGGCTTCTGGAAGAGTTCTGTTCTCACCATACGCAGGCCCGTCTTCGAGAAGCTCGCGTCACCAAAAACCGTCGAAAATAACTCAGCGGCCAATGAAAACGAAGCACCGCTAATCGCCCGGCAGCTGCTTGTCCGTAAGAATCGCCGAGAGGAGGGGGGGGGGGGGGTGGTAGAGAAAAAGACACAATGGCGAACAGATCTGAGCGCCACAGCACGAAAAACACACATTAAACAGATGGGGAGAACGCGGAGCTCGTTCCGAGATCTGGCAAGCGCGCGAGCCTTTCTTTGATCCATCTGCAGAGACCAGACGCGCCGATGAAACAATGCGAGCGCTAAAAACGGGAATGAAACGGCCTGCCAGCGTTTTATAGGAAGTCTAAGAGGTTTTTTTTTTTTTTTTGCATGTTCCCGACTAATGCCACCGATGTACTCTCAACCCTCCGAGCAAGCTAGGAACAAAATAGCTGGCTCGGAAATTGGTGTAGTAATTATCATAGCCGTATCCTGCGGTGGTGACACGCACTCCAAGTCCCCATTTTCAAAAAGCAGCGGCGCACGTCAGCCCCACTCTACCACTGCCGTAACTCAGATATGAGTAGGGCACTTGCTCATGATTTTTTAAAATCTTTTTTTTTTTTTTCGCTTATGGTCATTTTAGACATTTTTTTTTTTTTTGGGAGAATGATTGTCGCTCACATTTTGTCATTTACCGCTCGAGTTATGCTTCTGCTTCCTGCCGCAAGCGCACGGCCATTTCCATTCGACGTTAACGGCACGAAGCAGCGGCGTCCAATCACGTACCACAGGAGTATGCGGGGTTTCGTTCCAACCAATCACGTCACCCACTGATTTCACAAATGAACACGCCTTCAACCAGAGAGCACGGAACTAATTAGTGAGATCAGCAGGTGCAGCAATTGGTTGGAATGAAAACCCGCATATACCCTCAGCCCTCCATGGCACGTGATTGGTCACCGCTGTCAGGTTCCTACCTGTGGTAGTTTACACTGTGACCAGTTAGGCCAGGGATTGTAGGATGTCAGGATCTCCCTTCAGGCCAGATTTCTCAGAAACTTTATGATCACGCAGCCCCACCTACATCCACCTCACCGTCCCACATCTGACACTCCCCCCTGACAGGGACAGGGATAAATTTCACGGTTCTCACTCCCCAAGGATAATTCCCCTGTGCGGGTGAGAGTTGGAACAGGGAGGGGCCAGAGAAAATAGCACCACTGCACCAAGGACTGTACGGTTTTAGCTGGATACGTCCTCCAGGAAAGTATTCAGTCCTTGATGCAGCGATAAGCAACACAGTCCTGAATTAAATCCTGACGAACGGGGTCAAGCACAATTTGCCATAGCTTCACGCAGAGAGAGACTGGACTTAGGGCCCCCTCTGGTCAGTGGGGCACCTGCAGTCTGACTGTGCTTTAGTGCCCCCTCTGGTCAGTGGGGCTCCTGCAGTCTGACTGTGCTTTAGTGCCCCCTCTGGTCAGTGGGGCTCCTGCAGTCTGACTGTGCTTTAGCGCCCCCTCTGGTCAGTGGGGCTCCTGCAGTCTGACTGTGCTTTAGCGCCCCCTCTGGTCAGTGGGGCTCCTGCAGTCTGACTGTGCTTTAGTGCCCCCTCTGGTCAGTGGGGCTCCTGCAGTCTGACTGTGCTTTAGTGCCCCCTCTGGTCAATGAGGCTGCTGCAGTCTGCACGCACCAGCTGCGCATACGGTGCGGTGAAATCAGCGAAATGCCTGCGCAGCTGAGCAGACGGACCACAGAGCAGAAAGGGAAGAGGCCGCCATCGGCAGGCGCTCCGGATGACACGTACGCAAGCCCGCGAAGCAGACGGTTTTGGCGGGAAAGGTTCGGATCCGAGAGGGAAGTGAAATAGAACTCTCTCGCTCTCTCGCTCTTTCTCTCTCTTTCTCTCTCTCTCTCTCTCTCTCTCTCGCAGCTGCCCGCTCTCTCTCCCTCGAGCCATCACTTTCCCTACAGTTTCATTAGTATGACAAGGGTGTCCGCAGTCGACTGCGCGCCGAACAAGAGTTCAAAGAGAGGACAAAGAAAGAGATGGATGGAGGAAGACAGCTGGAAGAGAGGCCAGGGGAGAGAAAGTTACTCAGCGCTCCAGCCAAACAGCACAGTTCAGTTATGAGTTTACCCCCCCCCCCCTTCCGCCCCGCCCCACCCCGCCAAAGCACAAATCTATCGCAAATATCTTCTGCACCGTATGCTAGCACGTCATATATTCGCTTAACAGTTTTATTACTGTGACTGATTCAAAGTGGATAAGCAGAGTCTGCCTTAGACATGTCAATGAGTCTGTGCTGATTCAATATAACTAAAAGCCATCTATCTGTCCAGCTGTATTGAGTTTATCGCATAATAGATGCCCTCTGGATATTCCTAAAGACATTATTTGCGCACTGAGGCCCCAAAGCAATGCAGCGCCTCCATTGATTCCGCCCTACAGGTGCGTCGAGCCTCGTTCTGTTTCGAAAGCACAGCGCGTGCGGAGATCGTGGCTCGAGTTCATTAACGCTTCCAACGTTAATGCCCAGCAGCAGTGTGGCATGTTAAAATGCATTTCATTTGTGCGCAGAGAGGGAGCTGGAGCCAGAGAGGAGGGAGGTGAACACCCTCGCCGTGCGGACCCAGGACCAGATCCCTTCCAGCCGACGGCCTGACAAAATGGCAGCTGTCATTTGGCGTAATCACAGCCAACAGAATATGCTTTTAGTGCTCGCGGTGCGACAAAAATAATACCGGCTTGATGCAGGGACGTGAAATCAAGTCTCCATCCAATTCTACTTCACTGGAGAGGGACAGTGCTACATCCTCAGTATGTCAGCATGAGAGAAAATTAGAGATCGGGGGGAGGGGGGAGGGGGGAGGGGGGGGGCACTCGACCTCCCTGAGACCAAGTCAACGAGAGCACTTAATTATGAAACTCACACGCTATACCGCAACCCACTTCTAACCGAGAAAACAACTCAAAAAAACACATCGCTGTACGAGCTGGTGGTGCCTCTTCAGGCTAATTGCTGACAAGCTTCCCTTCTGTCGGCGTCACGGAATATTCCGGAGCAGGTGCAACTGCCATCAGCAGCAGCGGCAGTCCACAGCGCCGGCATAACGCTGCCAAGAGAACACGGTAGCCCGCGGCTACCGCAGAGCCGCGGGGAGAGATTTCTCCCGGTGGCTGCTGGGACGCTACATGCTTTCGTGTCCGACTCGAATCGGCGACACTGCTTTTAAATTTAACGCCGCGTTCCAGTGGCAGGGACACGCTGAAGGACACGTGCGTGTTTTTAACGCAGCGGCGTAACACTCCGGCCTTGCAGCGGCTGTTGAGCCGCGGCGCGGCGCGGCTGTATTTCAATAACGTGCCAGCGAGATGACGCACCCTCCAGTCGGGGGAAAGCTGGGGTAGCGGTCACACGCATATTTCATTCGAGCTAAAATCGCCCCGACAACGCTCTGCGGCATCTGCGATTCCATTCATTTGAAGTTTACGTGACAAACGTATCTCCATAACGTGCACGTTATTTTATCCTTCCTGGGGAGTCGCATTAGAGGGGGGAAAAAAAACTGTTCTCTTACCTTTGCAAGGTGTTCTCAATAAGAGCACCTGCTGAATGAATATAATGCTTCATCAAGGGACTCCTGAGTGAGGGGTACAGCACGCAGCAAAGCGAATAATTAATATAAATCAATCATACCGGCTCCGTTCAACTTCTGTCCCAATGACAAGTATATTCAGCGACCAGCCTCGTCCGCATGGGGCATGGTCTGCGCTAAAGTGGTTTGGGGGGAACAAAATGGCGCGTCTGCACGTTAGACATTGTGGTGACATCCCATGCGGAGGCATGCACTTCAGACCCCAGTTTGACCCGCCACTCAAAAACTGCCTGTTGCTCGACTGACTTTGGAACACCTCTTCAGTTGAGCAGAAGTCATGTGGTACAGCATGGGGGTGGGGGGTGGGGGGTGGGAGGTGGGGGTTCCAGGTAAAAGGACAGTCACACCTGGAAGCTGGGTGTGAAAGTGAAGCATGAGGAGGGAATGACCTTTTCTCATCTGTGCAGAGGAGTGAACTGCACAGGCGGGGAGATTAGATGTCATCTAACTGCTCACTGAACTCTCAGTTAGAAAGCTATTGTTACACACATTGATTGGTAGGCAATGTGTGTGTGTATGTGTGTGTGTGTCTGTGCACCCGTGCATGAGCCTGATGATCAAATTATGAAGATATTTCCCTACTCCTGAATAGAATGTACCAGAACGACATTATTATTATTATTATTATTATTATTATTATTATTATTAGTAGTAGTATTATATACTTTATAGTGAATAAATATGCTAGCCAAAAGTTCAGCATTCTTTTTGATGTGGAAAAATCAAAACAGGTTTAAAATAAATGAATCCTTGGAGTATAAATAAAATAAACCCAGCTTTTATTTTGTTTCAAACAATAAAACTTGACTTAGTACTTCAAAACCTTTGAGAGTATTAACCATTTTCCTTTCGTTGTTGTCAAGTAATGAATGCGATAGTGAAAACACCCTCTTGCATGCAAATGTTGATTATTTTGCCTGGGGACTTACTTTCAAAGCTCATAATTTCCAAGGAAAAACATTTAAAAAGTTCCCTTAAATTTGATAAAGGTAATGAGAAGACAAACGAACTGGGGGTATTCCCAACGGGCCCGACCGCTATTCAGGCATATGTGCAAAGTGGTGCAAAGTCTGTCGTATCTGAGAACAGAACATCTGTCTGGCGTCAGGAATCTGCAGGCTCTCGCAATGCTTTCTCACCTCTTTCTCACCCACCTCTCACCTGTTTCTCACCCATCCCTCGCCTCTTTCTCACCCCTCTCTCTAACACACTGTTTGCGTAACATCGACCTCTGCAGCATTCTCTGGGCTCCTCTTGCTGCTCCCTGTCCGTTATTTAAGAATTCCCTTTCCTTATCTCAGGCAGCACTCAAACACACGCCGGCTCCCGGGCTCTAGGCAGAAACTATCACCGAGGACCAGGGGTGCAGCACAAAATGGCTCATGTGTGCATATGCGGTCTCAGTGGGTCCCCTTAAAATTGTAGACCAAAGCCAACTTTTTAGTCCAGGCCCTTTGAGGCCCCCTCGCTGCTTTGGGGCCCCTTCGCTGCTTTGGGGCCTAGGGTATTCCGTTCCACAGCCCCCCCACCTCCCACCGCCCACCCCTCCCACTGTGACACCCCCGGCTGAGGACCAGTCTCTTTGATCTTACTGTCTCACTATGGAACCAACACAAAAAACAAACTACTGATCTTGTTGTTATTATTATTATTATTATTATTATTATTATTATTTCCACTTTTCGATATATAAATTGTACCCCATATTTGAATATCTCAAGACAGTGACAGTTGGATAGAGAGATAACAGCACATCTTTCAAGCGTGCAAACTTCTAACTCCTGCAAATTTGAATGTAACACTTCGGATGGCCTACTTCAGACGGCCTACTGCCTTGTAATTAAGCGTGTCTCCCAGCCGCCAGATTTGATTACAGTGATGGAAACATTTGAGGGAAATGAAGACACATAAACACCGACAAGCAACATCTCGCTCGCGACACCAATTGGCACCATTTTAAAAGGTGTCTAAGTGTAAATGATTGATTTTTCAAATGTGTCACAGTGAGCTACAGTTATGGGTTCAGCGCTCCATGCTGCTCTCGGTGAGAAATTGCCCCTCAGACCACCCATCGTCTTTCTACAGACACTGCAAAATCATAATCAAGACATAATCAAGAGATGTGTTATGCTCTAGTGCATAAAAAAACTATGATTGTATGAATGTAGGATTGGTAGGAGAGGGGGAAAGGAACTAGAGATTGATGGAGGCATCAGTTTCCCCATAGAGAAAGAAAGGAAGGGGACCAGATTTCCTTGAATATTCCATGAATGTATATTGCTCTTAATGAAGCTGTATATTATTTTAAGGTTGAGTGCTCTGTCACTGTGGACTGAGAAGAGTCTCCCCATCTTTTCTGTTTAATGAGATTACTTTTTTGGTTACAGCGAGGCAGAGAAATGTAAAAAAAATCGGTGGAGTCTGATCTTTCACCTTTGACACTGGAGCACCAGCACAAGCCTGACATGAAAGTCTTTTACGCGTCATGGCCTCTCTCTCTCTGTCTGTCTCTGTCTCTCTCACTCTCTCTGTCTCTCTCTACACCCTCCACACAGCCTCCCTCCTTTAACTCTCTTCTTCTTAACATAACTACATGCCCTCTCTATGTTGGCTCTCGCCCCCATGTCATGTCTTATCCTTACATCTCTTCATTTCTCTCTGTTCCTTTTCAGAAGCCAGTGCAGTCATCATGTATTTTATCCATTTCTCCTCCAGCAGAGCCTTGTTTCCTCTCTTGATCCCTATTTCCTTTTTAAATACTCTTGTTCGGTCCCAGTGGCACGCACTGAGGGGTCGCTATGACAACGCTACCCCATCAGCCAGCCTTCACCCCCTCAGGATTCCACTTCTTTTGCATCTCATTTTCATGTTGTCACGGCGACCAGTAACATTTGACACTGACAAAAAGGAGCTTGTGTCTTTTCTCCCCCTCTTTCTTTACCCCCTTTCATTTTGAAATCCCACCATCGTTTTCTATTTTTGTTCCTGTCGTTCTCCCTCTGTTTTCCTTGCACCAAAGAGTTCAGCTCTTTTCTTCACTGAAGTCCCAACGGTCTATCTTGACTTCTTTTTTGTTCTACCATAACCATCTGAATCCTGTGCTTTGAGCTCTCTCTCTCTCTCTCTCTCTCTCTCTTTCTCCCTACCCCCCCCTCTCTCTCTCCCACTGGTCCACATCATCTCTTTACACCCATCCCTCTGTGTTTACATGGTTTTGCTTTCTTGTGCGTCCAGGTCAGCACAGCCCTGCTCGCTATTTTCAGAGCTATGAAAGAAAGGTATCTATCTAGTTTTAGTTCGTTTTCATAGTTTTCCACCTGTAGAACACTGTGGACTCCCACAGGATAGCTTTAGTTATTTAGCTATCGACAGCAATTGTGAACGTGTTCTATTCAGTCATGTCAACTGTTTAACATGCTCCATGGAACAAAAAAGATACAACAAAAAGCATCCCCGTGTTAATATTAACTCAATTCGACAGAAACCTGCAATTACAGGAACCTTGTAATCCTAAATAATCGATTTGGCATAGCTGGCCCCCCAGTTAGGTTTTCTGATTGAGGCCCTTGCAGAAGGTGCCGAGTTCCCCCCCCCCCCCCCCCCCCATGGCCTGGATGGAGTCTATGCCCTTCTAGTGCCGACTATGGACAGCACTCCAATGGGGCAGCATCTAATTGGCCACAGCGTCAAGTCAAATCAAGTCAAGTTACTTTTATTTGTACAGCACATTTAAAAACAACAGGAGTTGCGCCAAAGTGCTTTCCAGTCTCAACAATACAACACAACAAACCACAACAAAATTACATCACAATACAATACATGTATTAACAATAAAACATAATAAAATAAAAGGAATAAGGAGTAACAGGATAAAATTACAGGCACATGCACTAAAAGCAAGAGAGCCTGGGGGCAGCAACAGAAAAAGCCCAATCCCCTTTAGTTTTAAGACGTGAGTGGGGGACTAAGAGGAGTTGTTTTGCGGATGACCTAAGTGACCTGGGAGCAGAGTATGGAGTCAGTAGATCCATGATGTACTGTGGAGCTAGTCCCAGAGAGGGAAGGGTTTCAGCAAGCAAGGTAAGCCCCAACGGAACATGTCATCACTCCAGTGCATCAACTGTGTCAGATCAGCTACTGGACTCCATGGTGTTTTTTTTTTCAACTTTGTTCGCTGCATTGTACTTGTTATTATTATCATTTCCAATGAACGTCAGTGCATTTTGGACAGTGCATTTTATACCTTTTATTTACTTTTCTTGAAAATAACGGTGTCTTACAACCGCATGCAAGCTGGGCATTTGTAGGAAGCATGCCATCGAATGAAAAACAAAAATCGATCGATCGATCGCAGACGTGAGGCGGCTGCACCGTTTTCAGAATGCGCGCAAACACACCGGGTACAGGCCGCCGCCAACCGCCAAATACCCCACGCTCGTACAGGGGGAAAGAACAGGAGGGCGGCAAACTGGAAAATTAATGATCATCAGCGGGAGAGCTTCGCAGCCCCGGCTGTGAACACAACGCGTGTGCTCACTTTGCGGTTAGAATTAAAACAAACACGAAAGCCGGTTAGCGCGAGCGCTACGACGTATGGCAGACGATCAGCCGCTCGGCTAGCTTGTTATTTTCCCGTGCTGCGCGCCGCGAGGGTTTTTAGTGCCGTTTCCCCCTGCAGAAGCAGAGGCACCTCCATCCTCATTGCTGAGTTTAACACTCTTAGAAAAAGAAAGAAAGAAAGAAAGAAAGAAAGAATGGTAGAGAGGGTCTGGAATGAATATGTGTGAGATGAGGGAGTTTTTTTGTTTAACAGACCTTTATTGTGCAATACACAGCCAATGTTACCAACAAACCAAAATTAAGAAAAAAAAAAAATATATATATATATATATAAAAAACAAAGGGAGAAAGAAAAACAATAGGACGCACAATTAACATAATGCATTGGTTACACCACCATCTTAGTATGCTGTTAAGTACTAATTCACCTCCCTCCAGCCTACACACAGCCTCCCCACGGCACCACCTATCCTGAAAAACACAAATATGCTGCATCCTACTGTAGTACTCAAAGTCTACTGATGAGGGAGAGGGAGACGGTTTTACTCGGACGAGAATTACTTTGAGATAAATGAGACAGTTATGATTTTTTACACTATCCTTTTTGCTGTGTAGTGGCAAATGCAACCAGTTGTATTTACCGCGAAGGAAACCTGGCTCTGCTGTTGCTCATACACACAAAAAAAAAAATACACTGCCACGGAACGTGACTCTGAAAGAACTCGGCCTTGCCTTAGCAGCACAAACCTTAAAAAGAACAAAATAATGATCTTTAAAAAGGCAGACTTATCACTCCAGGCAACTTGGCTCCAGAAGAGCATACCTTAAAGGATATTTACTGGTCAGTCAATTGTGCACAATGAGTGAACATGAGAATCTCAGCAGGGAAATGGATGTAACAAAGGTAAACGTTTTGTGAGGGCCGTAAAACATTTTACAAATTAAGGCCAAGGATGAAATACAAATGCCACTAGTTTCCAAAGTTTCTTTCTGTCAGTGTCGCGACAGAGACTATGTACCAGTAAGTCACAGTGACTCAACCCAAGCCCAAATAACTCCAACGTGGCCATACACACAGTTAGACAAACTACCAGTGCAGTCTAATGGTTATGGAAAAGGGGCTTGTAACCCAGAGACTGCAGGTTTGATATCTGGGCTGGGTTCTACACTTGAGAACCCTGGAGAAGCGTACTAAAACTGAAGTTGTCCATAAAATGTACTTTAAAAAAACTGCCGTGGATAAGATTGTCTGCTAAGGGTCTAAATGCAAATGTTAGGGTTCATCCATCCATCCATTATATATACCTGCTTATCCTGGGCAGGGTCCTGGGGGGTGCTGCAGCCTATCCCAGCGAGCATTGGGCAAGAGGCAGTAATACACCCTGAACAGGTCGCCAATCTATCACAGGGCACACACACCATTCACTCACACACTCTATGGGCAATTTAGCATCTCCAATTATCCTACCTGCATGTCTTTGGGCTGTGGGAGGAACCTGAGGTACCTGGAGGAAACCCACACGGACACGGAGAGAACATGCAAACTCCACACAGAAAGGCCCCAAGCCAAGATTTGAACCCACAACCTTCTTGCTATGAGGCAACAGTGGTACCCACTGCACCACCGTGCTCCCCAGATGCATTCTCTGGTGCAATTAATCATGCCTGGAGCGATGAATCATGCTTCACTGTTTGGCAGTCTGACAGGTGAATCTGGGTTTGGCATATGCCATGAAAATGCTACCTGCCCGAATGCATATTGCCAACTGTAAAGTTTGGTGCAGGGGGCATAATAGTTCAAAGCCCTGACCCTTGCCTACACTGCTGCCAACAGGACAGCCCCCATCTACTTGCAGGCCATGACTCGATTCTATGTGCCTGCTCGACCACTCCGCTCTGCGGCAGCAGGGCGCCTTGTAACCACTCCCACCCGCCCAAAGGGATCACAGAGCTTCTCCACCCTAGCTCCCCAGTGGTGGAACGAACTCCCCGTCCCTCTCCGAACCTCCCCCTCACTACCCATCTTCCGCCGTGGCCTGAAGACACATCTCTTCAGACTATACCTAGACTAACCACCACCACGCTGTATATTTCACTCTTTAACCCCCCCCCCCCCCCCCCGCCCTTCATGTCACTTGTTACATGTTGCCCCATCCCTGCACTTTTTCGTAATTTGTATTTGTCCTAATACTGTAGCTTATTCCTCTGCCTAGTTTGTTTTTGTAGAGGTTAGGTCAGAATAGTGTTCACTGTGTGAACTGTGTTCCTGGCTAGAAATAGCTGTACAAAATAAGTATTGTACCTTACTGAACCTGTGTTTAGCAGCTGTCTATGACCATGAAATGCACTTTTTGTACGTCGCTTTGGATAAAAGCGTCTGCCAAATGAATGTAATGTAATGTAATGTAATGGTCTGGGGCTGTTTTTCATGGTTTGGGCTAGACCCCTTAGTTCCAGTGAAGGCAAATCTGAATGCAACAGGCTTGGGGAAGGCCCTTTCCTTTCTCAACATGACAATGCCCCTGTGCACAAAGCGAAGTCCATAAAGAAATGGCTTGCCGAGTTTGGTGTGGAAGAACTTGACTGGCCCTGCACAGAGCCCTGACCTCAACCCCCACTGGAACGCCGAACGCGAGCCAGGCCTCGTCGCCCGACATCGCTGCCCGACCTCACTAATGCTCCTGTGGCCAAATGGAAGTGAATCCCTGCAGCCGTGGTCCAAAAGCTAGTGTAAAACCATCCTAGAAGAGTGGAGGCTGTTATAGCAGCAAAGCTGGGACCCACCATTAATGCCCATGCTTTCAGAATGAGACGTTCAACAAGCACACAAAGTATAGGTGTGATTTTAGGGGCGTCCACATACTTCTGGCCGTGTAGTGTATATGCAAGAGGTAGGTGCCCTGATATCTGCATAGTGAATAACAATGATAATAATACTTATTATTATATATAACTTTAATTATTAGTAGTTCCGACTGCAATGTAAAAAAAAAAAAATCTGTACACTTGCTTGGAGCACAGCTCTTTTCTCGATGCAGTTTTAAACCAGAACACCCAGGGGAGGAGCACAGGGGATGGGCTTCTGAAGTAAGACAGACAACGAGAGCACGGTCGTTGAGCCAAAGAAACTGTGCATCGAGTGCACAGAGTGCATATCCGAAAATCTTTTAGCAGGCGCTCGATGGAAAATAAATCAATTAAGCACACTGTTTGCACACGGCATGATGTTCCCGGAAAACGTTTAGTTCTTCGTCAGGTTGCTATGACGATGTATAATTAGCAAAGTAGCGGCAAACAACATTTTCGAATTTGAGTCCGAGCGAGAGACGGCGATGCGTCCTAATTTATTCATTAACCTAATGGAGAGTCTGTAAACAACACGAGGAGGAACGGACCTGGGAAGAAAAAAAATAATTGAGAGAGAGCGGCAGGTAGGCAGATAGAGAAAGAGAGAGGGAGGGGGAGAGGGAGCGGAAGGGACTATTAAATGGAGGGGGAAAAAAGTTGTGATTAAAGTTGGGGAGGGAGAAGTGGGAGGTGGAGATTAGGAGAATGATTGACTGTGTGTATTAAAGACCTTTGAGGGGTAATATCCTGTATCGCCGCACCTCCATCGGTATTCTCTCCACAGAGCACTCCATCCTGAGCGTACGCTTCCATACCGCGGCTGTCCGCAGACAGGAAATGAGAGACGAAACGCCGAGCCATAAACCAACAGTTGGCCCCCGATCCCGTTCAATTTGAAACGCTCACATTAGTGAATTTCATCTTAAGTGTCGCAACATTGCCAGACTTTGATCCCAATACTGCGTCGCCCTTCAGTCACACTGACGACAACCATTTCTCCTTCTTCTCTCAGACTATTTAACTTCCCCCTCTCTCGCTCTATTTCTCAGTCTCCCCATGGATTCAATGACTGTTAACTGTGGATGTAGAGTAGGAGGAGTTGGGATGTCTTTTATGCACATCCAGCAGAACATGGATGATAATATAATGGTTGGGGGATTCAGTGAATAAACTTAATTCTTCACGTGATAGCATGACACATCAATAGAACATAATACAATTTTGATATGACATAGTCGAAGCAACATCAGCGCTAACGGCCTCCACACCTCTGATTGGGTAAGCCGCTATCAATACCCTAATAAAACGGTATTTCATTTGTTTGCTCACAAATGCGCCATTGATGACATCACTTGACATCGCCCAAGATTAATACATGCCCACTTATGGATTCATACTCATCACGAGACAAACAATCGATCGATGCATCTCTTCCTCTTCATCTCATCCTCTTCATCTCTACACGTTCCCGCTTTCTCTCTAACCCAGCCCACCTTCTAACATCAACGCACAATGCGAAAATGTCTGTTTCAGTCTTATATTGAGACTCAAAATCCAAGTAGAAAACCTTAGCTTGTTTTGAGTTACTTTTTGCTTGGCAAGTGAAGTTGTCTTACTCCACTGTCAAATCTTTAATTGAGTCAAACTGTCTCACCTCAACAAAAAAAAGTAATAGAAATGAGATTTCTATCATGCAGTGCACACTTCTATTCCCTGACTGAATAACCCTGACGACCACCTTACTCTCATTCGCACACTTGTCAACAGAATCAGAAAACATACCGGTGCACATTCTATATACCATTATCTATATGGTACATGCTGAAACACATTGTAAATATCCAGTCTTTTTTGAAAATATAAAAACGATAGCTATATTTCACATTTCAAAATGTATGCATTGCCACATCTGAAAGTAGCAATAATAAGTGCATTGGCCAATGCGGTGTGAAGTGTTCCACCGTTATTTATTTTATTTAAATAAAATATGCATGCTATCGTTATGATAGCATGCATATTTTATTTAAATATATAAATTTAATAGGGCCTTGCCCCTCAGCAACTTCAGGAAAAATACAAAGCAGTAGTGAGAGAGCAGAGGGTTCCTCCACAGAGACAGCAGCCGGACAATTACTAAATGGACGATTACTAAACGGACGGATTACTACTAAAGACTCTCTAAATATCCAAGATGGCACATTCTGTGGCTTTAAATGGAACGCTCTGTCCCTTTTCTAATGGACCAAAAGAGCCATTAAGCCCCAGTTCCACAGATTAAGCAATTACCTAGACCAGGGACTGTGTAGTCTCTCATGTGGTAAACCAGTTTTAAATCAGTCTACCTCATAAACCATTCGCACACGGAGCTGAGGTAGATTCAGTTTCAATGGAGTCAATTCGGGAAATTCATTTAAATTCAATAAATTAGTTGGGACATCTTCACAAGAAAATACTATTACAAAAACCTTTAAATTCATGAATTGAATTTCGATTTTGTTTCCTGATTTCACTTCATTTAAATGGTAACTTGCTCTGGTAATGACATCGTTCGAGTGGTAAAATGCAGCTCAAAGTGCATGTTTGCTTTGGGTGGAAAATGTATCAATTTTCCTCTAGGCAGGATTGATCACATCATGTGTGGGGCCTGTTCTTCACGTTTACATCTGAACATTCACATTTGCAAATGCGTTCCTTTGTTCACTAAATTGGGCCAGTGCACCTGCATGTGCAAGTCTGTGTGCGTGCATGCATGTGTGCGTGTGTGTGTGTGTGTATTTGTGTGTGCACGCATGTGTGTGTGGGTGTCTGCATGCATGTGTGGGTTTGTGTGCATGTATATGTGTGTATGTGTGTGTGCGTGTGTGTTTGCGTGTGCACACGTGTGTGTGGGTGTCTGCATGCATGTGTACGTATGTCTGTGTGTGTGTGGGTGCAGGTGTGCATACATGCATGTGTGTGTGGGAGTGAGTGCATGTAATTGCTAAGGCTGCATACAGTCAGTTCAGTAACTTGTACAGGGGCTGTTTTTAACTCTAAAGAAAAAAAGACTCTCAAGAGGAAACAAAAATATTAGAGCGGTGGAGCTGCACTTTTGATTTTTCCCTCATGAATATTTCGCGTTTCTGAATTGTTCCCACCTCTCACCCCGTCTCTGTCACTTCCTGCTCCCGCTCTCACTAAAATCTGCTCTTGTCCCTCCTCGTCTGTCGGCCTCCTCTTGACTTCCGTCTTTTTTATCGCTCGCGCTCTCTCTCTCCTCTGCCTCCCGATTTCACTCCCATTGAATTTTACACCGTTCACAAGCTTCCACCAAAATGTCAGCATTTCTGCCCAACAATTTTCGCGACATTACCGCGACGTGAATTATTCATGAGCCAATTTTTGTTGCCACCAATTTCATTCAAATTCAAACAGCGTTTGTTGAATTCACGCACGCAGGCCGCTGGTAGAGCATGGTGGATATGGACTGGCTCGCAGTAAAAAGACTGACAGTTTCACGCCACACCAGCCATAGCAGTCCTGGCACTGGGTTCATCACATCATTTTGCTACTCCCAATTAAAAATTCTTAAGTAACTGATTGCAATGGCACTTTTCTGTTTGCACAACTTTCAAAGGTTAGGGGCTCTGTGGATTACTAATCTAAGCAGGGTAAGGAGTGTAGCATAATGGGAAAGGAGCTGGTCTTGTAACCTGAAGGTCACAAGTTCAATTCCTGGGTTAGGACACTGCCGTTGTACCCTTGAGCAAGGCACTTAAACCTGAATTGCTTCGGTATATATCCAGCTGTATAAACGGATGCAATGTGAAATCCTATGTAAAAAAGTTGTGTAAGTTGCCCTGGATAAGAGCGTCTGCTAAATGCCTGTAATGTAATGTAATGCAACCTCTGGTGACAAGCCATTTATGTTGGTATTACAGTTACTGAAGAATTTTTCATTGGGAGAGCCTGTACATCTTATACAGTGTACATTCCCTGGCATTCACAATCTAACAGTAATAAACCAGTGATCTTCATTCCTGGTCCTGGCGGGCTGCAGGCTCCTCTGGGCTTGGGTCGTTACCCGGCACTTAATTGATCAGTCGATTACACTTAACTCACCTCGCCTGGTTCCTTGGGTCCAAACCCGGTTGACTGACATCGAGGCGAAAACAAAAAAAACCAGCCGACCCTGCGGGCCCACCAGGACCGGGAATGAAGATCACCTGCGTGAAGCGGACAAACGATCCCACCCGTGAAGTCCGTGAGCGCTGAGGTGTGTGGACCTGCCTCACCTCTCCGCACGCTTCAAAGGGAGCAGGGTGTGTCACACGCACCGGCCAGCGCTGTACACTGCTTACCAAGCACGGGGCATTTAGGAACACAAGCTTCTCTGTGGGGGGACACTCTACTAGCCGCCATTTTGTTAAATCTAAGGGACGGTCAAATTCCCCACAAGTTCCTGCCCTGACTGCCCAGAGTGGGGCTCATGCAACATCCTGCCTTCGCTCCGTCCCTAGAAAAAGATGAGAGCCGGTCTGATTCACATCTAACGCACAGCTCAATCAAGACGCCAAACTAGAGACGTACAGAGAGAGGCCAGGCGTAGGCGAGAGAGAGAGATGGGAGAGAGTAGGGGGGATAGAGTGAGAGAGAGAGGGGGGAGAGGGAGAGAGAGAGAGAGAGATGGGAGAGAGAAGGGGAGATAGAGTGAGAGAGAGAGAGGGGGAGAGGGAGAGAGAGAGAGGGAGATGGGAGAGAGAAGGGGAGATAGAGTGAGAGAGAGAGGGGGGAGAGGGAGAGAGAGAGAGAGAGATGGGAGAGAGTAGGGGGGACAGAGTGAGAGAGAGAGAGGGGAGAGGGAGAGAGAGAGAGAGAGACAGAGAGAGAGACAGAGGGAGAGAGAGAGAGAGAGGGGAGAGGGAGAGAGAGAGAGAGAGAGAGACTGAGTTCAAAGCACAGGCTTCAAATATAGCCTGCCGTCCCGTAATTCAGTGTGTTTATACTGTTTGGTTATGCAAAGTTCCGGCAGTATATTCAAATGTGCCATGCCAATAACGCCGCGTAGAATTGAGCGGAGAAGAGAGACGGCGAGAGAATGAGAAGTGGGCGGAAAGGAGAAAGGAAGCCTCCGCGATGGAGTGATGAGTGACGGAGTGATAGAGAGATGGAGTGATGGAGCGATGGAGGTGAAGAGGGTTCGCCGCTCGGGATCCGTTCTGCGACGCGCGTGTCCACAGTGGGACAGGCCGTACCGCAATACTGACAGATGCCCGATGAGGGGGTCCACATTTGGGTAGCTGGGCCACTTTCGGGCCGCATCGCAATCATTCCCTCCTGGTTTGCAATCAAAACGCCCCCCCCCCCCCCCCCCTTCTCTCGGGTCACAGTATCCCCCCACCCCCCAGATCCGATTGGTGCATAGGGCTGGTCAGGGTGGACCAGTTGAGACGGTCTGTGTGGCACTGCAACCCACAGTACTTCCAAGGAAATCTTTCAGCAAAACTTGTGAATACATTATCAGTATATTTGCATGGACATATATTATCCATAACAATGTACACATAATTTAAGACGATTAAGCCGTTTTTTGTTCTAACGGAAAAGGAACAGGGATCTCAGAGTTTAGGATGTAATCGCTCAGAGTTTAGGGTGCAATCTCTCAGAGTTTAGGATGTAATCTCTCAGAGTTTGAATGAAATCTCTCAGAGTTTAGAATGAAATCTCTCAGAGTTTAGAATGAAATCTCTCAGAGTTTAGAATGTAATCTCTCAGAGTTTAGAATGTAATCTCTCAGAGTTTAGAATTCAATCTCTCAGAGTTTAGAATTTAATCTCTCAGAGTTTAGAATGCAATCTCTCAGAGTTTAGAATTAAATCTCTCAGAGTTTAGAATTCAATCTCTCAGAGTTTAGAATTTAATCTCTCAGAGTTTAGAATGTAATCTCTCAGACTTTAGGATGGAATCATCTGCCTTCTTGCAGGATGTAATCTCTCAGAGTTTAGAATGCAATCTCTCAGAGTTTAGAATTTAATCTCTCAGAGTTTAGAATGTAATCACTCAGAGTTTAGAATGTAATCTATCAGAGTTTAGAATTCAATCTCTCAGAGTTTAGAATTTAATCTCTCAGAGTTTAGAATGTAAACTCTCAGACTTTAGGATGCAATCACCTGCCTTCTTGCAAGATGTAATCTCTCAGAGTTTAGAATGCAATCTCTCAGAGTTTAGAATTTAATCTCTCAGAGTTTAGAATGTAATCACTCAGAGTTTAGAATGTAATCTCTCAGAGTTTAGAATGCAATCTCTCAGAGTTTAGAATGTAATCTCTCAGAGTTTAGAATGTAATCTCTCGAGTTTAGGATGTAATCTCTCAGAGTTTAGAATGTAATCTCTCAGACTTTAGGATGCAATCACCTGCCTTCTTGCAGGATGCCATCTCTCAGATTTTAGAATGTAATCTCTCAGAGTTTCAGATGCAATCACCTGCCTTCTTGCAAATGTAGTTTCAGAGGTTTTGGTCGGGATTCATTCACCTGTGATCAGCAAGCTGATCGAACTTATGAACAACAACTCCGCACCCGAATCTGAATCCTGACTCCTTCCGGCTTTCACGAGCCACCGAAGTGCGATTCCAGCCAACTGGGAACGGCACCCGATCGTCTGCAGCGTTTGAGTGTCGGTCCGCCCGCGCTGTTGATTTTCACAACTGGCTCATGCGTATCCTCAAGCAAGAACCATCGAGCGGTGGCAGGTTCTCAAAACGGAATGAAAGGGCGAACGTCTGCGGATGTGAGAGTGAGGCGCGGCGCGGAGGAGAAGCCCCGGAGCGCAAACGAAAAGAGAAAGAAACGAACGGGGGGAAGAAAGGGAGCAGCTCAGCCCCAGAGCGGACCTGCGATCCTTCCACCGCGGCGCGCCGTTCCGGGCTCGCTTACAGAGAAAGCACTCCATCTTAAACCTTCACATGTTCTCCATCTCTCAAAGAGGGGGGGTGGGGGTGGGGGGGGAACAGACCAATGTCCCTTCAAATCGAACCCTCTCTCCTACCGTCACTCTGCAGAAATGTGACAAATTATCCCTTCCAGCAGAGAGAGAGAGAAAGAGAGAGAAGGAGAGAGAGAGAGAGAGAAGGGGAGAGAGAAAGTGAGGGAGAGACGGAGAGAGAGAGAAGGGGAAAGTGAGAGAGAGAGAGAAAGTGTGGTAGAGAGAAAGAGTGAGATTGATTTTCTTCTGTTGCTGTTGTTGCTGTTATTGTCATATGTTGTTACATTGATAATTATTATTTTAATATTACTAGTATGCTACATTTTATTTATTTATGTATGTATTCTTTGGCAATAATTACATTTGTATTTCATGCCAATAAAGCAACTTGAATTGAATTGAGAGAGGGAGACAGAGAGAGAGAAAGTTGGCAAGAGAAGCCGGCGTGAAAATTATAAAAGGGAATGAAGGATTTTTGATCCCTGCACCTGTCACTTCCACATGCATGCAGGCCCAGCTAGAAAGATGGGAGGGGAGGGAAAGTGGAGAGAGGGCTTAAATGTCCAGGAGAAGGAGGTGAGACACAGAAAGAAAAACTGATGTGCAGAGAGCGAGTACTTTAAAGAGAAAAATAGACATGCAGAGATGGAGAGGGGCATTGTGTATCAGCTCTTACTGTTATCAAGTCTTTGGTTTTTCCAAAAAAAATCTAAACAATGCTGATATGTACACTCTGGGTGTTACAGTGTGTATTCTTGTCCTCCACGGAAGCTGTGGCTCTCAGAAGAATGCTTGTCATAACGAGAAATAATGTGTCATCAGCGATTAAAAAACACCTGAAGAGCTAAAAAGAGAGTTCTCTGCCTTGACACAAAATTAGGACAAACATTTCAACCTACAAAACACAAACATTCAACCATGCATATCTACGCTGTGCCTTCACATTCACTCTCCCTCTGTCTCGCTCTCACGCACATGCACACAAGACATTCACTAACAGACGCATAAAATGTTTTCACGTAAAAATATACGAACAACAGCAAACTAATAAAAGTCAATTCTCACAAAAGGATTTAATTCAGCTTCTACATTAGTTACACTGCTGTCTCCTGAGGCCCATTTTTCAGAACTGGGGCATGAGAGAACATGGTGTGTGTGCGTGTGTTTGTGTGTGTGTGTATGTGTGTGTGTCTGCATATGTCTGTGTGTGTGGGTGAGAATGAGAGAGCGAGAGAGAGAGAGAAAGAAAGAGAGAGAAAGAACGAAATGTTGAATACTGGAGAGAGAGAGGGACACATTCAGAAGATATTGGAGAGCATATTGTATAACAGCTATAATAAATGGCTATTCCCAGCAGGAGACTTTGAAAGACACTTCGCGTATTACATAGAAAAATGAAAGTGTGGGTGGAAAGATGGAAAAACAGTCGAGTGGAGAGGGAAAAAAAAGCAAAAATAGAAGAAAAAAAAATACAATTTCGGCGTAAAAACGCTTTCAGCGAAGCACCAAAGATCTTTGGAAGAGCTTCTAACAGGTAGAGGTCACGGAAGAGAGAGTCACAGGCAGTCCGCGAGCCCATTAAGACTGGAAGTGGCATAACTGTCATACAGGGGTTAGGCAAACAGCTCCGTTCATTAACTGGAGAATAATGGAGGGAGGAAAAGAAAGCAAAAACAGACGGCGAAAGAGGGCGTCCAACAGCAGCAGGGTGATGACGAACGGACGGAGGAGTGAAGGAAGGGACACAATAAGGAGTTAAAGAGATTGAGGGATTTCACTGAGTGTGGCGAGTTTCATTTCTGTGTGGGGTCTTCAGACAGAGGAGTAAAGGAGAAGGAGAAAGACAGAGTAATGGAGAGAGGGTGCGCTCCCGCAACGAACCTCTCCTCCCTTTGTCTCCAGAAACGGCTGACAGGAACTTATCTTTAAAAGGCAGGGAATTTAAGAGGCAGGGAGAGGCAAACAGAGAGACGAGGAGGGAACGGGGAGATGGAACAGATGCAGTCCTCCTCTTGAGACCCGTTCAGGGAGAAAAAAAAAAACAAACCTTCGGAGACACGAATATCTGCATTCGGTCTTCGCCGGGACTGAAAAAAAAAATACAAGTCTGATGGCCCCGGCTAACGGCGAATGGAGTCATTATGAGACTGGAGAGGCAGGGAGCGGACCGCCAGCACGGTCGAGGGAGAGGCATCGAGGTAATTTTGACAGAGAAGAGGTAGAGGAGACGAAACAGGTAGCACAGGTCTGGGAGCGCTGCGATAAACGACGGTGGAAAAAGCGGCCCGGCTACGCGCGGCGCGCGCAGACATCCGCGCGAATGACAGCGAGAATGACAGTAATCCAGAACAGAACGACTGCGCTGTCACGAGTTTGAAATACGCGCATAGAAAAGGGGCTGTAATCCCTACACGGTCTATCCGACACGGATATAAATACCCTTGAATTAAAGCTGACATTCTGCATTGTGACCTCATATTCGTTGTTTTATTTCAAATCCAATCAGATGGAGTAACAGAGCAAAAACAACAAAAGTTGTGTCACGGTTCTAATACCTTTGTATTTTACTACATATACAGTGAGCTCTACAATGATTGGGACAAAAACATATATTTCTTGATTTAGCACAATGGTAGATTTGTAATGAAACACTCAGATTCTCAGCTTTCAATAGTATAGTATTCTTATACAGTATATTTTAGTTTCACAATGTCGAAATTACAGCACTTTTCATATTAGTCGAGCGTGATTAGTCAAGTGTGTTCAATTGCGTCTTCAGTGAAGGTATAAAAGAGATATCAGTATCGAGTCTGGAATGGAGGCTTTTGATTTGCCTTTGGAGTCAGTTTTTTTGCGTTTGTCAACATGAGGACCAGAGCTGTGCCAATGAAAGTCAAAGAAACCATTATGAGCAAAGGATACAGTCAGGGACATAGGCCAAACCTTAGGCTTACTGAAATCACTGTTTGGACCATCATTCAGAAGCTAGGGAGCACTGGAGAGCTCAGCAATCACAAAGGGCCTGGTAGACCAAGGAAGACCTCTACAGTTGATGACAGAAGAATTCTCACCATAATGAAGAAAAACCCCAAAACACCTGTCCAACAGATCA
This sequence comes from Anguilla anguilla, assembly GCF_013347855.1. Classification (NCBI taxonomy): domain Eukaryota; kingdom Metazoa; phylum Chordata; class Actinopteri; order Anguilliformes; family Anguillidae; genus Anguilla; species Anguilla anguilla. Next base: position 50,163,145 of record NC_049208.1, read on the forward strand.
GAAACACTTCAAGAAGCTGGCGTGGATGTGTCAGTGATTGCTGTCAGCAGAGGGTTTCACAAACAGAACAACAGATGCTACACTGTAAGGTGCAAACCATGAGTTAGCTGGAAAAACGCGATTCCCAGGTCGCAGTGTGATAAGAAGCACCTAAAAGAGCCTGCAGAGTTCTAGAAAAAAGGTCTTGCAGACAGATGAAACCAAGATTCTGTTGTCAGCGGGATGGAAAGAGCAAAGTGTGGAGGCCTAAAGGAACTGCCCAAGATTCAAAGCACCCTCCCTCATCCGTGAAACATTGTGGTGGGGGTGTTATGCCTTGAGCATGTACGGATGCCACAGGTACTGGCTCACTTGTCTTCAGTGATGAAGTAACTGCTGATAGCAGCAGCAGAATGAATTCTGACGTATACAGAAGCTTCTTATCGGCTGAAGGTCGAGAAAAATCCTCCAAACTCATTGGACGGTGCCCCACCCTATAGCAAGACAACGATCCCAGGCATACTGCTAAAGCAACAAACACGTTTTTCAAAGGCAAAAACATGAAAATTCTTGACTGACCGAGTCATTCACCTGATCTGAATCCAATTTAACGTGCATTTCATATGTTGAAGAGAAAACTTGATGCAACTTGCCCCTGAAGCAAGCAGGAGCTGAAGATGGCTCCAGTACAGGCCTGGCAGAGCATCACCAGAGAAGATACTCAGCACCTGGTGATGTGTGTGGGTCACAGACTTCAAGCAGTCATTGCGTGCGAAGGATATGCAACAAAGTACTAAACAAGACTCCTTTCATTTGCATACCATTAATATGTCCCAAACATTATGGTGCCCTGAAATGGGGGGCTATGTATAAAACATGCTGTAATGTCTACATGGTGAAACCAAAATGTATATAAATAACCTTCATAAAACGTGAGCAGGTGCACCTGAACTACATTTGAAATTCAAAATTGTGGAGCATAGAGTCAAGGAAAATGTTTTTGGCACAAACATGGAGCTCACTAAATATATATGGAAATGTGCAGAGTGTTGTGCATAAACAAATAGGAATATTTACCAGAGTCAGCCCTGGGGGTTTGGTGGCCCGAAAAGTGCTCCAACATAAATCACACCAACCGCTAAAACTTGAACTGTGTGGCCCAGGGACGGCTGTGGCCCTGCACGGAGTGCTCACGCCAGCGGCCATCTCTGATATTTACCTCGGACACGGAATACGAGGAGCCAGTGACAAATAAATAAACGAGGAGAGAGACCTGCGTTAATGAGAACAAACGGGAGTGCTCAAAGACTATCCGTGCACTGCGACACCGACCGTCTCCCTCTCTAAGCGAAAAGACGCGGGCGGAGCGAGCACAGCCTCAGTGCCAGCCCCGGAAAGAGGGCGATTGTTCCCCGTATTTAAACTGAACGGTAGTAACCGCAGCCGGAAGCACGGAGGCCCCTCCGCACCGGGGACGCGATCGTGGCGGACTGGCTGGTTACGGTAGAGCCTGACGCCGTGCTGGCCCTCTCACCCGGCCCCGGTGCCAGGCCCGGTGCCAGGCCCGGTGCCAGGCCCGGTGCCAGGCCCGGGGTTAGGCCCAGTGTCAGGCCCGGTGCCAGGCCCAGTGCCAGGCCCGGTGTCAGGCCCAGTGCCAGGCCCAGTGCCAGGCCCGGTGCCAGACCCAGTGCCAGACCCGGTGTCGACGGCGGTCAGGGGAACGAACGACCCCGGCCCCGAGAGACGGGTTCTGCGCCGCGGGCTCGCTAGCTAAACGGGCGCCAAATTGCCTCCACCGGGGCTCGGCGCGGCCGCCAGGCTGCTCGCGCCCCCGGGAGCCGACCAGATAAAAAAAAGCGCGCTGCGCCCGGCTGGATCACTTGAAAGGCGGCGGCGCGGCTGACGTACCTCTGTCAAGGGCTGCGTCTTGACATTTTCGAAAGGTGACATTTAATCATTTTAACATTACGTTCGGAGCACTCTCCCCCCACGGCGCCGAGGAACCCCAGCGCAGTCTGAAAGCAGGAGCGGAAGGCTCGAACTGGAGGACTGTTTTTCCAGCCTTATTTCTCTGAGCGTTTTTTTTTTTTCTCCGTCTTATTTACCGAGTTCTGTTCATTTCCCGGCGACAGCTTCGCTCGGGTAATTACAGCAGCGCGGGGGGGGGGGGGGGGCGGCTTGATTCCGTAATTCTACACAATGGAAAAAAAAAACTCTCGGAAACATTATCCATTCATTTCTCAACCCAACGTGTCATCGCTGCAAATAATTATGATGAATTGACGTGGCGCGGCTTTTGCAGTCGTGCTTCCAGTTCTCGCGCTTCCACGACCGTAAACATTCGGCGAGGACAAACAGGGACAATCGGCGAACAACTACATCGTGATCTGACCCATTACTATTGATGACCCAGTGCAGGAAGAAGGATCTGTTGTTGTTACCCCCCCCCCCCCCCCGATTAATCATTACGTTCCAGGATGTCGAGAGTGCCAGGATTCGCTCTAGCGCGGCAGTCTCGCAGGACCAGCCAGTGTGTATCAGCACACTCTGGGCGGAGCCTGGCTCTGGACTGATAATGGTGTGAAATCGCTGGTCCTCGCTCCCTCCTGGACCGGCTCTCCGGACTTATCTCTGCCGAGAGGAGGAGCGATACGGGCGACTGCGCCGTCGCCGATGACCTCGGAAAACGTGATAAAAAGTCGAAAAACCGAGACACATAATTTCCAGGCTTTTTTTTTCCGCATTCAGGGAAACGAGGATAGCATCCTGGCCAGAGCTCAACATGAACCCAACCGACGAACACAACCGAAGGACAGTGAAATGAAATGAACAAAATGAAAGACATGCACCATATATAATAATGAGCTTAAGGATGCCAGCCAAAGAAAGCTTAATAAATTAAACCCGGTGTGAATGAAAGCACAAGGACTGTTTATAAATAAATCTAGACACAAGGCCAGCAGAATAAACAGCACGAGGAATGCCAGCTAAACCAAGTGCTCACCTTGCGTGTGCAAATCATACCGTCCTCCAGTCACACCCCCTGCACAGGTATCGGCTGCCCACAGCACAGGACCCGCGTCAGCGAGAGACGGCCTGTAAGCCCCGCCCCCACACGTGATTCGCTGCCATTACGGATCAGCGGCCCCCTGCCGTCAGCGAGAAACACGCTAAATATCCGGCAGCAGTGTAGTGTAATGGGTAAGGAACTAGTCTTGTAACCTGAAGGTCGCAGGTTCGATTCCCCGATAGGGCAATGCCGTTGTACCCTTCAGCAAGGTACTTAACCTGCATTGCGCCAGTATATATCCAACTGTATAATTGGATACAATGTAAGCCGCTCTGGATAAGAGCGTCTGCTAAATGCCTGTAATGTAATGTAATATCCCTAAACATACCTGTTACGACCAGGTCCAGGGTCAGACTCAAGGGAAATGAGTGGGAAATGGGTAAGGGAAACGTACTGTAAACCAAAGAGTAATTTTGGTCCCTATCTGCCTATCCAAATCTAATTGTAAGCTGGCTAGTCTTCAAAGGGTTCTGGGCACAGGGTGGCTTTGAATGCTGAACTTTAGACAGATGACCAATAGTCTGAAACCGACAGTCTGAATAGCATAGCCCCGACAGAGTGTTAAATCTCCACCCAGAGTACCTTCAAAAATAATAAAGGAAAAATAACAAAGCAAAATAACAAACTTGTGTCCCGATGGAAGGATTTGTAGTCCAGCTGGGAACACACTAACCAACCGGAGCACTACACAGTGGGCGGAAGGACAAAACGAGAGAAGAGGTCAAGAACGAGCGAATGGTCAAACACAAAACCCAAACAGCGAACAAAGCGGAGGGGCTAGGCCAGGATCGGAATCGAATACGAGAGCGAATGGTCAGAAACACAAAAACAACGGGGCAAACAAACTACAAGGGCTGAGGCAAGAATAGGAGTCGAAGGGAACAGGTCAGTGGTCATAACCGAGATCGAATCAGCAAACAAACGAGGAGGGCTAGACGGGAATCAGAGTCAAACAAAAACAGGGTTTAAATATGCAAAGTCAAGCAAAGCAATCAGTGTGAACAACCCGCCAACCGCGAGTGCAAAGAGCTCGTCTCCACTGGGGACAAACGGCGGCTTTTTCAAGCCGAGTAACCGAAGACGGAAAACGACCAATCAGATGACGAAACACGAAACGCACGCGCGGAGACAAAATGTAAACACAAACATACGACAGGGGTCGTAACATACCCATTACGCCATCTGGTGCTTACCCAGTACACTCGAGTTGAGATAATTCACGCAAATACTTCCAAGATTTAAAAAAACGCTCACAGAAAAACAAATGCATTGTCACTGCATTTAGCCATCTACGCTTCTAATCTACAACAGTAATTGTTCAGGGAGAGACAAGGGACAAGAGGAGAGGAGAGGAGAGCAAGAAGAATTACAGACAGACAGACAGAGAGAGAGAGAGAGAGAGAGAGAAAGAGAGAGAGAGCGAGAGAACGTGATTATGAAGAAATGAGAAAGTGTAATGATATAAACTCTGTTGTGAATTTTGAGTTTGAGTCACAGTGAAGTCATTTACAGCTCGGGAGAACAATTATTTCTTATGACCGTTTCAAATTACTACACACTCCACTGAATACACGCTGAATGAGAGAAACTTGGTGGTGGGGGGGGGGGGGGGGGGGGGGGGGCGGGGGTGAGACAATAGAAAACAGAATGCAAAATAGAGGTGACAAACAGGGAAGGGCAAGAACAACAGAATAAGCTAAGGAACCAAAACAAGGAACATTTGCAGGAAAAGGATGATCACAGAAAAAAAAAAATGCATTCCATTTTCCACTTCTGTATATCAATTCAATTTAACACGGTCCACTGGTGTAATTTGTTGTTATTTTTATTTTAGCGTTTTTGACACTGCCACGAAAACTACACCATGATGCCGGTTACAGATTTATGTGATGTCACGATTGATGACCTAAGTTATACTGTGTGGAGGAGAAGGCCAATACATTCGTATCCAAGCTCTATGAAGATTGCATTTGTAGCAACTGTTTTGGCAAATTGTCAATTAGATCATGGAAAGGAGCCAATATTGAATTTGAAAGGTAAAGCAGGTTTCGAGAAGATAAGCTTGTATTTTTTAATTAAAGGACTCCCTGCTGGAAGAAAACTAACTCAAAATGAACAGATTGGTAAATGGTAAATTTATAATCTGTCACATTTGATTTTCATTTCAAAATTGCAGACGCAATTTTGGCCGATGTAAGATGAAGCAATGCACTATGGGGGCGCTGGTCCTCCGGCTCCAAAGCTTTCCTTTTTGGAGGATCGTTTACTGTTGGCGTCGAGCGGTGCGATCTGAATAGTTGTTGATTTGTTTGAAACAGTGGCATTTAGCTGAATGTGGATACATTAATTCAAGTGATTGACCATTGAAAACCACACCCCTGGATTATCTGAACGTGTGTGTGTGTGTGTATCTTTTTTTTTGTGTGTGTGTATGATGGCCGTGTCATGTGAGCGCGCGCGTGTGTGTGTGTATATAAGCATGTGTGTGTGTGTGTGTGTGTGTGTGTATGTGTCTGTTACACAAAGCTGGGGAAAACCTGAAATAGTAGGCTGAGGGCAATATCAGTAACCAAGGGCACAAGACACTTCAGAGTGCCCTGGCCCACAGTCTCACTCCAGCAGCTATGGCACTTTCAGATGAGTTCTGCACGCGACCAAACAAGGGCAGCCCCCTCTCTCCACACATGCACGTGTCCCGCCATCTCCATCTCTCCCGTGCGGCCGCAGGAACCGGTTCCCTCCGGTCTGCGCCCGCCACACGGCGAGCTCCTGAGTCGTAAGGCCCGTGAGACTAACGTGCGTATGGCCGCTTGGAGCTGGATCAACAGGCTCAGGGCGACACGTTGCGCTTTGGCACACAGGGGCGTTCTGACAGAACCCCGACCGAGAGCGAACTGGAACGGCCGCGCATTCGATGATGATGACGACCATGATGATGATGATGATGATGAGTCACGACTTGGCACGCTCCGGAATGACCTTCGGTTGAGAGGGGAGCTATCTGTGCTGCACTGTAAAATAATGAGCAGTTGGGATGTGTGAAGCAATTTGGTGCAGATGGACGTCACAGTTAGCACTTTCTACAGTTTGTTTGTTTTTTTTTAATGCTCTTTCCTCTGTTCTCTCAGTTTTGGAACACACAGTCATAACCGCTGGACACGCTCGTTTCTCCTTGGGTGACGCTACAGCCAATTATGCACACTGCTGGCCACATTCAATACCAGACCTTAGGCTGTATCCACAGTGGCTAAGCACCCTAATACCAGCCACCAGCCCAGATAGTGCTAATTGCTGGCTCCGGGAATGGAAAATAATAATGTCCTCACAGTGTGCGTGTGTGTGTGTGTATATATATCATACAGTTGAGGCCAAGAGTTTACATACACCTCAGCTAAAGATATTAAATCTCAGTTTTTCACAACTTCGCACATTTCATGGTACCATACATTTCTTTCGGCAAGTCAGTTAGGGCATCTGCTTTGTTCACATCAGAGATCATTTTAAAACAATCGATTAGAGACAGATTTAAATAGACCTGTGGCTGTATCTAAGGGCCTACATTTAGAGCCACTGCCTTTATGCCCTTGATACCATGGGAAAATCCAAGCAACTCAGCCAAGACCTCAGAAAAATAATGGGACCACACAGACACTGCATCATTCAGGAAGGAGGCACAAATGAACTTCCAGGGCTGAACGAACTTTGGTCCGAAAGGTTCAACTGATTCCCAAGACAACAACAAAGAAACTGGTGCAGAAGTTGGAGGCATCAGATACCAAAGTATCTACATCCACCATTAAGAGAATCCTACGCTGCCAAGGCCTGAAAGGCTGTCGCGCAAGGAAGAAGCCCCTACTCCAAGACCGGCATAAAAAAGCCAGAATGAAGTTTGCAGGTGATCACCAGGATGAAGACCTAGCCTTTTGGAGGAGTGTTCTCTGGTCAGATGAAACAAAAATTGAACTGTTTGGCCATAATAATAAGTGCTATGTATGGAGGAAAAAGGGTAAGGCTTTTAATCCGAAGAACACCATCCCAACTGTGAAGCATGGGGGTGGCAGCATCATGTTGTGGGGATGTATTGCTGGAAAAGGGACTGGTGCACTTCAGAAAATAAATGGCATCATGAGGAAGGAGGATTATCTAGAAATACTGAAGCAACACATCAAGACATCGGCTAAAATGTTAAAACTTGGTCGCAACTGGGTCTTCCAGCAGGACAATTATCCTAAGCATACCTCCAAAGTTGTAGCAAAATGGCTTGAAGACAACAAAGTGAAAGTATTGGAGTGGCCATCACAAAGCCCTGACCTGAATCCCATAGAATATTTGTGGACTGAACTGAAAAGGCGTGTCTGAGCAAAGAGGCCCACAAACCAGTGGGTGAGTGAGTTACACCAGTTATGTCAGGAGGAATGGGCAAAAATTCCACCAAAGTATTGTGAGAAGCTTGTGGAAGGCTACCCCAAGCGTTTGATTAAAGTTAAGCAATTAAAAGGCAATCCCACCAAACACCAACAAAGTGTTTTTGTTGTTTTGTTGTTTGCTTTTGTTTTTGCTTCTGATCCACTGAAAATCTGACATAGTACATAAAAGCTGAAATAAATTTGTCTTTTAGCTTTTATTTTGAAATGACCTCTTATGTAAATAAAGTAGATACCCTAATTGACTTAACACAGGGAATGTATGGTACCATGAAATTTTTGGAGTTGTGAAGGTGTATGTAAACTTTTGGCCTCAACTGTACATTCGCTGGGACATTTTCCTCCATTAATCCTGTTGTTTTCTAAGTCTTTAAGAAACACGGGGAAAAGCTGTTTTTCGGGCATCATTCTATTTCAAAATGGCTCCACGTGCAGTCACTTCTCTGCAAGTACCGGGGCAGCAATTAAAACTTCTAAAGACTTACGCATCTTTCATTTTCATTGAAAGCCGGTATTTATCCGCTCTTTACGTCCCTCTATTTAGTCTTCTTTGTCTTTAAATAATATGAAGCAATTACCACTGTGTCACCTACTGACATTCGCAAGAGAAATTTATAGGACTAATCTGTGGCTCCTGCTTGTTTTCGGTTTTTGCTTCTCCCTAATGCGATACTCTCCCTGACTCCACACTCTGCCCATTTCTCACACTCTTTCGATTCAAACTTTTGGGAGGGAAAAGGAATACAAATGGCCGTGGCAAAAAAAGAAAAGATTAAAATTTGTTACGGAGGGAGAGGGAGGGGACGCAAGAGAGGGATTATGCAGTGAGTCATAACGAGATAAATGAAAGTCAAATATATTCGGGGGGGGGGAGGGGGGGCAGATATATACTGAGTGCAGATGAGGAGGATGTGAAAAGAAAAATTGGCAGGAAAATATGGGCTCTACAGGGGGCTCCGTCAGGCGGATCCAGCAGTTTAGTGACCCGGGCCATGTCCGAATCAGCACACTTGCCTACTATTGAGTATGTGTTGAGTACACTGGATGAGAAAGTTGTCAAGTAGACAAAATGCTTGTAGTGTACTTAAAGTCCCAGGATTATATATATATATATATATATATATATATATATATATAAAATATAATCTAATATATAATATGTTGTCGATGAGTATATTCAGGAGCATACTTTTCAGGAAGTAAACAGCCATGTTGGTCCCATAAATATATGACTCGTGGCTTCACTTTAAAAACAGGACGCAGCTTCACTTACTTCATCTTCCTTCAATAACAACGACAACACGTGAGCATGGGCAGAATGCCTTACGACACTTCCACAGTACGACAGTTTATTGCACACTGCCCATCGCGCACTAAAGCGTAGGCACTAAACAGTAGACAGTATGCTTAGCAGACAGTACATATTTTGAGGTCACAGTAGTTAGTAGTTAGGAGGCAGATTCGAGCAAAACCCTGGAATCAAAACCAGGTCAGCGGCGGCAGCTCTGGCCAGCAGCTCTGGAGGGGCCATGCGAGATTGGCCGAAGCATCAACTGTGGAGGGGAAGGGGGTTTCAGTCGCCAGGACCGTCCGTGTCAAATCGCACAACAGCGACACCTCTGGTCATGTCACGTAACTGCAGCAGGGCCAGCTGCTCGTGAGGTGCGGTTCGCTGACGCGGCAGCAGCGCTGCTCGACCAGCAGACCACACCACGGGGCGAAAAGAAGCCGCATTTGTGGGCATTTGAGAGCGGTATAAAAGCAAAAAAAAAAAAAACAAGGGTAAAAAATATTGGTTAATAAAATGTCACCGAACCACCCGCGCTCTCGCCGAGCCGCATCGTAAGCTTCCAGCGCTTGTCTGCGACATCACTCTCAGCGTGCGAGAGTGAGAGTCTTTCAGTGTTGGTGTCAATGGCTGCGGGCAAAGTTGTACTTATCTCAGCAGGAATTGAAACGGCAAAGTGTGCAGCCTCCGTTTCAAGTGCCTAATGTCTAATTGATACCGCTGCTTAATTACAGGCTGCCTGCAGCCGTCCTTAATATTTCTAGAGCCTTGTTTCTCGTTATTATCGGTAAGCTCATAATAATTTAATTTTCCTATTTGAGTTTACTTCCGATTGTTTTACATGCCATCGCATTCAGAACGCCTGGTGAACTGTACACAAACTCATTGTAGAATTTCTTTTAATTACCTCCCACTATCGCCTCGAATTAAAAATGCGGCAACTGCTGGTGCTGCGGGAAACAGCAACATTTCTGCTTGACATAATTGTCCCAGCTTCATTTTGGAACACTTTCTCAACATTTTCATCGGGCGAAAAAGAGAGGCCGGTTTATTTGCACCCTGCTCAACACACGCAAGCGATCCGCAGCAAGAAAACACAAATCTGATCAAATCAGAGAGGTAAGCGGACATTTCTACAACGACTTATAAACTGCGTGACGATAAGACTGTTGTTTTTTTTTTGACAGTCGGCACAACCAGCCACAGCCTCTTTATCGGGCGACAGTGTAATATAACGGTTAGGGAACGTGGCTCTTAACTCAAAGGCTGTTTGAATCATTCCCAGCTGGGGTGCTGCTGCCGTACCCTTGAGCGAGGTACTTAACCCGAATTACTTCATAAAATATCCAGCTGTATAAATGGATGGTATGTGGGAAAAAATGTAACCATTGACTGGCTGGGTAAGAGCACCTGCTAGATGGCAAATTTATTTATTTGTCTGTTTATTGTATTATTTTTGCTGCTGGGGGAAATAGCTTTTACGAGGTTTCATTATTAATAATACCATATCTCTACTTAATTATCATTAAAGAGTTGTTGATAGTCTCACAGTGCTCTTTGATTATCATAATTTGTTTTGTTTATCGTTTAATTCTTCTCGTACAATGGCAGCATTCAGGAGAATGCAGGTTTTCGGATTTTATTTTTATATAGTTCCCTTAGAAAAACAATAAAATAGGGATCACAGGTAAATAATTTAAACTTTATAATGCATTTACAGGTGGAACAGTATTTATGGAGTCACTGATACAATGGCTTCAGCTCTAAATAAATTGCTCAGCCACTCAATTCAGTTCAGTTATCAGGAAGGTTTGCCTGTTTTCTCCAGAGGCAAACTGGTAAGAGGGAACTGCAGATAAGGAAGCCGTCGCTTGGTTAAAAATATTTCTGCCTGACGGAACCTGCCGGCATCTTTTCATCTCTTAGGTGTGAAATACAGACGCAGTGAACCTTTAAACACCAACTGACAAGAAGTGAAAACGCGAGCTCGGGTGCGCGCCGAAATGCTGTGGCACGCATTCCTCACTCTTTTAACCCCGCTAAGGGAATCTAGCCCTGTCGTTCAGCCATGATGGGTCTACAGGACAGCCGAAAATGCGTACTGGGACCCTGGTGCTTCAGAAAGGGGAGCATATCTATGTTCCCAGGGTCCTATATTCCCAGGGTCCTATGTTCCCAGGGTCTTATATTCCCAGGGTCCTATGTTCCCAGGGTCCTATGTTCCCAGGGTCCTATATTCCCAGGGTCCTATGTTCCCAGGGTCCTCTGTTTCCAGGGTCCTATATTCCCAGGGTCCTATGTTTCCAGGGTCCTATATTCCCAGGGTCCTATGTTTCCAGGGTCCTAAGTTCTAATGACCCCGTGTGTAATACCACACCTGTTGCTTACGGCGTTGTCGCCCTTTTTAGTACAGTCTGTCTTGATTGACAATTCATTTATTCAGTAGGTGAGAGTATACGGCTTTCTAACGATGTATAACATGTCTAATTTTGCTTTTGGAATAGTGTTTTATATCTCATCGTAACTGAAAGTTTTCTCATCATCGCATACACTTACGAATTCACCCTGTGGTAGCAGTAAAAGTCACTGCACCTGACGAAACGTTGTGAACAATTTTTCCTAATTTCTTGGAAAATGCTATTATTATTGAGGACTTCTGAGCATAGCTGAGCCATTTGTTTGCTGATAGACCGAACTGACATCGTTTTCTGGAGTAAGACAGAAAATCATTGATTTGCTGTCTCTGTCTCTATCTACTGAATACAGATAAGATTTCATGTAGAGCTGGGGAACACGAGACCCTTTGTCATGTTCCCATTATGTGCCATATAAATCTGGGGAACATAGGACCCTGGGAACATAAAAATGACCCCTCAGAAAGCCCTGTGAGAGCTCCCATTCATGCACAGACCCGATGTTGCTCTTCGATTTTCAGCTGAGGCAAACCGCTGCCTTTATTTGGCTGCGACACAATGACTCAGTGTGACCTTATGAATTGGAAACAGATTATTCTTTCCCAATAACGATGGCTTCCAAAGGATCCCCCCCACCCCCCTCTCTCCCCAACCCCTACTGTATCTCTCAAGGTTTTATGCTAATATGTACCTGTGTTGTGTCGTCGGCTGGCCAAGATTAAACCAGAAATAACGCACGTAAAAAACACACTCTGAACAAATCGCACACGCACTAATCTTACAAGTAGAGTATCACTTAATGGCACACTGGGGCCTGGTTCAAGTGTTGTAAACCAATACGAGATTGGATCAGGTAGCATGGCACCAGACACTGAGATCCAAAAGATCCAATGTGCTGTTGCTACATTGCTTTCAGTCATATTGCAGTCATATTCTACTGACATGGACAACAACAAATATAATCCAAAAAAATCATGTTCAGAGTTAAAAATGAATGAACAGTGAAGAATGGTCATGTGTATGTACTCTATATGTTACCATTTGCCCTTTTTAAACATTTTGTTCATTAACTGCTTGTCCCCATGCCAAAAAGGGACTTCAAGTATTTACCTGGTATCTAGAATACACTCCACGTCTCCGCATACTGTATGTCACAAGTGTGACACTCACTTCTGAATGTCTTACATACACAATAAAACACTGTCTGCCCGTCTTAACACTTTGTTTTCCTCGCCTACTAAATCTACACCGCCGAAGGTGACTTACACGCCGTACATTTTACATACGGCTTCAACAGCTGGGTTTTTCAAGGATGCAATTAAAGCGAGAACCTTGCTTCAAGGTACGCCGACTGCATTTGTGTCTTTTTGCACAACTGCCAAAACCACAAGTCATTTCATACGATCGGTATCCACAGTAACGTCACCACTTAAATTCCGTCTAACAGCCACTGCTGTGACACGCAATTTCTCTTCAGATTTTTTTTGTGTATTTATAGCACTGCACTCAATTTATTGGGCTCAGGAAGGGTCTTTAACTAGCTACTATACGCCGGCTACCGGGAAACCCGGATCACATTAAACAGTTAATTAATAAACACTACCTACTGTCCCATGACAACGCACTGAGCCACATTAAAGGCTCGTTTCCTCAGTCTCCACGGGCAGAGTGACTTCATTACACCGCATCGCTTCAGTGATCAAGTGCGGCATTACATCAACAAATCATCGGCCCGGGTAATAGATCATCCCCCGTTACGCGTCCCACGCTCCGGGCCATTATAACCGCCAGGATTTTGACATTGATGGACTATCATTGATCAATTTCCTCGGCTTTAATGCGGGCCCGACCTGCACCGCTCTGACCCTCCGCTTAGCCGAGTCTGCACAGATAAGGTTTTTTACTTTCGCACTCATTTTCGGTGGCCAGGCACGACAGTCGCCCTTTCGCAGAAGGACACCCAGTCATCGCGGGCCGCTTTAATAATTTTCTGTACCGTTTCCATTATTGTTAGGCTATTTAACGGCGCGGGTCCCACCCAGCTCCCGCTGACTCATCCGTTTCTGTTACTTCTTCTGACTTTTCTTTCACCTTTTCTTCAAACCACTTTTTTTTTTACTCCGGCCCGACCACTCCTTCCCTCTTTCTCCGCTCCCCCAATTTTCGTTGTGCGGAAGCCTTGAGGTCTCGCCCCATTAGCTGCCCATCATGGCCCTACCCTTACCTCCACCCCACAAAAAAAACTGAAAAAAACCTGATTTCGGTTTTTTTTAATGCAGCAATTACATGCCCTCAGTGCTGCTCCGTGCTCTATGGAGGATTCAGTCCTTTGAGCTAAACGTTCCAACGACTCCTTCAACTAATCAAGCCGCGGAAGATTTAACGGTGCTTGATCCAGCGTAATGACTCTTAATACAAGTGTCAGCACCATGCTACATTAGCTCACCCCCCCCCCCCCCCCCCCCCCCCCCTTTAAGAGATAGGGCCTACGCAACAGGGCACTTAGCAGGTTGGTATCAAATTGGAATGAATATTTTGCCCGCTAATATCTCCGCAACAAGCCGACATTAAAATTTCCCCACCGAAGCCGAATTGGCTGGTGCGGTCGTACCAGCGCAGTCTTCCCCCCCCCCCATCCCACAGATACACACACACACAACGGGCAAGTGCGGGTCCCTGAAATTAAGCAACGCTTAGCTTTGACGCACACAGATCTGGGAGATTCATTTGAGTATGGGAAATCCAGAGTAAAAACTTTTGTTTCTTTAATCCGCTTCACTGTTGGAAAAAAAAAAGCCCATTTCCCTGTAGTGTGTGCATTTCACCCGTGGCTATGCTGGCATGGTTTCCTGCTGCTGAGCTTCTTTTGTGTCCCATGGCGTAGGCTGGATTTTTATTTTCCACAGCTATCAGGCTCCTACTGCACTATCTTTCAGCGAGTACTTCAGGGGTCTGTGGGCTCTTCTCCACTCTCTCTTCTCTCCATTCCTCATAACCCCCCCTCCCCCCCCCTTTCAGCTGGATAGTACCAACGTACCTATATCTCCTTCCCCGCATATCTGTACCAGGAACGTTGACACTGGGATGGTACACCCGGGGTGCTGCCAAACTAAAATCCAGGGAGGCCGCAGCGTTTTCCACACTTTCCTTCCGGTTTCCTTTCAAATCAGCAGCCAACGGGACGAAACGCTGTGGACAGCACGACCCCCTCCCACCCCCCCGGGGACTGGAGTGTCCAACCCCCCCCCCCCCCCACGCCCTCTTAAACATCAGCCTGCGTCTCCGAGCGCCCGCCACAGACTCAGAGGCCAAGCTCCCAGGGGCCATGCTGGGCCCGCTTTCCCCCGATTCAGCGCTATCTCAGCCAATGCCCGATAGCGCTGCGAATCGTTAGCGCTGCGATTCGTTAGCGTCTGCCGTCCTCATAAGTCCGGGCCCTTACAGTACGGTCTCAGCGCACGTGGATGAACGGGTTCGGCTCGCTAAGACTCGCCAAGTCTTCGTTCCTGGTTTCGAGGAGGGGTTTTTTCCCCACTCGTCCCTTCAACGGGAAATTCGTCTATCTGTATTACGGTATGCAAGGTGTCCCCACAGGACAGCCCGTGTGATGTTTGCGTGACTTGAGACGTTAAACCTCTGGTGGCAGCCTGGCTGTTTGCGGCTGCGTAAAAAAAAATTAAACATTGATGGACTGGCTGATAGAACGTTCACCTCGCACCACACCCTCCCCTCTCTCTCTCTCTCTCTCTCTCTCTCTTTCGGTCCCACACCTTATTGTCAGTCTCCCCTCGTTTCGTGAACTCTTACCATCTAAATGGCACCGGGGCCGACGTTACACCCATTACCTCCCCTCTCCGCTTCTGTCCCACGCCTCTTTCAATCAGGGCCCATTTCTTTTTTTTGTTTGTTTTGGCGTGACAATCTGTCGACAGAGCCCCGAGAAGCGCGCGCATGGAGAAGACGGCACCGTGACGAATCGCACGGAGATGAGAACAAACGGGACAGACGCTACACAACGCATCTGAGTGAATAAACTGTTATTATGAGCTACTGAGGGACGATAATCGGGGGGGGGGGGGGGCAAATAGCCTCCGAGGCGGGTGCTAGTGTTCCAGCGGCTGCAGCCCTGCCCCCCTGTCCTCACTCACTCAGGCGGAGCACCCCGCACCCCCCAAAAAAGCTGAGCCAGACCCCCGGTCTCAGGACAGTCGGAGAGTAATGTTCACTGTGTGAACTGGACACAACGTGTTCGTGGCTATGAATAAAAAATGAGTATTGTATTTTATCAAACCTGCGTTTTCCAATGACCTTCGGTATGCACTTACTGTACGTCGCTTTGGATAAAAGCGTCTGCCAAATGTAATGTACAGTAAAGGACAGAGAGGCTTGCTTTGAGGACATGCATTATGCTGCAACACACTGCGAATATATGGACTTTTATGGAAAATATATTACTACAATAAATATATTTCACAGCAGTGCATTTCTAGATATATTTTAAAATATATTCCATTCCATTTCTCTAAGAGTCTCCCTGTATTCCCTTTCTTATTTGGCATTTCTATAGTGCAATATTGCATGTAAAGTCCATTAACTTGTAGCGTGGTTTGGGGGCACTAGAAAATCCCTCCCTCCCAACATGAGCACACTAACTGTCGGGCTGGACTGGCGTGGATATCTGGAGCGCTCTGCCTCCTACTTTTCTGCTATTGTCAAAATGGCTATTCCCTCGGTCGTGTGTGTTAGCACATGCCATCATGGCAATGCCCACCGGGTGAACACACAAGCGCACACACACATCCTCTGTCCTGTGCTTGAGTCAACCGCCACAGTCGCCGATCGTGCAAGAAGTTCGGGGGAACATCCTGCTGAATGGCGCCCTCCCTCTCTGGGCGACGCCAAGGCCAGCTGGGCGTCATCCTCCTCGACACTGTCACTGCTGCCACTGGAATCATCTGGTCTAAGGTTGGAGTTACAGTTTTTATTTTGGGGAAGGGGGAGGGACGGTCAGAGATTATGATTGCCAACTTGAGGGGGGTGGGGGGGGGGGGGGTTGTGATATGATTTATTCTGAGGGGGCGCAGGGCACTTTTCGGACAGAGGGCTGAGCACCCCCAGGCTTCCCTGTGATTTCAACAATGATCAGGTCAGGCTGCGTACATACCTTCGGGAGTGCCAGTTTAATAATGACAAATGCCTTAGCTGAGAAGCTACAGAGAAGCCTCGATATCGAGACATTGTGTCATCAATTTTAATTTGAATTGTATTTGCTTAGCATCCATTAACAGTGGCAGAGTCGTGGGGGAGCCGGAGGGGCACAGCACACAGGCAGAGGGTGCAGGAGAGCCACGCCCCGACTGGGGACTGAGGTGTCACTCAATCGCTGGGGCGCGCACATTCACACGCCGGGCAGAGCAGAGAACCCGGGAACAACCCCCGAAGGAAGAAAGGCACGGAGACAAAGCCCGATTCAAACGCCCCGACCGCGGAGCCGCGTGGAAAGAGCGCCCCCCGCAGCACCAACCGCGTCACTCCAGCGCTGATTTATGTTGCGGTGAATCTATAGGTTATCCACTCTTAACCTTGCTGGTATTCCTCAATCACGCCATGATGTCAAATAGAGAGACACGCGCACGCACGCACACACACACACACTAATGACATCATTGCCACCATAGTGCCACTGCAGTGCACACACAAACACACTGTGACAGGGGAGGCACTCGCACACAAACTAATTAACCCCCGTGCATATGCATGAAAAATTGACGGAGCAGGATAGCTAATTCAGCAGGCTGTCACAGCGAATGTGCCTGCACTGACGCGGTCACAAACTTGGTCGTCTCACAGTTCACGCACATGCACACACTGACAGTTACACGGACACACAAACAACTTCGGCACCCAACCTTGCGTGCACGCACTATATTATAGCATCACTAGGCACATTAAGAGCAAGAACCGCGCAGAGGTGAAAGAATGGATAGTTGTGTGGCGTGATACGCCTACATTGATGAAAGGTCAACAAACACATGGGGAACTGAGTGTGGAAAAAACTGAGAGAACGTATTGCGCCAGAACCCAAACCGTTCACAAAAAAATCTTTCTCGCGCTCTATTGCATGACGTACTACCATCTGCACGTTCGGGACAGATCTATACATACATTGTTCACATTCACAAGGACTTTTCACACAGCCGAATTGCACAATGCTAGAAGGGGCTAAAATACTGTACATCATGCTAAGTTCGTTTCGAACGATTGACAAGTGTCACTTAAAATATCAAGCATGCATGGTATTTTCATTTGAGATTCTTACCTGTGCGGGCAAAGATCAGCAGAAAAACGACGGAAAGCGAAGCGTAGTAGTTCCATACGGTGAATAATGCCATTATCGCAAATATGTATTGCCTGTTTCTCCTCTTCGGAACAGAATAACGGGCACTGAGCGGTTCACCTATGTATTCAGTCTACGTCGCCTGTTTAAAATCCAGGACTCTCGATTCCTTGTCAATTACATACTAATATTCGCACGCGCATGTACAATAACTGACTTAACTGAAAGCAAATTAAAGGTTCTGCTGGGTTTCTCTCCTACTTTAGAATGTTACTTTAAAACGCTAGAAGGGGGAGGGCTTCGGGTATGAGATTTCGGCCAGTGGTGTCTAGCTGTGTGCGAATAGAGGCGTGGATAGCGTGAAATAAATGGCTGGATTTAGGTGCCAATTTAAAGGGAAGTACTTAAATTCTACTGCTGGCTTCCATTAATTTCGTCGCTTACTTCTAATTACGATTTATCAGACCTGTCGGTCCCTTAATGGTATATACACAAAGTAATATGCGCTGTGTTTAGTTATATTCATAAATCAAAAATTCAAGAGTTATTAAGAGGGCGACTGTGTCTCGTTCTCTCTACCCACACTCATCACAATTTCCTCACGAATGTTAATTGGTACGGAAGGGAACTGTCTCCATCAGAGCATAGCTAGAATCACAAGCGAAGAGAAAAACAGTATGCCTTTGCCTGCGAGGATGCAGTTTAAAATAATATCCACTACTTAAATCCTCGCGTTTTTAAAGTTTTTCAGAAAGCTAGCGTCACGATATGCAAACAACGTTCCTGACATGCATAACGGTTCACATTACATGGGGAATTCTGGACTTGGGATGCGAGCACAGTTCAACAGATAAATCAACCTTCCATCTCACCCGCTCAACCTGGGCTCATCAACACTGGTCCCAGAGAGCCGAAAGGTCCGCAGGTTCACATTATTACTCAGTGCCTAATCGAGGCTGAGTAGTTAACTCATCTAACAATAATCTATTGGAATTTAATTTATTGTTGGTTTTAATGTGAAAACGGAAACCGTGTGGGTCTTTGGGGCTGGAATCAGGAACCCCTGCCCGTCAAACCGGGTCCAGAATTCTGCTGGTTCCTCCTTTTGAATTTAGATTTTTTTAACAGTCAGTGAATAAGCATTCATAGATTTTAATTCATATATGCTTTGTCTTCCAGCGCTTCATTTTACAGAAATATTTGTTTGTTCAGTGATCAAGTTCACAAAATCAGCAGGAACCAAGTTATTTTACCTTTCAGACTATCAATGAATCATTTTTAAAAAGCCCACTTATTTTTAAAGGTATAATTGCCATAGAGCTCATTAAAGAAAATGAAATATTGTCTGACAACTGGTTTAAAGCCCTGAAATTAATATTGACTATGAACTCTTGGTAACATGAATATGCTATTTGTTTTCATAATGTAAAAATAATTACTTAATATCTATTTGGGGTGAATCATTCCTCATTAGATGTGAAATCTGTCTCATTAAGAACCATTGGCAGCTCATTAGTGTTCAGAAACTGAATTTACAGTTGTAGTGCAAACACTGGTGAAGTCAGAGGATATCTCAGATTTAGACATTTCACACAGTGAGATGCAGTGCAGTGACATGCATATTACAAACATCTTGAACACTTGGGGTTTTGGTCAGTGATGTGGTAAAATTACTGTTTCTTACACGTTAATGAATTTCAAGCATTTTGAGAACATTACACAAATACAGAGTTATTTAAACAGGCCTTGCCATTGCCTTGTTTTCCATCTTTTTGATTTATCAGATTTTCCTCAGTCTGTTGCCAGGGTTCAATGAACATTAATAATGATATGATGAACGCAAAACTGGAGACAAAATTTATATTTGCTACAAGAATATTTATTACACAGATAGTGCTTTTTCCATGGGCTGGAACAGGCTGTACCAGGCATAGGAACAGGTCTCGAAAAGCAAAGTGTCTGCTGTCTTTCGTTTTACCTCTGCGCCACGCCCACGGGCCCTTTGGCCTTCTTCGCTGGGTGAGAGGGGTGCGCTCATGCTGTAGCACACCAACGTTCGGCTCTGGCTGCAATGCTTAGACCAGCGGTCTCCAACCCTGGTCCTGGAGAACTACAGGGTCTGCTGGTTTTTGTTTTAACCATAAAATCAACACTCAATTGAGACACAAGACACCAGGTGAGTTGAGTTAACTGTGTAATCAACTGCTGTAATTGATTCATGAAGTGCAGAGTCACTATGAGAACCAGCAGACCCTGTAGCTCTCCGGGACCAGGGTTGGAGACCACTGGGTTAGACTGCAGTCTGAGCGGTGTAACGTCAAAAAGGTCCCGGGGAGAAGCATGACCCGCTTCCTGTTTCCTGGACACCTCACTGAAGAAGCGCACCAATGGGTGCCCGTTTTGGGCATTGGCACAAGTGTTGTCGAAACACTCCGAGGCCATGTCAAAGTACCCCCTCCCCCCCCCCCCCCCCCCCCCCCCCCTCAATAAACTAGGTTTTATTCTAAATCGGCCAATTTGCCTTCCTTTTTCTGCTCTGGCTCCTGAGCACAGAACAGGAAAAGCCTACTAAAAAACTGCCAACAGTGTCTTGGCTGATGATGAACACGCTCTACCAGTACAGTGTGTACACTTCACAGGTTTTTATATCACTCATCACAGCATCAGTTCAGAACGTCACTGATTTAACTGCCAATTCTATTGGTGGAGGCGAAAATGAGGTAAGGGGTGATTGGTTGCCATTAAAAGGTACAGTGGAAAAACTTCTAAGTACTTGGAAAGCTAAAATAATGATAATGAATAAGACACATTTGTCATATATTGAAAATGTAATGTGAAAGCAAAGTGTTGGTAGAGGATATTTTTACATATCTTCAAATACATTTGACCGAGTGGCTGCTTTGCCATTTCAAAATGCTAGTTGATCGAGCAAACATTTAAAAAGGCATTTGCAAATACTTGTTTGCATTTTATTAAACGTTTAGACAAAGGTGTACACACTCACGTTTAAAAATTCATTTGTGCTTTTAACTTTCTAGTTTTTCAAATGCAAATTACCTAAATTTGCATATATCATCAAGGGATATAGCAGATACAGAGTAAGAATCCAATAATACACTTTGGTTGCTTCATAAATAAGCAATAGCCACCTTTGTCCTCTAGATGGCCACCTCCATCCACAAGGACACATCCACAACTGGCACAAAATCAATATTCACCCCATTCAAACAAACAGGTACTCTTAAAAAATCCTTTACTGACAAAAGATTCTCTTTGCGCCAGACCTAACAAGGATCCAAAAGTTATGTTACTGATCTGCATTTGTTAGCACTGTAACATACCACAGTGACATGATTTGGTAACATAATTATTCGCACAAAAGTCATGTTACTAATCTGCATCAACATAGTAATGTGATTGGGTAACATTACTTTTTGCACATAAGTTATGTTACCAATGGGCATCATTTACCACGGAATCACAATCCACAGAAGTCTATATAGATCTAGATCTCACGCCTCATTTCTTACTCCGAGATCTCAAACACTTCTTACCAACGCCTTACTTCTTACTCCCAGATCTGAAAAACTGTCGCTTTCCGATTTGGACAAAATTTCTTGCCACAGGCGCACACAAGTGGGAAAAGCTGCGTCTAATCAGAATGCATTGCTGTGTGCACCGGTGAATAGTCCCAGAAATGTTTTAAAATATCAGCCCAATCAAAAATGCTTTTTATATATATATATATATATATATATATATATATATACTGGAAATGAATCTGTGTCTGACATGCCCTGATAATATTAAAGGTCCAAGGAGTGTGAAACCAGAGTCTGGGGGGAGAAGCTTTACTGACTTGGTCTGGTAAGCAGCCAATTTTCACCTACTTTATTTCAACAACAGCTGTCGTAAACAAGGAGCTGATACGTTATTTGTCAATTGGACAATACATGGCAAGTTTTATTTGTTTGTGGACAAAGAAACAGTTCCCCCCTGCCCCATGGATTTGTCCAGGGCTGTGCACGGGAAATATGACGCTTGATCTCAGAATAAACAGGACGACAGAGTGTTAAGTACACCAAAACAGATCAAACACAACAGAACGTACCACTTCTTCTCTTTACACAACGGTGGCGACCGAAACGGTTTCTGAAAACAGTGTCTTAAAACACACACACGGTGAGGATGAAGCGATGTGACTAGCATCGCTGCTGTGAGGTAGCAGCGCGGAGACACAGTTCGTGTTCAAAAACAACAGGGGAGAGGTCGCGGGTTCAAACCCCAGGTAGGTAGTGGGAAAAAGGCGCTCTTCCACTGGAGGAAGTGACTCAAGAGCAATATCTAATTCATCACTCGGACAGCGGGATCCATCTCTGTTTGAACAGCCCAGTCATGGCCACAGACGATATGGATTATGCCATATTTCATGTTCGTCCAAAAAACGTGATACAAAAGGAAGATGGAAATGGGTCCATTGATCTACGCTACAGCGCAAATGCACTGTAAATCTCCACCCCCCAGTGCCTCAAATCCTGACAAAACTGCGGTCTTGTTTCGTTTTAAACGCATTGATTTTCCTTGATTTACTTGAACAAAGTGTCCCGCAATAACATCTCGCAATTATTTCTTGGCAACCCAAATTTTAAAGTGCTTGCTCTAGAGGAAAAGAAACATTTCGCTCAGAAAAAGGGCACAGCTGTTGAACATTTTTGGAGACACACCAGGTCTTTTTTTGTCAGCTCTACAACTCTCCTTTCCATTTTCAGCCTAGAACCTTCCAGAACCTTCTTGTCCAGCTCAGTGACTCTTTTCTCAAAAGTTCTGTCCCCGCCCCCCAACACCCTCCACAGCTCTGATTCCACAGGGCAGGGTTTCCACCTTCCCCCCCCCCTCTTCGTCCTAATCCGCTTGGTCTGTTCCCCCCCCTGCCCCCCCCCCCCCCCCCCCCCCACGGGAGCCTTCAGTGGGTCAGGCCGCCCGTGCCGTCCCTCTCTCCCGCCTCTTTCTCCCGCAGCGCTCCAGCCCGGGCCCTCTGGTGCTCGGGGGCCCGGTGCGGGCCCCTCCGCGCGGCCCCGCGCCCCGCCCCGTCGTACGGCCGCGCCCTCTGCTCCCGCCCCGCCGAGCCGCGGCTGAGGTCCAGCCCCGAGACGGCGGGGTCCGCCCCCAGCTTGGGCGCCGCCTCGTCCCCCGCCCGCAGGTCCGCGCTGGGCCGGGGGGGCGAGGCGGGGCCCGGGAAGGAGGAGGAGGAGGAGGAGGCGGCGGCCGCGTCCAGGCCGGGGCTTTTGGGGTGGGGGCCACCGGAGCACGCGTTGGCGCTGGAGTACATGGAGGCCGGGGAGCTGACGTTGGAGTTCGGGCCCCCGGGCCCCCCCAGGCTGGTGTCGGAGCCGGGCCCCGCGCTGGACCCGGTGGTGGGGGTGCTGCAGGGGCTCAGGCCCACGGTGATGCTGAGCTTGGGGATGGCGCCGTGGACCGTCCGGTGGTGGAAGCGGATGCCCGAGTGGCTGGAGAAGGCCTTGCCGCAGTGGCCGCAGACGAAGGGCCGCTCCCCGGTGTGGATGCGCGTGTGGATCTTGAGCGCCCCCGACTGGGTGAAGCACTTGCCGCACTGCGGGCAGGGGTAGGGCTTCTCGCCCGTGTGGGTGCGCTCGTGCGCCCGCAGGCCCGCCAGGTTGGAGAAGCCGCGGGCGCAGTAGGCGCAGACGTAGGGCCGCTCGCCCGTGTGGATGCGCCGGTGCACGCGCAGCGCCCCCGACTGGCTGAAGCTCTTGCCGCAGTCGGCGCAGGAGTAGGGCCGGGCGCCCGTGTGCACGTTGAGGTGGATGCGCAGGTTGCCGTGCGAGTTGAAGGCGCGGCCGCACTCGGGGCAGAGGAAGCCGCGCGGCTCGGCGGCGTGGCGCTCGCGCTGGTGCTGCAGCAGCAGGGCGGGGCGGGCGAAGGCGGCGGCGCAGTGCATGCACAGGTGCTGCGAGGCGCCCTCCTGCAGCCCGTGGCTCTGCTGGTGGCGCAGCAGCTGGGCGCAGGTGGGGAAGCTGCGCTGGCAGGAGAAGCAGGGGAAGGGCCCCGGGGACTGCGCCGGGGCCGGGAGGCCCGAGTCCGCCGGCGGGGCCTGGGACTGGCACAGGAACTGGGCGCAGGTCTGGAAGCAGAGGCACGGCAGGGAGGGGGCCTGCTGGGGGCCGCCGTCCCGCGCGGGGTCCTGCCCCTGCCGCTTGGGGAGCTGCTGCCCCGGGTCGGGGACGTAGGGGCAGTCCGGGTCGTGGGCCGGCCCCTCCAGAGACATCCCCAAAGCCAGGCCCAGGCCCGGGTCCACGGACCCGGCGCCGGGGTCCTTGGGCAAGCAGTTCCGGTCGGGCTTGGGCGCTTTGGTTCGGGAGGAGGGCGTCTCTCTGGGCTTTAGGGACAGGAAGGAGGCGAAGGAGGGGGGCAGGGGGTAGCCGGGGCAGCTACGGGCATGCTGCTGGTCTGCAGCCGAGGAGACAAGCCGGGGAAGCCGGAGCACGATGGAGGAGAACGAGAAAAGGGATGTTAGTTTCAAACAGTACAGAGGAGGGAAACAAAGTACATGAGGAAGAACTGAAAATGCATACATAAATGCACATATAAGTGTGTGTATACGTATAAATCTCATCTCATACACATATTGGAACAAGCACGGAGAGAGGGACAGCAGGACGATAGCGCAGCATGCTATCATTGCTCCCCCCGCTCTTTCTGCTCCCCCCACTCCCCTCGCTCGTTCTGCTCCCCCTGCTCCTCCTGCTCTTCCCGGCCCTCCCACTGCTCTCCCTGGTCCCCCTGCTCCTCCTGGTCCTCCCACTGCTCTCCCTGGTCCAGCCCCTGCTCACCCTGCTCCTCCTGGTCCTCCTCCTGGTCCACCTCCTGCTCTCCCTGCTCCCCCTGCTCCTCCTGGTCCTCCTCCTGGTCCACCTCCTGCTCTCCCTGCTCCCCCTACTCCCTCCCCCTGCACCTCCTGCTCCCCCTGGCCCTCCCCCTGCTGACCGCAGCTGCAGCTCCGCGCCTCCTCCCTGCTGGGCTCCCTCTGGTCGGGGCGGGGCGGCAGGCTGTAGCCGGGCGGCGGCTTGCCGTGGAGGTGCCTGGCCGGCGCTTTCGGCCCCGCAGCCTTCTGCCCCGAAGCCTCCCTGGCGGCGCGGTGCGCCTCCTGCTGGGCGTAGTCCTTCACTGCCTGGCTGGCCATGAGCTCAGCAAACTGCTGCATCGCCTACCTGCCCCACCGCATCGGCGGCTGGGGGTCGACGGGGGGCGGACAGTGACAGTTGGAGGGAAGGAGTGGATGAGAAAGAAGACGGCAACAAGAGAAAAGTAAGAAGAGCAGTTTTGACAGAACTGGGAGTGTGTTTCGTTTTTATAGAATGAGCAACTGGACCGTGGCAGTCTCGTGCAGCATTTCAGTCGAGCGAACCTGAAAAGTGTGTGCGTGACATCACTGCCTGACGTGCGCTTGTGTCCAAGACAAACCAGTCGACAGTGTCTTAACGCTCGAAACTTATCCTGCAATGCTTTGTAGTCAAAGGTGTCTCGTTTTCGGAGCTAACAACAGAAGTCGTTGCAAAAACTATGATGTCGGTGGATAGCTAAGTGTGTATTTACATGTTTCTTAAAACATCTATCTTGCAACTGGGTAACGTTATAGAACTACATCTGACGCAGATATATGACATATGAAGTAACTATCAATGACCTTTTTTTGGGGACCGGTCGCATCAAACTATTAATAAAACCCATTGCAACTCAAAATGCTGATCTAAGCTTATCGATTGTCATATATTCGCAGACAGGCTACTTACCCAGATTTTAAAACGTTTTATGTAGCTATTATGACCTCTGTCGTTTGTGGCACATATACGTTGTCCGTACTTACGATTACACGCAATCTATCTTTGTCCATTTGAAATGAACACACGTGCAGTTTCTTTCGCCGAGATACGGTATTCCTCTCATTTTGTTTCCCCGGAAAAAAAAAAATCATTAAATATAAAAGCTGCGTGCACAAAGACTGAGGTATCGAGCAATTACAAATCGTCTATTTTTATAATCTTAGAAAAATCCCTCCCCCCTCCTGCCACCAGAATGTTTATTTTCATATTTTTTCTAGCTAGCTAGCGAATAAAAATGGAAAATGAAAAATGTTTTTGCATAACACGCTTAAAGCATATTGAAATAACTGTAGCGATTTAATCTTCATTCCCGCCCCTAAATTTTACCACGATAGTGTGACAATTTATTTCCGGGCCTCTTGTTGTCATGTGACTATCGAGGTCTCGCTGTCTGCGTCTCCATCCTGTAGCCCCAGAAAAGCGCTGTAATACGGAGCTTCATACGCGCTGTTACGGCCGGCTCGAAGGGCCGCAACAAACAAGTCCAAATGCACCAAAAAAAAACAATCCAGAAAGTGATTTAAAAAGAAAACCCAGACATTTATTAGAACAAATGATAAACTAAAACGCAAACTACAACAAACGAAAATCCACAAAGTTCACCAAACAGAAAGATCCCAACAAAAACCATAAACCACATAGATTCTTCTTTTGGGACTGTGTGTGGTCTTTTTCAGCCTCACACTACCGGGCTTATATTGGGCCACAGGCAGGTGGGGGCAATTAAGTAATTAGGTAATTACCTCCACCTGTACTACCCAGGCAAGCAGAGGCAGGGGACGTAACATACGCACAGAAACAAGTACATTATTCACATAAACTAGTAAATTATTCACGAATTTCGGCAGTGCGGAACGCTCAAGTGACCCTGCACCTTTTATTTCATTAAAAAAAAAATGTTACCATTAATAACTGGTTCTACTAACGCGCTAACGAATTTGCATGTTAATAACTTAAGTCATAAATCATGGGGAGGTAACACCGCTTAACTGAATTAGGATTATATTTTAAGATGTGTGATACATACTAAATGCATCCTTACAGATTTTATGAAATTGTCATGCATTTTTACAGTGTAGGTTTTTAAAAATATGTACAGCATGCTGACATATTACAAACAGGAGTGTTGCAGGAGTAATGCTTTTTTTAACTGCATAGATGGGCAATGTATGTAATGTAAGCTCTAACTCGCATGAGGAGAATTACAGTGTATGTTGTAATTACAATACATGCAAATGATGATTTTTTAAAAATGTATACAAACATACATTTTTGTGGTCTCAACCTTGCTCTTAGTATGTGCTTACTGGTATGATCTGCACATGGTATGCAGGACCAGGAACTGCTGAAGTTAACTTGAAGCTGTGAGAGGACCACAAACTGTGGCAATGGACCTTCTGTACTGTGATACAGTTCAGTGCTAATATCGCAGAACACCAACAGAATCTGTGTTGGTGACTGGTCCACAGAATCTGTGATACGATAACCAGAACGGCTGCGATCAATTTGGTCCGTTCCGCAACCGATGCTCGTTCCGTGAGGTTCCACTTCACTAGCTAGCCCATGAATCAAACGTGGGTTAGGGCTGCAGATACCATACTTAGCAATGCGGTGTTCATTACAGTCAAATTACACACAGTGGCATATAACATCTGAAACAAAAATAGATTTTTTTGTAAACAAATGATTTATTCTGTGGCAGTCCGTTAATCGCACACGGATGTTGGTAGTGTCCAACAACACACACACACACACACACACACACACACACAGCCAAGTGCGTAACAGCAGAAATAACAAAAACCAAAATAAAATAAAAAATAAGAACACTTAGTTAATATTTTTGACATCTTTTTTTTAACCCGTTGTCCCAAAGAACACTGAAGACGGACAGCAATGAGAGCGTGGCTTCACAAACACCGTAACCACTGGGGCAACAATACTCTGTCGACACAAGCAGCCTTGTGTTCAAAGACAATTCTCCGTTCAAATCAGTGCGTCCCCAGTAGACCTGTCCATTTTGACACTGAAGACGCCTCAATCGCCCATTAATAACAAACGGTGACTATTATTTCCATGCATCAGTGTGATAAACTCTCCGACAAAACACTATGAAAGGTGGGCGGGGTCAGGCAGCACACACCTCAGTCCAGTAAATACTGTTAGTTTAGTTTCCATAGAAACCTGCCTCCAAGGGGAGACAGATATACAAAAGAAAAACAATAAGCAGTCAAGAGGATCTTCTAGAGATATCCTGTGGATTGCATTGTTACAAAGTGACCCATGAGAGATAAATAGCCATTTTTACCACACCCAATGTTACCGTAATCGGACAAAACGTTAGACGGTTACCTACTTTAGATCCATTAGAAATCCATTTCCCCCAAAATACAACTTTGTGCGAGTTCTCAAGTGTCTATAGGACACTCCCACATGAGCATGACAAAATAAAACGCATCAACCAATAAAAACAGATTTTAAAAAAAGCACTGACCAATCTGTGATCCACTGGCTGAAGCCAGAACAAAATTTATTCGACACAAAATAGCACATTCTCAGAAACAATGGAATCTCTATTTTAAAGTCTGTCCCAATGTTTTCAACTTTTGGAGAACTTCTGAATGGCTTCACTGATAGGTTTTTATAAATACTCTGAAAAATTAGAATTAAAATTTTAAAACTCACATGGGCCCTTTTCTGTTTTAAAACTGCACAAATATTCCACATACAGGTAGCAGCAGACTTATCCCTCCAAACCTCAACATCAAGTCTACTCCTGCTAATCGTACAAAAACACACGAACATATTACACGTTGAAAAATGTTTTTTCTTCTTTTTTTTAATCTGGGGTATTAAAAACACACAAAAAATAAAACATTACGGGTTTAGTTTTTTTTTTTTTTTTTTCACAGGAATATAAATTTGTAAAAATTTACGGAATCCATTTCCTAATTATCAGTCAAATTTAAAAAACAAAACACACTCGCTTCCAGGTTTTTTTTTTTTTATCACGCCATATGGTAGAATGGTGTGCGCACCTGCAAATGTGGATGTTACCATGGTGATTTCCACAGGTCTTCGCACCTGTGACTGCGCCTTTAAAAAAAAAAAAAAAAAAAGACAGGAAATGCCCCCATTTTCAGCTCGCGCAAAAGCCCACCGCTAACACAAGGTAGAGGGCACCACGCACGTCCGCTGCACGCAGAAACTCTCCCTGAGTCAAATTTGGTTCGAGAGAAAACATTCTAGTAATGTTGACACCAAGTTGGGGCACAGGCGTTGATTTACAACGAATGGAGAACAAACAGGATTTAAAGTGCCTCCGAATTTTAATAAAGGCTCGATCACGGAGGCGTTGAAAGTGTCCCGGAATGAGAGCAGCCCACTTTCCCCACTGAAAAAATAAATTAGGTGCATTCTGCTCTTCTCAGAGCCAAAAATCATTTGTTGCATTTTTAATAACTCCCAGGACATACATATAAACGTATTACCGTATGAAAACCCATCTGTGGGCAGTGAAATACTGAGACTGAAGATGAAAGATCAAAAACCCCCAATTCCACTTCAGAAAATCCCAGCGTCATAAAAACGTCGCTTTCAATAGATCAATTCTTCGCAACCAGCCACAGCATCTCGTTCAGGTTAAATTCTGATACATAAAACCTCCCCCAATAGCCACAGACCAGCCTTATTTTCACATTCTAAAAGCAACAACTCAAACACTTAAAAATCCCAGCTGCCTCATTTGTATTCAAATACAAATATATATATATATCTTTTTTTTTAATTTTTTATTCTAGCCCGATTTTTCTTTCGTTTTAGAAACCGGTGCTCGTTCATAAGCCAGCCCCCTCGGTTAATTCATAGGCCCATCCTTGACGGACTTTACCCCCCTCTCTCCGATTTATCTGCAGGCCCCGTGGGCGGGCTCTGGGGGGCTGGCGTGGGTGTGCTGGTGCGCCCTCAGACTGTTCTCCCGGCCGAAGCTCTTCCCGCAGGCGGGACAGGCGTGGCGGCCGGCGCCGTGGGCGCGGGCGGCGTGGGCCTCCAGCTGCCCCGGCCTGGAGAAGCTCTCCTCGCAGCCGGGACAGGCGTGGGGCCTCCGCCCGTGCTCCTCCCTCCTGTGGGCTCGGAGCTGGGACGCAGCGGGGAAGCCGGCCTGGCACTCGGGGCAGGCGTGGGGGCGGGGCTGGGGCGCGGGCTCCGCCTCCGCCTCCGCCTCCGCCTCCGCCTGCAGGAGTGGGGCCATCTAGGCCGATTTGGGAGGGCGCCCCCTCCGGCCCTTCGCCGCCCCCCCGGCGCCCCCCTCCGCCTGGCCGCCGCCGCGGCCCCCCAGGCTCTCGCCCTCCCCACCCCCCTCCGCAGGCTCCGCCTCCCTGGGCGGGCGCCCCCGTCTCTTGGGCGCGGCCCCGCCGTTGCAGTGCAGGTCCCCGGCGTGGTTCTCCTGGTGCTGCAGGAGCTCCGCCTCCTCCTCGAACCCGCGGCCGCACTTGCCGCAGCGGTGGGTCTTGCCTTCGTCGTCGTCGGCGTGGTTTTGGCCCCGCTCGGGGTGGCAGGCGGCGCGGTGCGTGCGCAGCAGGTGGGGGCCCCGGAAGGACTTCCCGCAGTCCCGGCACGCGAACGGCTTCTCCGTGCAGACGTGCCGTCGGTGAGAGGTCATCTGGAGGACAGTGAGCGAGAGGGAGATGAACAGAGGATGACGGAAGGGAGGCTTTGCAGAGCTTCACGGGTCCCTCTGTGTGCGGTACTGCAAGTGGGTGGCACACAGGACGAGAGCACGGCTAGCTAAGGTAGCTAAGCTAGCGTTCCCTCTGTTCTGCCACAGGGGCCTGGCTGCAAATGGAGCATGTTTTCAGAGTTAATAAACTGCCATTTCTGAACTCGAAACAGAACTAACGTAACGTGTCTGGTCCAAACTTTTTCCCCACAGGTAAGGTTTTATGTCCGTAGGTCCCCATTAGCGGCTCTCAACGTGAAGGGCACAAAACAAGTACGCTGTCCCAAAAACCACTATAGCCACTTCCTCCAAATAAGAATTCAGTGATTGTCTAAATCAGAATTACTCCAGGGCCCATATACCCTCAAATCCCTTCCATCCTCACTTCAGAAAGAACGACACTCTTAGTAGGCAGAGAGCTGCAGACAGGCCTCTCTCTTGTCTCTCCCTGAAATCACCACACCTGCCTCAATCCTCTCACCTCCGAGAACGTGCGGAAGCTCTCCTGGCAGTGCGGGCACTTGAAGGGCTTGTCCTCCTTGCTGTGGGCGCCCTGGTGCTCGGTCAGCTCCACCGAGGACAGGAAGGTGCGGTCGCAAACGTAGCAGGTGAACAGCGTGTCGCTCTGCTAAACAAAAACAACAGAGCCATCAGAGGAGGACATCCCCGGGTCTCATACACCACGGCAGGGATCAGGAGAGAAATAAAGAACATAAATCAAGACTCTGCTGTACCTGCACCAGCAGCTCCGGAGTCAGGCATCTCGCATTTTTTTTAACGGCGCATTTCTTTACAGTCTCCTTTTTTAAACATTGCCATTTTTAAAAAGTGTCACAGCCTACAATCTGTTTCACAGTGCCATAGCCTGCATTTTGTTTAGCAGTGCCATAGCCTGCATTTGGTTTAGCAGTGCCATAGCCTGCATTTGGTTTAGCAGTGCCATAGCCTGCAATCTGTTTAGCAGTGCTATAGCCTGCATTTGGTTTAGCAGTGCCATAGCCTGCATTTGGTTTAGCAGTGCCATAGCCTGCATTTGGTTTAGCAGTGCCATAGCCTGCAATCTGTTTAGCAGTGCTATAGCCTGCATTTGGTTTAGCAGTGCCATAGCCTGCAATCTGTTTAGCAGTGCTATAGCCTGCATTCTGTTTAGCAGTGCCATAGCCTGCATTCTGTTTAGCAGTGCCATAGCCTGCATTCTGTTTAGCAGTGCCATAGCCTGCATTTGGTTTAGCAGTGCCATAGCCTGCATTTGGTTTAGCAGTGCCATAGCCTGCATTTGGTTTAGCAGTGCCATAGCCTGCATTTGGTTTAGCAGTGCCATAGCCTGCATTCTGTTTAGCAGTGCTATAGCCTGCATTCTGTTTAGCAGTGCCATAGCCTGCATTCTGTTTAGCAGTGCCATAGCCTGCATTTGGTGTAGCAGTGCCATAGCCTGCATTTGGTTTAGCAGTGCAATAGCCTGCATTTGGTTTAGCAGTGCCATAGCCTGCATTTGGTTTAGCAGTGCCATAGCCTGCATTCTGTTTAGCAGTGCCATAGCCTGCATTTGGTGTAGCAGTGCCATAGCCTGCATTTTGTGTAGCAGCGCTGTACCTGCTGCAGCTGCTGCTTGTACTCCTCGCGGTGGCTCTTCCTCATGTGCCTCTCCTTGGCTTTGGAGTTGCAGAAGGTGATGAAGCACTGGAAACACTGCAGGCTGTCATGCTGGTCTGGGAGACGCAGTCAACGGGTGAAAAATGAGGGGTGGGGGGGGAAAGGGGGAAAAAAATGCCATTAAAGCAAGACTGGCCACAGGTAACAAAATGGAGTATCTCAGATCACTCCAATAATTATACGCAACAAATGAAAGAAAGAAAACATATACAGCACGGTAATGAGGGTTTAAACATGTTCAGCAATCAATTCCAACACTGCTTCATGATATTCAGAGCAATGCTTTTTGATATTCACCTGGACCTGAATGCATTCTTGCAACACGTTCTTCATTAGGTTATTGTTGTTGTTAACAGTGCCGTCAAAATGCATTTGAACGGCCCATAAAACAATGAAACCAAAACAGGCTCCTTAGCTGTCAAAGTAAAATTACAGAGGAACTATTTTCTTTGTTGACTTTTAAATACAAGTTTAGACCTTAATGCTGGGCTGCCAAACCCTGTTCCTGGAGATCTACTGTCCTGTAAGTTTTAACTCCAACACTAACAAGGCACACCTCACTTAAAAGCTACAGATCTCCTTGAGCTGCTAATTAGTAGAATCAGGTGTACCACATTAAGGTTGAAATGAAAACCTACAGGACAGTAGATCTCCAGCACAGGATTGGGCAGCCCAGCATTAATGAATTAAGTGGCATACTATGCTTTTGCCAGGTATACCAGCATTCCCACGTGTGCAGTGTGAAAATATCTGCAAACCTTTTTCAATAGGTTTTTTGAATTGAAAGCCTCTTAAAAATAATTTTCATGGTAATCTTTTAATATCACCAAGGATTGGAGCTGCTCAGTGGCCAACAATAGAGGATTGTGGTTGTACTGGGCAGCTCCCAGGTGTGAATGTGTATGAGTGTGAAGCAGGGCGTTCCTGCAAAAGAGCATCCCTGGGTAAATAAAGGTTAAAAAATAAAAAATCTGGCACAGTTTAAAATTTATTATACATGCAAGACTACTAAATGACTGTGTGTGTGAGCGCATCACAATCTAGGACTAATTCATACAATCTCTCAGAAAGAGAGGAAGGACCAGTTTAAAAATAAGCATTACAATACACATCCTAACATTAAATAACAATGCACAGGGCTACTCACAGGTCTGTATAAGCGATGGTGCAGTGGCTTCCTCCTCCTCGACGAAAGCCTTATGGGAATCTTCGGTGCTGTCGGAGGCCAGGTCCATGGGGGTCTCAATCCCCGCCCCTACCACCACCTGCTTCACCTCCATCATGTCCAGCTCCATTGCCATTGCGAGTGTGCCGTTAAGCATGCACAAACGCTCGGACAGCACTTCAGTGCCAGAGAAACTGAGGAAACTTGTCTTGCATGGATGTAATCCTGGGTTTGTCCTGCACAGAAAAATCCAAGATCACTGCCTTGATCATTTTCCGTGTTCCCTTGACAAAAATGTGGCCGATGTTGGCAATAAAAAATAAAGCCTTGTTCAAAAGCGCTGTTCACAGTTATTTGCTATCATTTGAACGCGCAACGGCGGTACTTACTCGAGAGGAGCGCTGTAGCGTAGACTAATCAGCACCAACGCACCTCGGTGAGGACGCAGAAAAACGCTACTGTGCAGCTGTACAGCTCCTTGATGCTATCTACAATAAGGCACGAGCACACTTCCGGTTTTAGGCTGTTGATGTTCTCATCCTGAGCGGTAGTTTGCGGTAGTTTCTCACAACACCTGTTTGTATTTGCGAAATTTTTCTACAAAACTGAAAGCCAGTTCTTGCATCGCTGTTTCAGAAATTAGAATTCTGACTACACCTGTCGCCTCACATTACATTTGAAATTTAAATATTCTGAGCAGTGTTCCACTTGAAGTCTACTACTGCTACAGCCAATGAAAATCAATGTTATCAGATTTTTTCCCCCAAACTTCATCAATATAAAGAATTAATGTTTTATTTATGTTACTTTTATAATGAACAATTTTTTTAAAATATTCTGAATTATTTACACACTCTTGTTTCAGGTGGAGGAGCAAACTGGCACAACTTGTGCTATTAATTCTTATTACACATATATAAATATGTTATGGTGCTGCAGTACTATAAAACAGGAATGGTACATTGTTAAATTACGTACTTGGAACAAGCATTGCTAAACTAAGAAAACAATGCAATTCCCCATGTGGGAATTCAAAACTTTATTACAAAAATACAAATAATAAATAAGGGCGTGGTGAATTTGATTCCTCCTGCACGATTTTGGTTGAGCACATGTGCCTGATTTTGAGCCAGGAAAAAACGCTGGTAATCTAACCTAACGTGTCTGACAGTGTATCCAATTTGCAAAGCAACGTAGTTCAGATTTTAAAAGTACAGCCGCCCGGTATAGCTGGTATAACCTCGTTAAAACATTTCATGCTAAACGTAACCAATAAATGTGCCAATGTTAACTCAAATCAGAGGCACTAGTGTACCTTGTACATCACAGCATTCCAGAATACCGCGCCAGTCGACTTAGCACCAGCTCCAAACTCAATGTAGGCCTAGCGATTCTTTTTAGCCAGCTAGCCATCTGTATATGCTGTCACTGACAGCCGCAAGCGTGTCGACCGCTACCTAAATTAGCATGAAATCCCCCGTAAGTGCAATGCTGTTTTAAACGATAGCTACAAGTTACTCGATGTAAATGCAAACGTACTTAAAAATTGTAGTGCAGTAAGCACGGTTACAAGTTTGCACTGAAACTTCAGCTGCTGTAGTTAGCTTGCAGCTTGCTAGACATAGGTTTGACAAAAGGAAACAAGTATCTGGCTAACGTTAAATGGTAAAACGGCGCATTTTGACAAAAATAGAAAATGACTGAACGAACACATTTGCCAGGTTATTGTGCTGTTGTATATCGTGTTTGGATCACCACTTTTCGATAAGAATGTAAGTTGCCGTAATTTAATTACATGAAGGCATGGAAATACGGGAAGAATAACGCTGCTTACCTTCCAGTGGCATCCGACGCAGTGAAGGTCTTGCCACCCACGTCACGTGACAAGGATGAAATTCTCTGCCTCTGATGTACAGCCTACTATTGGTCTGCACTAGACTTAAAAAGTAGCTTTAAACATAGTAATAAGTAATCCGCTGGTTATAAATTGTGTCTTTTGGATAGGTTATTTTCCCTCAGATTTGAACTCACCAATTCACTGCTTATCGTCAACCAGGTGTAAGAAGGTATGGGTACCTTCTGTGAAACAGTAACTTACACCAGCAGGCGTACACCATATCCCAGTTCCATTAAGTAGTCAAGCAAGAAGTATGACCATACATAGTGGGGTTGGGGAATATCACATATTAATTTTTCTTTAGTAATGCAACTTAAGCTTGGTTGGTCCAGAGATCATGTTGTTTCTGAAAGACCTTTCACAATATATTTGTTAATAGCATCCACATTTAAGGACCTCTGTTTTACCCTACTAAAAACAAAATTGATTTGCAATTCCTCCATTTAATCGCAATTTATCGTTATCCATCCTAATTAAGTTACATATTTACCAATCACAGTTGGCATCACCAACTTTTAATTACCCTGTCTGGCACTGAATTACCTCACAAAATGTGACAACATTTTCCGTATGCAATGGGTTTGGGCTCCGAGTGTGCTCAAATGTTTGTTTTTTAAAAATGGGCTTTAATTATTTGTCTGAAAGAGTCCGATTTCTGCACACCCTCTGGACTTGTGAAATGAGTCTGTGGAAGCTCTTGTTTTAATCACATGTCCATGTACACATCTGTGCTGGGACTGTGCCAGCTATGTCGATGCTCACATTCTGCACGTCAAAAGGAAACCAAAGTAGTGCAAAGTTAAAGTGAAGCAAAACTGGCTTGCATTTTGAGCTCTACATGAAGATGTTACTTTTTTGAACAATATTTCTTTCCTGCAGGACGTCAGTCAGTAATGTTTTGGAATCCATGTTTCCAGAAACATGCCCATCTATTCTGCCCAAAGTGTTTAAGTGGCAGATGGGAGAAAACAACACAAACTTTGAAACCCACTGGCATCATATGAAAGACTTTTGTGCAATTCAATTTGGACCTTTCTGCTACAGAACTTTCTATTAAATAAGTGCGAACTAAATCCAACGAGATAACAAGAACCTATTCATTTTAGATCTGAATATACATTACTTGAATGTGTTTACTTGAGGTAGCCATGCTAAACACTAGAAGAAGAAAAAATATGCCACTCCTGAGGATGAATTTTGAATTCTGAATTTTTT
This sequence comes from Anguilla anguilla, assembly GCF_013347855.1. Lineage (NCBI taxonomy): Eukaryota > Metazoa > Chordata > Actinopteri > Anguilliformes > Anguillidae > Anguilla > Anguilla anguilla. The sequence continues at coordinate 50,199,205 of NC_049208.1, forward strand.
TATTCATCTACAGATGTGAACAAAACTGCAAAAAAAATGTAATCTATAAACAAGACTAAAGTGACAATTGGTTATATATTCCAGAACTATTTTGTCTATAATGTACGCTTCTCTAGTCACGTTTAGCAAACATGAACTATGTAGCTACATATGCGCTGCAGTATCATTTAGAACATGCATTTCCTGAAATAAAGGCATTCATATTTGCTGAACAATGGATGAAACTTTTGTTCAACAGCAATATTTGTTCTAACAATGACCTATACTTCACCTTACAAGATTTACAGACATCAGATTTAAACATCTAATATTAGTTGTATTAAGTTTAGAAAGCCTAAACGGGACTTTCTATACTTACTGTAGTTTTTTTGAAAAGGAATCCAAGCAAAACATTTTTTATATAAGAAGCACAAACATATATATTCACACCCTTGATAAAGATGAACAAAAAACTGTAAAAAAAAAAATGTTTTAAAAAATAATATAGATGTACTGAGGTATATTTTATGTACATAACATTCATGAATCTGATAGGAAAACATATGTGAGACTGATGGGGGGGAGGGGGGGGGAGTGTTCCAGACTACCCAAAACACAACAAAATATTCTTCAACATTTTCTGGGAAGAACAATCAGTAAGAAAACGGTGAATTTTTAAAGCACAGCAGACAGTCACCTTTCTGCCCACTTCACACTGGTTTGATTGAGAGAACTGTGCCCTATGGACTGCACATCAAAGTCTCCCAAAGGTAGTGTCTGTACCCCCCCCCCCCGCCCCCATGATAGAAATACTGTTAGAAGAGTCAGAAAGTGAGTATATACTAATAAAACTGAATTAGTTTCCTTTTAAGGAATTTAGCAGCATGTGCTAAAGCAAGACTAACACAAAAGCTTTGCAGTGGACAGACACAAGTCTATAACCATACTAACTTAAATGCACACTCACCTACACCTATATTAGCCTGTGATGTGGAAAAAACCCATCACAGAATAACCAATTTACTGCCAAAAGACCAGTCACATTCACTGAGGTATTCTTTGTGTTCATTATCTACCTTCCCCTGCACAGAACTGGCACACTGTCACAATTTAACAGCTCAAAATAACCTATTCTAAACAAAATGAAGGTTTTCGTTTTGTATTTTCTTGTCCTTTGTCAATCCCTCACACCTCTCCTCTGGCATGTTGTATGTAATGTTCGTACAATTCCGAAACCGCTCCAAATTCCATCCCACACTCTGCACATTCCAAACTCTCCTGCATCTCTTCTTTGTTCTTAAGTTTGACATAGGACAAAGGGACCCTGAAGACGTCCCCGCTTGAATCCCCATTGCACTTGAGCTGGATCCAGTCCATCTCAGCACTGGGAGAAGCCTGAGCCCAGGAATTGTTTAGGGACAGTTGAAGGGGGTCGCTGGTATGTGGCGGAGGCGAGTGCATCAGGAGCTGAGGTGCTGAGAATGAGACGGAAGTAGAACGCGACGAGGACTGAGTTGGGCTTGCCGGAGCAGGCGCAGCATAAATGTGGTCAGAGTGGACCTGCTTCTTGCACACAGGAGACCTGCTGGAATCGGAAGTGTTAAAAACCGCAGGGAGTTCAGAGTCATTTGCGTTCATTTGGGAGGGGTTACGGTAGCACAGCACACTGGTGACAGAAGGAAGAACTGGGGGTGGAAAGGAGGTAGACGGGGTGGGGTAAACGTAGAGGTTGTCAGGGTGTGGATAGGCATACAAGCTCTCATGCTGAACAGGGATAACCAAGGGTGATGAGGATAGCAATGGTGTGGGTGAGGGCGTGGATCGAGGTCGAGGTTGGTGTTCTGGTGCAAGTGAACCTGCCAGAATTTCTCCATCTTCATGAGGATTCTGGGCCCCAGTGGAATGGCAAAGTTGATGAACGGCAAGCAAGTCCAAAGTCGTGAAGTTGGCGCTGCACTCCCCACACCTGTGGAGTGAAATGGCTTCAGCTGCCATATCAGGTACTGGAAGGCTATGCGAGTCGGCAGTGAGCTGACGTGGAAGAACACCCGAGCGGAGGCCAAGACAGCGCCTGCGTCGGCGGGCACATCTGTGTAGGAGATTGTGTCGTTCCAGGTTCCCGAGATGAATGAAACACTTTCCACAGGTATGGCAGTTATGGGTTTTGCAGGCCCCGTGTTCCTCTCCCTGGTGGTCCATCAAACGTTCTTTGTCAGCAAAAGCCATGGGACAAATGGGACAAGCGTAAGGGTTCTGCTTTGCATGCTCTAGCATGTGCTCCCTGTACAGTCCGTGAAAGCGAAAGTGCTTACTGCACTGAGGGCAACAGAAGCCGCCTGGTTTTTTCTGGTGCACTCGCTGGTGCAGCCAGTACTTATTCCAGTTTCCCAAAGCCTTGCCACAGCGCCCACATGTATAACTGTAACGAGGGGTAGCGGTCGGAATGCAGGCTTTTATCCTTTGAGGAGTTTTAAAGAGTTTGCAGTATGTCCCAATGGACCTACTAGTGGGGGTACTAACCAGCCTGGAGTCAGTGGATGAGGACTGATGTGTTTCCAGCAGCTCTGCAGATTTGCAGCTGTTCTGTGGATGAGTAACCAAACCCTGCACGCTGTTTACCGAGGGATCTGTGCACTTTGATTGTTGACTGTTTAGGCGTAGTGTTTGCGGATGATCTGGGGACAGAACGGGCTGATTATGCTGAAGATGTGATGCATCATAAACTTTAAAGGGAGTTGCATCTCGTGGCTCCTTGTCATTTAATCTGCAGCAAATTTTCAGGTGGGCATTGCGATCGGAGCTTGTGTTGAACTGCTGCCCACAAGCACCACAAACAGAAGTCTGAACATCAGTGTGCGTTAGCAGGTGAAAGTTATACTCAGATTGGCTATCACAGCTCTTGCCACAGACATGACATTTAAAGGGCACTGTAGGGTTTTCTTGCACTTCTAGACTCTGGCGTTCCAGAAAATCCTCCATACAGCCATTGTTTCCATCTTCGCCCGTTCCTTTGGACAGACAATGTTTGGACGCCTGGTGTGCACGCAGGGATAAAAGCAGAAGGAAGGAATCACCACAACGAGCGCAGGAGAAAGGCTTCTCTCCTGTGTGTGTACGTGAGTGAGTCTTTAGTGCTCCAAGCTGACTAAACCCTTTCCCACACACGCTACAGGCAAATGGCTTAATTGGCCAGTGTATTTTCTCATGATCAATGAGTTTAGAGGTTTTATTGAAAGCCTTATCGCATACTTTACAAGAAAAGGGCGCATCTTCTGGTTGGATGCAGGTGTGCTTTTTTAAGGTGACACTGTAGCGAAATTGTTTCCCACAGTTTAAGCATTTGAAAGGTTTTACATCTCGCACAGAAAAAGCTGACTGTGAGAGACGGCCAATGTTTTTGGCCTTAATTCCAGCACTATTATTCACAGATTCCCCAGTCAAATTCTCTTGATTTAGGTAATTAGTGTGTGTCAGAAAATGAGAAAGCAGTTTATCTCTGAGAGAGAACCTGCTGGTGCAAAGTGGGCACTGAAGATGTCCAGATAGCTTATGGATCTTTTTATGGGCATTCAGGTGAGACAGCTGAGCAAAGGTCTTGCCACACTCTTGGCACCTGTAAGGCTTCTCACCAGTGTGGATGCGGCGATGGATGATGTAGGCTGTGATGTGAAGAAATGTGCGTCCACAAAAATGGCACTTCGCAGAAAATTTACTTTTCTTAGTTAGGCACGCAGATACCTGTAATTCTGAGGGATTAGCAACTAGTTTTGGTTCATCTGTCATCTTACCTACATTACCTCCCTCATTATTGTTTCCATCACCTTTATCAGCATCTTCAAGCTCTTTGCCTTTCCCATCTACCTGTTTTTCCTCATCACTTATCTGTTGGACCTCTGGAACTACAAGTTCGGAAAATGAGAACTGTGAGGAGCATGCCTTGGACAAGTGTGGGTCTTTCATTTCTATAGCTGATTTGCCGCTTTGACCATCTCTGATTAAGACTGACTGTTCCTCCACTTCAGAAAACACCTGCAAGTCCACCATACCAGAATGATTTAACAAGGCCTTAGAAGAATCATTATTTGTACTCAGTACCTCTTTTGGGGCTTTCCTCTGTGCTGAGGACTCAGATTTTGTTGAAATGTCTCCAATTTCCAGTTTGCCATCTCCCTCTGATGTGGATTCCAGAGTTTCATGTGGGACTCCACAGAAAGTTCGAGATATTTCCACAGGAGCCAAATTGGCTCTGTGAGCATCTTGTTTGATCCTTCTTTGCTTTCTGTCTCTCAGTACCCTTGGTTCTGTTATATCACTGCATTTCTGATGCATAATCTTCTTATGTGTCCCTTGTATTTGTCCAAGAGGGTCTACAGTAGGTTGTGGGTCTGCTACCAGATCCTCAATTGGCTTAACTTTTACTTGTTTCCCATCTTCTACTTGGTCTTCTACAATGTTCTGTTGTTCCCTTGGAAGAGCGGCAGATTCAACCTGCAAAATCAATGGAGTTGTCTCTTCGGTTCCTTTCTCAGGCATTTGTGGCAGAAATTCATCAATTGTTCCAGTATCTTCCGCTGAACTGCAGGAGTTTGTTAAAACCTTAGCATTCTGGCTGTATACATGAGCAATGTCATGTCCTTTACCCACTTGCAGATCCTTGGATTCTTGGCTCTCACAGTTAATCTTAGTTGTGACTTCCAGGGCCTCAGAAGCCTGTTGAACATTATTTTCACCATTAGGTGGATAACAATAATTTTCATGAATTCTCTGTCCTAGAGTCAATGATTTGGTATCTGAATACATTTGCTCATCTGGCATTTTCTCCTCTAAAGCAGGTTGTAATCCTCCTTCATCTCGAGATGTCACCAGTGCAGTGCCAGGTGCAGTAGTGAGTAATGCCTTTGCTTTTCCCCTCTCATCCCACCAGGTCTTTTTCCTCTTCTTGCCCCTCTTTTTGAAGCCAATGGATTTCCGAGGCTTTCTTGTGACCAGGTCTGTGGTATTAAGTGCAACAACTTCCTGAAATGATGGAGTCATTCCAGCATCTAATGAAACCATAGTTTTTAATGTTGTGGTATTTTCATGTACCTTTGTGTCTTCTTGGGAATTCATCACAGTGCTGGATACAAGGGTTTTTATATAGGCATCGTCTTGTGAGAGGTTTTGCACTTCTGAAGGTGCAGTGTTTGCTGAGGCAAACTGAACAATGGTTTCTACAGTCTCCACTGGCCCAATTATTTCTTGTTTAATATCCATCTCTGGAAAAGACGGAATGGTATTGCTGAGACATGTTGAAGAAGACAACTTTTGGTTATATTTAAGGTGGCCTTTAGTTTTATCAAATCTGTAGTCAGTGGTGACTTTGCATGCTCGACTGTACCTTCTTAAGTGGGCTGTTGGACTTGGAGGGCTTGTTAGTTTGACATTTTTACTTGTTTTTCTTGGCTTGCATGCTTGTGCTTGATGGGAAGAAACTTCCAGAGGAAGACTGTGATTTTCCAGTTGACTGATAGCAGCTGTTTCCATGCCACTTAATCTTTGTTCCTCCATAAATGACACCTGTTTAGCCATTTTCATAAGTGTCTTTTTCTTGTAAGGCCGACCAAGTTTTCTTTTTACTTTTGGAACAGCTTCACCAGTCTGAAGAATGGCAAGGACATCATCTGCTTTCCTGGGTTCTCCCGGGGTTGGTTTTACATTCACAATTTCCTTTTTTACTGCTTTCCTTTTCTTCATGTTGTTCTGTGCTCCCTTAAAAACCTGTGTGACTGTGCCAAATGTGTCACTCCCACTTTGTTGTGGCATTAAAATGTCTTGTGAAACTACAGATGCGAAAAGTGAGGACTGTGAGGAGCATGCCTCAGACAAGGTTCGGTCTTTCATTTCAATACCCGATTTACCTATTTGAACAGCTTCGCTTAAGACTGACTGTTCCTCTATTTCGGCAAACACCTGCAAGTGCTCCATTCCAGAATGATTTAACAAGGATGTAGAAGACTCATTTTTTGTAGTCAGTACCTCTTCAGGGGCATTCCTCCATGCTGAAGATTCAGATTCTGTCGAATTGACTTCAATTTCCATCATGCCAGCTCCCTCCATTTTGGATTCAAGAGTTGTATTTGTGAATTCACAATTGGATTGGGACATTTCCACAGGTGTCAAGTTGGCCCCATGAGTACCTTGTTTGATCTTTCCTCGGTTTCTGTCTCTCAGTACCCTTGGTTTATTCATAACACTCCATTTTTGACACTTACTCCTTTTAAATCTCCTCTGTGTATGGTCAAGAGGGCCTGCAGTTGGTTGCAGGTCTGCTTCCAGGCCCTCAATTGGCTTGATGTTTACAACTTTCCCGTTTTCTACTTGGTCATCTATAGTGTTCTGTTGTTCCCTTGAAAGAACAGCCGGTTGAACCAGAGAAAATAATGTATTTGTCTCTTCGGTTTCTTTCGAAGGCATTTGAATTCGAAATTCATCAATTGTTCCAGTATCTTCCACTGAACTGCAGGAGTTTGTTAAAACCATAGCATTTTGGTTGTATACATGAGCAACGTCCTGTTCTTTACCCACTTCTAGACCCTTGGATACTTGGCTCTTACAGTTCATCTTAGTTGTGGCTTCCAGGACCTCAGAAGCCCATTGACCATCATTTTCACCATTAGCTGGACCTTCACCCACATATACTTCCCTGTCTGCCTTTTCTACATGAAATTCATATAACTGTTCCCCTCTTGTGTCAGAATCCGAATAATTTTCATGTATTCTCTGTCCAAGAATCAATGATTTGGTATTTGAATACATTTGCTCATCTGGCATTTTCTCCTCAAAAGCACGTTGTAATCCTCCTTCATCTCGAGATGGCTCCAGTGCAGTGCCAGGTGCAGTAGTGACTAATGCCTTTGCTTTTCCCCTCTCATCCCACCAGGTCTTTCTCCTCTTCCTGCCCGTCTTTTTGGAGCCTATGGACTTCCGAGGCTTTTTTATGACTAGGTTTGTGGTATTAAGTTCAAAGATTTCCTGAAATGATGGAGTCATTCCAGCATCTAATGAAACCATTGTATTGAATGTTGTTGTGGTATCTTCATGTACCTTAGTGTCTTCTTGGGAATTCATCACAGTGCTGGATTCAAGGGTTTTTGTATAGGAATGTTCTTGTGAGAGGCTTTGTACTTCTGAAGGTGCAGTGTTTGCTGAGGCAAATTGAAAAACAGTTTTCGAAGTCTTCTCAGTCTCTACTGACCCTATAATTTCTTGTTTAACATCAATCTTAGGAAAAGACGAAGAGGCATCAATGAGGTATGTTGAAGACAAATTTAGGTTATATTCAGGATGGTCTTTCATTTTATTCAATCTGTAGTCAGTGGTGACTTTGCATGCTCGACTATGCCTGCTTAAGTGGGCTACTGGAGTTGGAGGGCTTGTTAGTTTGACCTTTTTACTTGTTTTAATTTGTTTGCATGCTTGTGCTTGATGGGAAGAAATTTCCTGAGGTCCACTGTGGTTTTCCAATTGATGAAGAGCAGCTGTTTCTGTATCATTTAATCTTGGTTTCTCCATAAATTCCACCCGTTTTGCCATTTTCATAAGTGTCTTTTTCTTGTAAGGCCGACCAAGTTTTCTTTTTACTTTTGTAACAGCTTCACCAGTCTGAAGAATGGCAAGGACATCATCTGCTTTCCTGGGTTCTCCCGGGGTTGGTTTTACCTTCACAATTTCCTCTATTACTGCTTTCCTTTTCTTCACGTTGTTCTGTGCTCCCTTGCAAACCTGTGTGACTGTTCCAAATGTGTCACTCCCACTTTGTTGTGGCATTAAAATGTCGTGTGAAACTACAGATTTGGAAAGTGAGGACTGTGAGGAGCATGCCTCAGACAAGGTTCGGTCTTTCATTTCAATACCCGATTTACCTATTTGAACAGCTTTGCTTAAGACTGACTGTTCTTCCATTTCAGCAAACACCTGTGGGTCCTCCATACAAGAATGATTTAACAAGGATGTAGAAGACTCATCTTTTATAGTCAGGTCCTCTTCAGGGGCATTCCTCCATGCTGAAGATTCAGATTCTGTCGAAATGACTTCAATTCCCAGCTTGCCAGCTCCCTCCATTTTGGATTCCAGAGTTGTATTTGTGAATCCACAATTGGATTGGAACATTTCCACAGGTGTCAAGTTGACCCCATGAGTACCTTGTTTGATCTTTCCTCGGTTTCTGTCTCTCAGTACCCTTGGTTCCTTTATAACACTCCAATTCTGATGCGTACTCTTTTTACATCTCTCCTGTGTATAGCTAAGAGGGCCTGAAGTTGGTTGCAGGTCTGCTTCCAGACCCTCAATGGGCTTTATCTTTACTAGTTTCCCCTCTTCTACGTGGTATTCTGTAGTGTTCTGTTGTTCCCTTGAAAGAACAGCCGATTCAACCCGAGAAAGTAATGCAGTTGTCTCTTCTTCAGTTTCTTTTTCAGACTTTGGTGGCAGAAATTCATCAATTGTTCGAGGGTCTCCCACTGAACTGCAGGTGTTCGGTAAAACCTTAGCATCTTGGCTGTATACATGAGCAATATCTCGTCCTTTACCCACTTCTAGATCCTTAGATTCTTGGCTCTTACAGTTCAACATAGTTGTGACTTTCAGGTTCTCAGAAGCACAAGGAAAATCATTTTCACTATTAGCTAATGGGTCTTCACCCACGGATATTTTCCTTTCTACCTTTTCTGAATTAACCTCATGTAACTGTGCCCCACTTCCATCAGAATTTAAATATTCTACATGTATTCCTTGTCCAAGAACCAATAATTTGGTATCTGAATTATGCATTTGCTCAGCTGGTACTTTCACCTCTAAAGGAGGTTCCAACCTTCCATCGTCTTGGGATGTCCCCAGTGAAGTGGCCCGTGTAGTGCGGAGTAATCTCTTTGCTTTTCTCCTATGGTCCCAACAGGTCCTTCTCCTCCTCCTGCCCTTCTTTTTGGAGCCTATGGTTTTCCGAGGCTTTTTTGTGCCTAGATCTGCGGCATTAAGTCCAACAGTTTCCTGATATGATGGAGTCATTCCAGTGTCTAATGAAAGCAAGGTACTGAATGCTGTGGTGTTCTCGTGTATCTTAGTGTCTTCTAGGGGTTTCAGCACAGAGCTGAATTCCAGGGTTTTTATATTGGAATGTTCTTGTGAGAGGCTTTGCGCTTCTGAAGGTGCAGTGTTCGCTGAGGCAAATTGAACCACTGTTTCTGATGTTCTCCCAGTCTCTACTGACTCTATAATTTCCTGTTTAATGTCCATCTCAGGAAAAGACAGAAGGGCATCACCAAGATATGCTGAAGAAGACAAATTAAGGTTATATTCAAGGCGGTCTTTAATTTTATCAACTGTGTAGTCAGTGGTGACTTTGCATGCTCGACTGTACCTTCTTAAGTGGGCAACTGGAGTTGGAGGGCTTGTTAGTTTGACCTTTTTACTTGTTTTAATTTGTTTGCATGCTTGTGCTTGATGGGAAGAAATTTCCTGAGGTCCACTGTGATTTTCCATTTGATTAAGAGTAGCTGTTTCTGTGCCATTTAATCTTTGCTCCTCAATAAATACCAACTGTTTTGCCATTTTCATAAGTGTCTTTTTCTTGTAAGGCCGACCAAGTTTTCTTTTTATTTTTGAAACAGGTCCAGTCTGACGTATAGCAAGGACATCCACTGCTTTCCAGGGTTCTCCCAGGGTTGGTTTTACCTTTACAATTTCCTCTTTTACTGCTTTCCTTTTCTTCATCTTGCTCTGTGCTCCCTTAACAACCCATGAGACTGTGCCAAATGTTTCACACCCAGGTAGCTGTGGAGTTAAAATGTCATTTGCAACACCTTGACTAATGTCTACAGTGTGCTCTGTGTTGTCAGACATCTCTTCTGGAGATGTATTACAGTTAGGTTTTTGGATCCTGCGCTTCACTATTTTTTTCTTAACAGACAAGAATGATGTTTCAAATGATCCAGTTGAATCATTTTTAATGTCTGAGGGTGGCTCAAGAGCTTGCCCAGGCACATTACAAATTTGCTGCTCAAACAAATTTCCACGGACAGTTTTTTGCATGTTTTCTTGGATGACAACGGTTTCCTCTTTTAATACTTTTTCGAGAGGATTGGCATACTTAGGTGGGTTATGGGTTGTGAAACTGTTTGGAATTAGTTCTGCAGTTCCTGTACTTTCGCTAACAGAGGTGGCCTCGACCTCACGCTCATTGACTGACAGAATTTGTTCCTGATTTCCTTGCCCTTTATCTTTCCTTTTTGGAGGCTTTCTTTCCTTCTTTGGGGCCCTTCCTCTTCTAGGTGGCTTATGTTCTTCAAAATTGTGAGCTTTATTAGATGCCACTGATCCAGCAGGAGATGGAGATATTTCTTCCTTTGGAAAAATAAGCTGATTCCTGGAACCTGATGTAGCAAGCAAAATGCTCATATCAGGGTTCTGTGCACAATGGCGCTTCATTTTATCTGTGGAGGTGATGTTGTATGATCGACTGTATCTTCTCAAATGGGTTAAAGAAGTAAATGATCCTGATATTACCTTTTTACTTTCTTTCTTTATTTTGCATTTCTTTACTTGTTGGGAAGAAATGTCCAGAGGAAAGCTTTCTTCCAGTCCATTTGCAGCAGACACATCCACACAGTTTGATCTTTGTTCCATGGCAAACACTTTTGCCATTTTTCTTTTTTGTGTCTTTTTCTTACATCGTCTGCTAATTTTTCTTTTTGATTTTATAAGAGTCCCATGAGCCTCAGGGCCAACAATGATGTCCTCTGCTTTTGTATATTCTCCCAGAACAGATGTAGGCTCTATTACTTCCTCTTTCACCCCTTTTATTTTTTTATGATTGCAACATTCACTTTTGTTTACGCGTCGTAATGTGTTCATCATTTTACATTCAGCTTGTTGTGAAATGACAAGGCTACTAGTTGTATCCAAAATCTTCATGTCGGTTTTATTTTCTGTACTCTCAATTAACCCTTTTGGATCGACTGTGGAAATGCTTTTTTGTTTCTTTGGCTTCTTCACGGTTTCATTCACAGACAAGACAGATGGTCCCTCTAAATCCATATTGATTTCTGAGGATGACTCTTGTTGGGAAACTTTGTGGCTCTGTTGTTGTTCAGGATTACTAAGAACATTCTCACTTGTTTGAACATTTTTTGTGATATAAGTAATCTCTTCTTTTGATACTTTTTTCCTAGGATAACCACGTTTCCCTTGTTTGATGGATGCCAGATTGTTAGGGATGGCAGATTTTGCCTTTGCCCCACCTTCATGGGTAATCAACAATGGCTCTTGACCTGCATCTTTACTGTTTACAGCTTGTGTTTCTGTTTTGTTCTTTGGGGGCCTTCTTTGTTTTTTGGGCTTCTGGTCAATAAATCTCAATGCGTCAATTTCTTTGGATGCCTCTGGAGCTGAAGATCCTGCTGGAGATGAGGAAATCCCTCCATTTTGAACATGAAGTGGATCCACTGAATCTGTGAGCAATGGTAGTCGATTATGGTCATGTGCAACAAACTCTTCCGTTTTTTTAACTGTGGTTAATTTGCATGCTCGACTATACTTTCTGAAGTTAATGTTACTGGTTACTGGAGGGCTTAATGCTTGGTTTACTTTCTTGTTAATTTCCTTTACTTTGCAACTTTTGGGTACATGTAAAATAATGCCCTGAGGCAACAAGTCATTTCTCAGTTCAGTAAGAGTAGATGCACCCCCTTCTTCCGATCTTTTTCCCTTTGAAAACTTCAACTGCTTTACCATTTTCATAAGTGTTTTCTTCTTGTATGGCCGGCCAAGTTTCTTTTTCAATTTTCCAACAGATCCACTGATTTTAAGCCCTTTGTGTCTTTCCTTGGTCCCCCTGTGTTCTTCCTTCACCAATGTAATTGCCTTTGTCTCCTCTTTTTGTGCTTTAATTTCCTTCTTTGCCTTGCCCTGTGCTTCTTTGTCTACTTGTGTGAATGTGCCGACTATTTCACTTCCACCTGGTTCTGGCGTTAGAAGGTCACTTGTGGGGTCAGGAATCTTCATGTCTGCACTACGTTCCTTACTCTCAACCAATTCAAATGGAGACACTCTGGAAATTATCTTTTGTTTTTTGGGATTCTTCTTTGTAGTGGGTGTTTGAAATGTTCCTCCAGACTCATTCTTTACTTCTGAGGGCAGCATCAAAACCATTTGGGAAACATTTTGGCTATGCTGTTCAGAAGAGCCGTTGATAAATTTACTGACTGTTTGCAGGTTCTTTTGCGTGTCATTAGCCTCTTCTATCATAATCTTTTTCCTTGGATGACCACATTTCTTTATATTGTGAAACACAGAATCATTTGATGTTGATGCATTTGATGCAACAGCTGGGCCGTCACCATTAGCTCCTCCCTCTTCTTCATGGATTATTATGGATGTTTCTTGACTTCCGAGGTTTTTAACAACTGCTTGGGATTTTCTTTTGTTTTTTCGGGCCCTCCCTTTTCTACAGGGCTTTTGTTTAATGAAACTGGCATCTTCAACTTCATTATACACTGTCAATACTGTTGGCGAGTGATAAAGAGTCTTCTCTGGAGCATGGGGAGGATCGACTGAGATGTCACTGCATGTGCTGCTGTACCTTCTTAAATGGGTTTCTGGGGGGAATAATGTAAGCTGTTTAGCATAGGTCCCTTTCTTTGTTTTGTGTATTTGGGACTTATGGTGGTAACTACTCTCAGGACTCAAAATATTTTTATTTTCTCTGAAACAAGCAGGAGATTTATCTTTGGCATCTTCCTCCTTGTCCTGTGCAATTTCCGTCTCATTTTTGCACTGACCATTAATTTCCTCTTTATCACCAACTCTGCCAATAGGGACTTCTCCCACACCCATCTCTAATTTAGTCTGTGCCCTCTTTTTCCTCACTTTTTTTCTTTTTTTCTTCTCTTTCCTCGGTACTTTTGGGCTAATCCCCGTGGAATTGTTCACCACTTCAAAACTTTCAGTTAAATGGCTATTATCGGGATGTGAATCAATCAGCTTTTTTTCATCTTCAACTCCGGGGATCTTTACGGCATGCTTTACAGTAGATTCTGTGACATTCCCAACTGGTTTCACAGCACGAGGAATGGCAGTTTCAAGGAATACACTGTCGGTCAAGGCTAGACGAGATTCCTCTGCGGTTTGCTTTCCAGAAGTATTGCTATCAGGCAACCCTGAAACTGCTCTGCCCTCCATTACACTCTTTAATGAGTACTCTGGCTGCCCAGGTTTCTCTTCAGGCTTTGCATTAATAGAATCAACAGCCTGATGCCCTTCCCCAGGCACCTCTGTTTTCAGCAGTGACGATATCCAGTTTTTAGGTTCTTGACATTTTTTAGATGGCTGGCTTTGAGGTACACTTGAATCCAGGGCCGTCTTACATTCTTCTGGGTTAATGGGTGCTTCCACGCTACCCATATCAACAGATTTGTCTCCTATTTCTCTGTTCATCTTTAAGGTATTCCTTTTCCTTTTTGATTGGTTGGATGTTATTTTAAGTCGCTGCTCAGCGGCATTATTGCCCCGGCTTAGTGAATATGGATTATTCTGTTCGTTATAAGAGGGTCCAGCATCCCATTCCTGAGGAAAACTGACCGTTTCTGCTGGCATTGCATTGTTCCTTCTGCCCTTCTTTCGACGTCTTTTGATTTCAGGTTCAAAAGAAAGTTGTTCTGTCATCACTGTTGGCGGACACATGTCAGTTTTAGGGTGCTTATGTTTGGGTATTATTGGGGCAAAAGTGTGGCAGTTTCTTAAACATTCATCAAGCTTACACTGTGACAGAGACCGGACTTTAGACTCAAGGCATTTCAGTTCAGAAGTCAGAAAATTGACTGGGGGTAAGGCATCACATTTTTTTTCTGCATCTGCTAAACCCATGGAAGTATGCATGTGTCCGCTAACATCAATCTTTGTCTGTCTCGATGCCTCTGACTTTTCGGCTTTATCTTGCGTCCGCTCGTCTGCTGTGTCTTTACCTTGGGTGTGTGAGGAGAAAGTTTCTTCCAGGGATGGTTGCAATGTGGCAGTTGTGTGGGAGAGATCATCCTCACTCTCCATGTCTTCAAATGACAGACTAGTCCTGCACAAGGGAGTTGACACTGTAACTGTGCTTTCCTCTTTTTCTGGTTGGGTATCTGAACTTCCCGATAGGCAATAAGTCCTCTCTCCAGATCCTCGCTGGCATGACAAATCAACAGTCAACTCTGCAACAGGGCACATTACATCCAGTACAGGTAGACACTGATTTTCTCTAAATGTCATTGCTACTCCATTCTCATCAGCTACCAGCTGATCGTCCACAATAGTATTTGGAGGAGTATGCATGTCATTACATAATGTCAACCCTTTTTCTTTTTGAAATGGAGTTCTGCTCTCCAAAGCAATTTGTTCCGATTCTGAACCACACTCCTGGGATTCTGAGATGGAGGGAACTGGAATGATCCTTGGATCAGAAGGTAACCCTTCAACTTCTGAAATAGTCTCTGTCTGTGCTGGAGTTACATCTGATGCAGTTAAACCTCCAAAATCAGCTTCCTTTTTTCTGCTCCCCTCTTCCACCTGTAACCCAGTTTCATTTTCCAATCTCTGCCTATGCTCCTCAACCTCCATGTGGGCTTCACCACACTGCACTTGCACACCGTCAGTTGTCTTCCGCTTCAGTTTAGTTGCATTTGGATAATCAGCCTGACTCTCCGTATCCTCCAATGACAGACCAGTCCTACACAAGGGAGGTGAGACTGTAATTGTGCTTTCCTCTTTTGCTGGTTGGGTATCTGAACATCCCGATAGGCAAGAAGTGCTCTCTCCAGATCCTCGCTGGCATGACAAATCAACAGTCAACTCTGTAACAGGGCAAATTATATTCAGTACATGTAGACACTGATTTTCACTCAATGTGATTGCTACTCCATTCCCATCAGCTACCAGCTGATCGTCCACAATAGTATTTGGATTATGCATTTCATTACATAATTTCGACCCCTTTTCTTCTTGAAATGGAGTTCTGCTCTCCAAAGCAATTTTCTCTGATTCCGAACCACACTCCTGAGAATCTGAGATGGAGGGAACTGGAATGATCCTTGGATCAGAAGGTATCCCTCCCACTTCTGAAATAGTCTCTGTCCGTGCTGGAGTTACATCTGATGCAGTTAAACCTCCAAAATCAGCTTCCTTTGTTCTGCTCCCTTCTTCCATCTGTAATCCAGTCTCATTGCCCAATCTCTGCCTGTACTCCTTAACCTCCATGTGGCCTTCACCACACTCCACTGCCACACTATTGATTGTCTTCACCTTTAGTTTAGTTGTGTTTGGGTAATCAGCCTCACTCTCCATGCCCTCCAATGACAGACTAGTCCTGCACAAGGGAGGTGAGACTGTAATTGTGCTTTCCTCTTTTACTGGTTGGGTATCTGAACTACCCGATGGGCAGTAAGTCCTCTCTCCAGATCCTCGCTGGCATGACAAATCGACAGTCAACTCTGTAACAGGGCACATTACATCCAATACAGGTATACACTTATCTTCACACTTATCTTCACTTAATGTCATCGCTCCTCCATTTCCATCAGCTACAAGCTGATCGTCCACAATAGTATTTGGAGGAGTATTCACGTCATAAGATAATTTTGACCCCTTTTCTTCTTGAAATGGAATTCTGCTCTCCAAAGCCATTAGCTCTGATTCTGAAGCACACTCCTGAGATTTTGAGATGGAGGGAACTGGAATGATCCTTGGATCAGTAGGTAGCCCTCCTACCTCTGAAATGGTCTCTGCCCATGCTGGAGTTACACCTGATGCAGTTACACCTCCAAAATCAGCTTCCTTTGTTCTGCTCCCTTCTTCTATCTGTAACCCAGTCTCGTTTACAAATGTCTGCCTTTCCTCCTCAACCTCCATGTGGCCTTCACCACACTCCCCCTCCACACCATCGGCTGTCTTCACCTTTAGTTTAGTTCTGTTTAGGAAATCTGCCTGAGTCTCCATGTCCTCCAATGACAGACTAGTCCTGCACAAGGGAGGTGAGACTGTAATTGTGCTTTTCTCTTTTGCTGGTTGGGTATCTGAACTTCCCGATGGGCAATAAGTGCTCTCTCCAGATCCTCGCTGGCATGACAAATCAACTGTTAACTCTGTAACAGGGCACATTACATCCAATACAGGTATACACTTATCTTCACACGTATCTTCACTTAATGTCATTGCTCCTCCATTTCCATCAGCTACAAGTTGATCATCCACAATGGTATTTGGAGGAGTATGCATGTCATTACATACTTTCGACCCCTTTTCTTCTTGAAATGGAGTTCTGCACTCCAAAACAATTTGCTCTGATTCTGAACCACACTCCTGAGAACCTGAGATGGAAGGAACTGGAATGATCCTTGGATTAGAAGGTAGCCCTCCGACTTCTGAAATAGTCTCTGTCCGTGCTGAAGCTACATATGATGCAGTTAAACCTCCAAAATCCACTTCCTTTGGTCTGCTCCCTTCTTCCATCTGTAACCCACTTTCATTTCCCAATCTTTGCCTATACTCAACCTCCACGTGAGCTTCACCACACTCCCCCTCCATACCATTAGTTGTCTTCACCTTTATTCCAGTGTTTTCCAATAGTTCTCTAGACAGAACCAGCTTTTCAACCTTTGAAAGACAAAAAACAATGGAAATATTTTTATTATGTTTGCCTTCAAAAACCTACTTTCTTCCACTTAGGCTGTTCCATGCCAGGTTTACTAATCACCTATTTGGGATTTGGCTAGAAAAAAAACTTGGTACATCTATTCACAAAGGAAAGATACAAAATGCAGCTAGAGAACATTGTAATAAAAATTGCAATTTTCTAGAGGAACCTCAGATAAATGACAATCTGTATACTTGGCATGGAACAGCCTACATCTACAAAAAACTGCAATGGTAAATTACAAAGCACAGTAAACTTTCCTGACAATGAAATATTGCTGTACCATCCTGAACACTCCTCTCCCACTGTGATTCCCATTTAACTAGCCTACAGCTCAGTGTTACACAGCTCAATGTCTCTGTCATGTCGCTGTGTTGTTACAGTAATATGCAAACGAGACAGTGACACAATTTTTGTTGTTTTTGCTCAGTACTTCAGCACAATGGATTTGAAATACAACAATGCATATGAGATTAAAACACAGACTGTCAGGTTTAATTTGAGGGTATTTCAGATCCTTTTTATACATAGTCTCTGAATGAAAATAATGAAGGTTACAAACATGGACAAGATGCAGAGATAACCAAAAAACAGTGTGTTTGTCCCAAAGTATTCCAAGGATGTACCAAGGCCGAGATTCAAAAACCAAGACAGCACAATATTCCAAAAAGGCCAGAGATTAAATGTAGAACATCAGACCCAGATGCAGCATGGGGTTTTCCAGGCCACCCCTTCTGACTGACACACACACACATACACACACGCATACACGCACATTCACACCTGAAATCTATCAACCTACCCCCAGTTCCTGCTCCTGTGTCTTATCTCCATGCAGTGCTAAGAAGCTTCCCAGAGCTGAGACTAAGTCAAATGGTGAATTAGTTGTCTGACAGTGTAAATGCAATGACAAAACGAAAAAAAAAGATAATTCCACCAGAGAACTGCCAAGTAAACAATGACATTCTATCCACGTATCTCCATGTTAGCACATTTTTGGGACTAAAAACGAACACGGATCTTGTTCGCCGAACCCTTGCCGTGACAACGATACCGCCTTTACCCTGACTCAAGTCATGTCTGGATTTTCAAAAGGTATAGAAGTAGAGCACCACTCTAGCCTGTTTTCCTTCAAACATTACAAAATAAGGAACCGTTGTCTCTAAAAAACCAGCAAAGTAAAATAGTTTATAAAGACTTATCCAAGAGTTTTAAAGCTTTCAAACGGTACACTGTGGCCAGACCAATTGACTAATTGAAAATTTCACCATAGAAAAAAATGAATGAATGCAAATAAACCCACTCAGGCCTATGCAACTAATTTGGAAGACTGACATAGCCTAGTACTACCAGCACCAAGTAGCCTAATTCAAAAAGTGAGTTTCTGTCCCATGTCAGCAACGTTAAGTTACTTTGTTAAAATTAAAAAGCCCCCCCCCCCCCCCCCCCCCCATCTTAATTGATTATGAATAATTATTTTCTTGTTTATTTAACTGATGTGGCCTTCTTACTCACAATAAGACAGCAGTGGAAAATATTTAGGTGGATAGTATTGTGTTGTCTTCAGAATGTTAATTCCTCAACATTCTAATCATATATTAGGCTATATTACAGGCATTTAGCAGAAGCTCTTAACCAGAGCAACTTACACAACTTTTACACAGCATTTACATTGCATCCATTTATACAGCTGGATATATACTGAAGCAATGTAGGTTAAGTACCTTGCTCAAGGGTACAACAGCAGTGTCCTAGCGGGGACTTGAACCTGCAACCTTTAGGTTACAAGACCCATTATACTACACTGCCGCCTATGTATGATATGATAGTATGCTGCAGGGACCACATGCGCTGACGTCAGATGCTGGCTTCTAATGCACTGATTAGGCCAGTGATTGGAAACAAAGTTAAGTGTTTTTGAAAGACAGCAGTTGTTGCACTGCAAATGTAATCATAAGCCTGTTTTTTTTCATATTTTACAACAGAATGCAGCAAGTCCTATTTCGGAAATTTCTCCTTAATGCTAGGGGAGGTGCTGGGTAATTTAGGCAAGGCGTATTACTTATAATGCAAAATCAGAAAACGGGCTTCACTCCCAAAATTTGTTTGAAACTTTCAGAGTGCTGGACCAAAAACTGTAAATCAGTAAAGTTGAAAAAAAAAAGGGCTGCACTTTGCATAATCTGATTTTATTTTTGTCAGAACGTCTCAGCACAGACGCGTTTCGGCGCAGTGCCTTCTTCAGTGTGCTTGGCGCATTTCTTCTCCTATCAAGTGCTGGGAGGAACCCTGTGGACCAGTAGCCTAAATGGTTTGATACAATAGGTGCAGATCTTGAACACAGACCCTCCCACATTGCATAATCTTCACGGCCCTCACAGTACGGTGGAAAAGCGAAAAGGAACACGCTCCAGGAACCATTTTAAATCCCCATTGTGGATACCTCCTGCCTGCTTTTACTTCCTGCAACCCGGGGGAAAAGGGGTTACCGATCATGTGACTGTGGATGGTAGCAGGACGAATTCTGAAGTGCACAGAAACATCTGCTCGGATCCAACCAAATCTCAAAACTAATCAGACAGCGCTTGCACCCTGCAGCAAGACGATGACCCCAAACATGCCGCTAAAGAAAAGTTTCTCAAGGCCAAAAAGTGCGATGTTCTTGATTGGTTATGTCAATCACCCTCCTGAATCCAACTAAACATGCATTTGACTCGCTGAAGACAATACTGAAGGCAAAATGGCCCCAAAACAAAGAGGAACTTTTCTATTCAATTTTATTTGTATAGCACTTTACAGAGAACAGTCGCTTTACAGAGTAGCAAGGCTAGAAACAGAAAAAAAAGAGCAGTAAACTGAGCAAGCACCAGACCTGAACCCCCAAATAGCAAGTACATAAGGTACAAACTCCCAGTGGGGAGAAAACCCTCAAACAGTGGTGAGAAAAAACTCCCCAATGGGAAGAAATCTCAAGAGGAACTCTATGGGTCGTTTGACCACCACCTTACTCTACCAGCTTAACTAGCTTTGACCAACTTTGTCCAGCTAGAGACCAACTTTGTCCAGCCACACACCTTCCAAGACCAGCCAGAAGTGTTGAAAACACAGTTTAAACCATCTTAAACCAGCTTAAAATCCCAGCTGGTTTTAGCTGGAATTTTCAGCACGATAATCGTGGACTAGTATATTTCCGTGAAGAAAGTGTAATGCAACTCCAAAACACTTGTGTTGCACCACACAAAAAAGTCGATGTAATGATCTAATGAAGACAAGAAGAGTATGTCAAACATTATCAGCCGCCTAGAGTTTTAATTTTACTGTAGCAATTAATAGTTTCCAGTTCCCTTTTTCATCTTTTTAATGTGAAGAAAACATGGCTGCCACAGCCAACCAATGCATGGAAGTAAAATGGAACATACAAACGAGATCTAACAGGACAATTATTTGATCTCTCATATTGCTTCTAACATAGTCAAATATTTCTGCACATTTCATGGTGAAACATTACGCAACATTACCACTGCAAGCCAACTCTAATGCAAAAAAAATTTAATACCATGCAAACTGCACATACTAGGTTATCAATGGGTCAATCATTAAGTGATTTTTCAAATGTTATTAAAACTTCTGAATTGCATTGCCAAGACTGTTGACAGAAAAAGTGAATCACCTATGTTAGTGTTGTTTCGCTGAAAGCATGTGACGATTTTCTTAAAGCATTGTAACCTTTCTGTATGCCAAACCCTGTAGGCCTAGTTAAAATTAACTGACCAGAAGAAAATCACAAAAAAATTCTCACAGTTATGGATTTGTGTGTTCCACATTTAATCATTACAGGTTAAAAACATAAACAGTATACCTTAGAGAACTGGCAAGAAATCTAACTTTTTACATTTTAAACTGGGAGACCATTGCTTATTTCAGCTTGTTTATATTAACCACTTTCATATGTCATCTAACCTATTATAGCGCTCGATAACGACTCGCTATGTTGCTCCCCTCACCTCT
The DNA here is from genome assembly GCF_013347855.1 of Anguilla anguilla. Taxonomy (NCBI): domain Eukaryota; kingdom Metazoa; phylum Chordata; class Actinopteri; order Anguilliformes; family Anguillidae; genus Anguilla; species Anguilla anguilla. The sequence goes on from NC_049208.1 coordinate 50,219,891, forward strand.
GACCAGCAATGCTTATGTGATAACACTAGGATTTTAACAGACGGAGCTTTTCTGTGGCAGAAGTGCTTTGTGTCGCTTACCCACTCAAACGTATATCTTGCGTTTTTGATACCCCATGATTTTATACATAGACAAAAACGTATGTGTAAAACAAGATGCACTGGAGCGTTAAACCCAGTTAAATCCGTTCAAAAGCACACCCAAATAACTCTGCGAGCGCAGTAAAATTTGGTCAGTCACTTACCAGTTGTTGTTGAACCACCTCGCTAACTTCAGGAATCACACTCCTTTCGCCATCATTATTCCCACTGTTTCACATATTTGTATAAATTGCCAGTAATAGACAACTATACCTTCTTAGCAGAACGCTTCACACATGCACGTGCACATTAAGTTTTCCAATTCAATGTTCTTCGGTAAACATCTCAAAGGAACATCCGTGGTCTACCGGAAGTAAACTCACACAAAAGTTCTAGTGACCGGGGCCCACTTGGGGTAGCCAGATAATTAGGCTTTAGTTAATAGAATATCATCCTAAAGCTGTAGTTATCAGGCAGTTAAAAAACATCACACAACCGGAAAATGTCAATTTCGTTCATTTAATTTGATGTAACTCTATTCAACCATTAAGTATGCAAATATTTAACTTAGCTGAGATTTACAGATTTTGGACATTATACTGCTGACTAGCCGTTCCGAAATGCGTTGTGTCAACCCAGCAAAAAAAACGTTTTAAGATTGTTTTTGTTTCTTTTGGTGAGGAATGTGTAACATTTGTGATCTAATGTGCTCTATCAGGTTCACTTGTGGCACCTCTGCTTTCTGGAAATGTATATTTTCTGTAGCTTAGTTTAACATATAATTTGATCTGTAGCTTCCTTTGTTTTGATTATCAGGACTGAACAGCTCAGCATAGGGTCAGCATTTGCCATAAAAATGTCCTTGAGGGAAATGTTTCTGCATTTTAAATATTAGTGTGAGTGAATTCATAGTATGAAATATGAAACACATGCACCAAGCATCCTTTGGGAAATGAATACAACCAAGCATGATTAAATATAATAAGTACAATTAATTAAAACATGACACCAAGACAGAGGAACTGTTCATGGCAAGACTTTGTTTTAATTGACTTCAGAGAATAACACTCACGTGGGATCAGATACATTGATTTTTGTCAGCTATTTATTGGCTTGACAATAAATGCACTCATTTTTTGGTGCTGATCAGTAAAAAGAAAAGCAAATGTAATACACAAAAGCATAAGGTGTAATTTGACAAAAATAAGATAAGGGTGCACAGCATTTTCTTTTCGGTTTTCCCTGGTTAATTATTTTCAGCTGGCCATGGGTTTGCAACATCAGATTCAGTTTAGGCTATACATACAGTGGAAAATATTTGTTTTAATTTGTTACAAACAAACGAAAAAAAAAAAAATGCACAAGTAAAACCAACAAAACACCTCTACTTTTCTAGATGGACATTTTTTTCCCAAAAGAACTATACTGTACATAAGTGTTATTACTATTGGGGGAAAACCAACAAGTACTGTTTTTTAAAGCCGTGGTAAAATAAGAATAAAAACACAGACTAGTCACAAAATCATCAGAAACTGGAACAAGGAATTTATTGTGTCTATAACTAGCAAATTATAAATTTGGTCCTGAAGAATTCCATCCATACAAGTATGAGAGGTTCAAATTACTTGGAATTCAACCTTTTTGTTTTAGGACAAGAAAAGGAGGCCACTTGACCAAGAATGTTCTTGAATCTTCACCAACTATCTTCACATTTGAGAATGATGCTGCCAATATTTTACAGTAGAGTACAGAAGCCTTTGATAATTTAGCCAATGGTGGCTACATTTATTTTTTTAAATCCCAATAAATCTCCCATGCAGGTAATGTATTAATCCCATTTAATCTCCCATGCAGGTGGAGTAGGCAAGTAAACTCAATGCATCAATGCGTAGGTGAAAACATCCTATACAACCCCAGAGCTAGACATAATTTGGAATTTTGCATGAGCCGTTTTAGTTTTGGTTGTAGTTTGCAAGTGAACACGTTTGTTTTTTTTTCTTTTCTTTTTTTTTCTAGAGGGCTGTGGTAGCCAGAGGCTCATCAATTGTGGCTATTCAGATTTGGACCCAAAATAAATCCTTAGTTGGAATAACAACTTACATCCCATTGGCTTAATACCTGCTCAGAAAGGTACATATGAAATGATGCCATGGGCTTTAAAACAGGGAGGGCCATTAACCAAACCCAAAGCCCGCAAGGACCACAACCTGATCGACACAAACCCAGACAGACAAAGATCTGAAGCCACTTTCTAAACGTATGCTAAATGTAAATGCTACCATTTGCTTCCAGGGCTTCTATGGGAAGAAATCCTATTCATCTTCAAGCGTTCATCTTCACCTTTCACTGTGCGAGGAACTTGCACCGTGAGGCAAAATGCTCCTCAGTAATGTATGTGGCGACTCGACAGGACAGTCCAAACTAGCAAATAAAATCAAGCGTACAGCTGACAGAACAAGCAACTGCCCAAGGTGTACAATTTTAATTTTGATGCATCCTTACGCTGTGACCATTGTTATTTAAAAGACATCTTCACATGAGAACACAGTACTTGGTTTCAAAATAATTAATGAAAATGTTACATAAATGCTACACAGTACCTGATACACATAATATGCACTTATTTTATGAAAATGACAAACTAAGCATAGCATTATTACAGTTAAGTAAACATGTGCTAGAGTGCAAAAAAAAAAAAAAAACAATCATCCAAAAATGGTTACGCTGGCACAAATTTACAGGATGCACTTAGTCTCCCATGAATGCGTACTCGTGTAAAAATGCATTTTGAGACTACTTGCAGGGGGTCATAAGGTTGTCATTCACCTACAGTTAAACAACTCACCACATTGGAAAACTAGGCTCACTGTATTTGAGGAGATCCCAACCTGGAACATTTCATGCATTGGCAAGTAAGGCACATAAAACATGTCGAGAGCATAAAAACAGTCGAGGGAGAGGTGAACAAAAAGCAGGCGCGTTCTTTTTTTTGGGCTGAAAGACCGATTGATAATCACCTCGACTTCATTTACAAGACTGTACTATTGTGTCTTCCATGTTTCTTTACTTCATTTGTCTGAAGGAACAAGAACATTCCTTTTTGATGCATTTACATTTCTTCAGTAGTTTCAGGCAATGCAATTCAATGGCGTGCATCTGAAGTGATCAACTTTGATGACACACCTTGAAACTGCAAGGGTTATTTGTAGCAATCCAATGATTTGGCACTCTAGAAATTAGTTTATATTTATCTTTCATATCATAGCATTTTGTTTTTTGGTAGCCTCTTAAAGCTTTCACTACGTGAACAAACTGTTTATTAACAAAACCACTGCCACTTTCATCATTTCCTATTACTTAAAAAAAAATGAGAGTATTCTACGTCATCTAATTACTGTTAAGTAGTTAATTCTGCATTCTAGCATAATTACCTAAACCTAATCAGTTTCCATCTCATTTTAAAACGAAAAGGGCCCTTTTTTTATGTCCGCAACACAGCATTCTTTTCAACATGAGTCATTATGTTTCATGCCTATAGGAACTTGCACACAGTGATTTAATTGTGGACTTAAAGGGACATGGTATTGGGTATCTGACTGCATTGAACGTTTTATTTTTGTACACACCGTATTCACATCAGTACAGGGCTGAGGAGGCTTTACAAAAAAAGCTCCAATTCCGACAGCATCTTCAAGACTACTCTTTCAACGTAGAAATGAAAACTGGAAAAAAACGAAATAAAATTGGTTAATCAATAAAAACAACAATGGGATTTGGTTAGGGCAGTGGTCTCCAACCCTGGTCCTGGAGAGCTACGGGGTCTGCTGGTTTTTTGTTTTCACCTTAAACTCAGCACCCAACTGAGACCCAAGACACACCAGGTGAGTTGAGTCAACGGTGTGATCAACCGCTCCAACTGATTCAGGAAGTGCAGAGTCCTCCACGAAAACCAGCAGACCCCGTAGCTCTCCGGGACCAGGGTCGGAGACCGCTGGGTTAGGGCAATCCCATGAAACACTTAAAAACATCCGTCTGTCCGTGTGCCCCTACAGGATGCTGCTGATGCTCTCTCTCCCCGGCTTCTCCTTCTTGCTCGCCTTCCCCGCCGCGGCCGGCTTCTTGGGCTCGGCGGCCCTCTTGCCGCCGCCCTTCTTCCTGGCCGCTTTCCCTCCCTCGCCCTTCTCGTCCCGCCCGGCCTGTCCCGCCGCGCCCCGAGGACGGCCCCTCCTGCGCTGGGTCGCCGCGGCGACGCCCTCCTCGCCTCCCTCCGCCCGGTCGCCCGACCCGCCCGCCTCAGTGCTGTTCGAGGCCTTGTTTTGGCCGGCCTCCGCGTCCCGCTCCGCCTGCCCGTCCGCGTCCCCCTCTTCCTCCTCCTCCTCCTCCTCCTCGGGCTCGTCCCCTGCCCCGCTGGACCGGCGAGAGCGCTTGGCGGGGGACGGGCTGGACTTCTGCGCGGAGCCGTTTTTCGTGCGGGACTCCTTCCGCGCGGCGCTGTTCTCCGTAGGGCCCGGAGGCCGGCCCCTCTTGCGGGGCGCGCTGTTGGGCGCCGGGGCCTGGGTGGAGGCCGGGGGGTTCTTCCGCAGGTGCGCCCCCTGCCTTGACGGGCCCTTGCGCGGACGCCCTCGCCCCCGGGGCTCCGAGGCGGGGGCGGGGGGGTCCTCGCGGGGGTATATGCGTGGCCTCCCCAGGGGCTTCCACACTCGTGGCCCCTTGGGTTTGCTCTTCATCTTCTTCCTCTCCTCCTCTTGCTCGGGTGTGAGGGGAGTTTTCCTGGGCCTCCCCCTCATTTTTATTACTTTCGGGGGTCGGCCTCGCTTCTTGACCGTCCCAGAGGATATGACAGACGTCGAGGTGTCCAAAACTACTTTCCGCGGCCTCCCGCGCTTTCCCGGTGCCTTCACCGGTTTGGGCGTCTTGTTGACGGACCCCAGTGGCCGGCCCCTTCCACGCTTGGGGGCCTGTTCGCTGCCATTGGGAAGGGGCGACCCCGTCGCATCCTTCCCCTCCGCTGCAGAGTGCTGGTCAGATTCTTCAGACATGAGACTGGAGGGCTCTGGATTCATTCAGCCGTTTGGGGAGCTCACTGCCGTCTGCAAATACAGTACGCAACATATGGTAAAACCTTGCATTATGTATAAAAATGCATGACAGATCAATATCTCAAGCCTACTTCTCCAAATGTATTGTCAGTGTTAACCCAGTGACATCCTCCGACGCAAAGGAATTTTGCCTTTTTAATTAGAGCAAAACACAAAAATTTGTGGCATTATAGTGTGTTTGATGCATTTAAGGCTTTTGTCTGAATCTCATTAAGTATGATTCCCTTGACCTCATACATCCTCTTGACCTCACACAGGTTTTGTTTTTGTTTTTTAAACTGCATTGCAGCTGACAAAATGGAGCTGATTATCAGGACAGATACCTACAATACAACTTAAGTTTGAAAAAAGACGAATATCAAAGTTAATAAACTGACATGTTTGTGACTAACTGCTGACACAATATTTGTGGCTTTTTGAAGATGTTGCCTTTAACCAGTCTAAGGCACGTGCTGACGTTAATTCTAGCAGGCTATAACGCACATGATGACAAAGCTAACTTATCTGCAAGCCATGCCCGACGGTGAGGATGGCGGTGCTTAAAACCCTTCAAAATTACTTTCAAATAAAAACACAATTCTGTGAAATAAGGACGTCTAAACTTACCTAATATTCTGCGAACATATGCACAGCTAGTTATAACTGGCACATTACACAGAGCTACCTCACACACTGCCGAGACCGTAGCTATAGCTAGCAATTAAGCAGTTAGCAAGACTTGCTAGAGTGCTCTAGTTGCATCTGGGGAAAACACAATTGCGTTTAGACCTAAATCCGTCTCATGTTGCAGACGAGAAAACGGAACAAGATACTGTGTTTGGCTGCGTAGAGAATAGGCTGCATATCAATAAATACCAATGGGAAAGAATATCACTAGCAAGCAAACGAACACCTACAACGAGATGGAGGATTTATTTCCTTCCAGCGTAGCAAACCTGCTGCCCTGCAAGCAAGGCTTGGATACAGGTTTTTGCAGACTGAGATCTGCGAGATGCATTTAAAAATGCGCCTGAAACATGTGCGCAAAACGTGTGCACATACCTCTTACCTTGCACAACCCCCTTCTCCCCGTTCACGCTGATTAAAAATACGAATTGAATTTACAAGCGGGAGTTACGGAGTCAATCCTACCGTCTTTGTTTACGTTTGAATTGGAAACTGCTTCCGGGGCCAGTGAACGGCGCGGTAAACTCTTACGACCCCAGCACAGAACTGCAGAAGACCAACTATTTGTTCTAGTGTAATAATTAATAAAAGGTTACCTTACACATAGCAGTTTTGTGAAATTTGGAAATCAATTAACCAGTGTCGCTCCGAAATTTTATAACAAGCAAAATTTCATGAACCTGTCTACTTTATCAGCAGAAGAAGTCTCCCCCCTCCCAAAACTTTGTTCATTTGTTGGAATAAATAGATGTACTAAGGAAAGTCTGCACTTATGTGTCTAATTTCTATCTTAAATTGTTCAATATTTAAAAGCTTATGTTTCCCCTTACCAAATGCAGTAGAGATTTATCAAATTATTTGTATTGTTCTGTTATCAGAGGCATGTGCACATCATAATGCAAATATATATATATATATATAACCAAATTTTGTATTTAATGGCAGCAACATGTGTTCATAAGTCTGTCGAAAACATTAATTCTGGTATAACAGTTTCCACCTCCTTTTCACAGAAAACACAATGTGGATTAATGTCATTTCTAAATCTTGAAAGTACCTGGTTACTGGTTAAGATGAATGAACTGGACCTTCCCCCGGCTTTTTAACAGGAACGCTGACTGCTTTGTTCCAGCTACGGGAGTTCACCATCATCCCAGACCCCATTGTATAGCTCAAACAGCTGTTTTTTAAGAGCTTCATCACTTCAATGAGGCAACATTGTGTAACTTAGACCCATTTTTCTACAATTTCTGGTTTAGATGCAGATCTTGTCTGGTGTAGATCTAGTATGGTGGCTTTTCACACACATGGCGAGTGACGCATCTAGGTTTTCATCTGTATGGCTGTAACTTAGCTAGCGACGACTACCAATTTATGCTAAATTAGATAACTTTGTTAACTCCTTCCTGCAAATCTGGCCAATCCTCACACATTTAGAGGTTGTTCCATTTAAGGCATTATACCTCCAGATGTGGGCATCACAGAAACTTGGAAAATGGCTTAAATGAGGCAAGATACTTTACCATTTACAATTTACCATTTACTAACTATTTTTTAGTTTATATTCATAATTTAGGCAGAAATAAAGTGCCATAAATACAATTATATTGGCAAAAAGGAAGTTGTTCTTCTTTAGTTTTAAATTAAATACTGAGAGATCACATACACAAAACAGGCAAAACTATACATGCCCTGGATCACACACTCCCTTATCGCAAGTGTGCAAAATCTGAGTGTGATTTGCAGAACTACTAAAGATCTATGAAGCAAAAAGTATGCAGTTTACCATGGTTTCCCAGAGTGTCTTCAAATCTATCCAAAATGTTGTGCATTTGTGTAAAACATAACAATCACATATTTCACTTCAAATCAACTGTTTTGACTCATGAAACTTGACTTTTGCATTATTTTGAAGTGGGAATTGCTACCTATTGATCAGGGGTCAACGATATCTTAGGGTCCAAAAACCTATACAAAACCTCTCCAAAAATGCATAAAATAAAAATACCCATGGCGCAAAAAGGTAGCCTATTTTTCAGGTATAGCCTCACCAGAATGTGAGGGTGCCCCATATTCTACCAGGTGACAGGGCCTACACTCTTATTAGCTAACATAGGAAAAGTTAGTAACCACAAACTACACATTTATACATATTTATGTCATGGTTTTATTATTCTTTGTTTTACATCATCATCATCATGTCATTAACTATATAAATAATTTTAATTTTAATTGAGCTGTAAACAAAAAATTGTATGTCCACCACAAACGGTCACCTAATAGTGAATGATTGTTCATTTTTTGTTATTGCCGCATACTGTACTTTGTGTGTGTGGCACAAGCGTGCGTGTGGCACAGCTGTTTTGCACGCGTGCCCCTCAGGAACACTGGAGAATGAGCCGAGTTTAAAAGTGCGCCCTTCCGGTCATTCTCATTTTTAATCTCTCAAGCCTCTCATTAAACATTTCCATTTGCTCAAAGTTCCACGCTCTCTTTTTCCGCAAGCACCTGCTCTTTCCTCTCATCCTCCCACCTCTTCCTCTCCATCAGTATGTCTTCCTCCATCCTTTCGCTCCTCTTCGCCATCTCCACCCTCTCCCTCCTCCTTTCATCCTCCAGTCTCTTTATCTCCATTAGCACCGCTTCCTTCATTTTCTGTCTCTCCTCCTCCATCAGCGCGTTGTCTCGTCTTCTCTCCTCCTCCATCCTCTTCCTCTCGGCCAGCAGCACCTCCTCCATCTTTGTCCTCTCGTTTTCCGTCTGGGCCTTCTCTCTCCTCCACTCGTCCTCCAGCCTCTTCCTCTCCAGCAGCAGAGTGTCCTGCATTTTCTCCCTCTCCTCCATCTGCGCCTGCTCCATCAACCCCTGCAGCAGATCTTTTTCATCCGCCTTCTCCCTCACCCCCTCCCTGTCCCTCTGCTCCTTCAGCCCATTTATCTCCGCAAGCATCGCCTCCTTCGTTCTCGCCATCTCGTTCTCCACCTCCACCCTCTGCGTCCGCCTTTCCTCCGCCAGTCTCTTTCTCTGCATCAGCACCATCTCCTCCATCTTGGCCGTCTCCTTCGCCATCCTCGCCTTCTCCTTCTTGCCCTCTTGCTCCATGCTCCTCCTCTCCATAAGCACGGCGTTGCGCAGGCTCTCCCTCTCCTTCTCAAAGTGCGCCTTCTCTGACCTCCTCTGCTCCTCCAGCGCCTTTATTCCCAGACACATGGCCTCCTTCATCTTCTCCACCTCCCGCTCCATCTGCGTCTTCTTCCTCCTGCCCTCCTCTTCCAGCCTGGCCATCTCCAGCAGCGTCGCGTCCTTCGCCTTGCCCTTCTCGTTCTCCGCCAGGGCCTTCTCCCTCCTCATCTCAGCCTCCATTCTCTCCATCTTCGCCAGCAGCGTCTCCTCCAGCTCTCTCTTCTCTCTGTCCATCAGCTCCTTGCCCCTGCTCCGCTCCTCGCTCAGCCTCTTCCTCTCCAGCAGCACCGCGCCCTGCATCGCCTGCCTCTCCTTCTCCAGCTGTGTCTTCTCTCTCTTGCGGGCCTCGTCCAGGGCCATCACCCTCGACAGCATCTCCTTCTCCAGTTTCTGCCTCTCCTTCTGAACTTCCAGCTTTTCCCTCCTGCTCTCCTCAGCCAGTGCTCTCGCTTCCGTGAGCACCGGCTGCTCGACGGGCTCCTCGGATCTCTCCTTCCCTCTCTCCGTCTGCACCAGTCTCCTCTCCTCCTCCACTTTCTTCATCTCCATCAGCACTTTCTCTGCCATTTTCTCCTTCTTTAACTCCGCCTGTCCCACTTCCGCCCTCCGTTCCTCCTCCAGTCTCTTCAGCTCTATCAGTAGCCGCTCGTTCATCTTCTCCATCTCTTTCTCCATCTGTGCTCTCTCTGCCCTCCTCGCCTCCTCCAGCAGCTTTAACTTCATCAGCAGGAAGTTTTCCGTTTCCTCTCTCTCTTTCGCCGCCTGCACCTGCTCTGCCGTCAGCCTCTCCTCCGCCAACCTCTTCTTCACTGTCACTTCACACAACATTTCTTGCTCCGTTTTCTCCCTCTGAATCTCCATGTGTGCCTGCTCTACCCTTCTTTCCTCCTCAACTTTCTTTTTCTCCATCAGAGTTGCCAGCACCATTCTCTCCTTCTCTTTCTCCATCAGTGCATTCTCGGTCCTTCTCTCCTCTTGCAACCTCTTTATCTCGATTAGCATGGCTTCCTCTGTTTTCGCCCGGTTTCTCTCCATCAGTGCTGCCTCCCTCCTCCTCTCCTCCTCCACTGTTTTCATGCTCACCAACAGTGTTCTCACGGTGTGGTCCATCGCCTTCCGCATCTGCTCTTTCTCCCTTCTACTCGCCTCCACCATGCTGCGCACCTCCCTCTCCCATATTTCCCGCTCCACCGTCACAACTTCCTCTATCTTCTTCACATAATCGGAAATCTGACTCTAGAAAAGAGACGAGAGCTTAGCAGAACATAGCATTGACTTGTTACCATAAGCTGTGTGTGCCTGGCACCCCACCCCCTTTCTTATTTCATGTACTATTGCATATTGCAAATTCATCATTTATAACTAACATTGAGACAGCTGGGGCGGGGGGTTCGGGTTGTGAACAACACAAATGATCTTAAATAGCAATTAATGCCTGCAATTACTAATTCTTTGTAAGGGCTCTATAACTTCGCGTTCAGTCACTATATGTTATACTTTATATGCTTTCAGACATGGTAAAACGTCGAGAAAGCCATGGACAAAACTGGAATAATGGTTATTTTATTTATTATAAATAAAAGGCATTATAGTTGTCTAAGACCCAATTTCAGGTCGGGGATAACAGTTTATCCCTATCTCAATAGGCTATATCAAACAATTAACGCACCAAGTTTAGCCAATATGCAATATACCGCCGCCTGCTGTTAAAAGGGCTAAAATATTACATGCATACGTGGGAATTCTGGCTGGTGCGTCATTCTAAGACGCAATATTCTAAAACGTACTCTACTCCGAGAATCGTTGAGAGTGTTATATCATTAATTATTCCGTAATATAGCATTAATCTTCATTTCGTAGATCAACCAATTACTCCCAGACCCCAAGGGTCAGTGTATAGTTATATATCAGGCAATATGAATAAATGTAATCGTCTAGAATGAAACACGATCCAGTAATATATCACAATTACGCTTAAGAGGAGCGCAGCATGGCCAAATCAGGGAAAACTTACCCACAAATACCAACGATCCATATTGCGGTCCACAGGCGTTAGTCCAGTTCTCTCACCAATGAAAATACAACATCTGTTATTTTCTTCAAGAGTAGCGCGCTTTAAAAACACTTGGTTTTGCCGTTATAGCTCCTGTGATGTCACAATGACATCTGTGAACAAACAGTGTTCTTGACTATTGACTGACTAATCAAAATTTACGTTACCTTGTCCCAAACATAAGTTATCGATTTTTCAACAAAATGTTTAAATATTTTACATTGAAAAAGCAGGCTCACATTCAGTCCCTAAATCACTTTTAAAAATGTTAATTAAGGCTGACCTTTCCCCAGTAAACTAATGAGCCAACAATACTGGTTTAGGTGCCACACCTACGAGCCCTGTGTAAATTATGCTCAGTCGAATTCAAAACAGTAACATGAACTGTTCAAATCACTATATGCCTAAAGTATGTTAGCTAGCAAGTTTGAAGTTATTCCAGCTGGTCATCAATTAATTTCAAGTTAAAATGCATTCTCTTCTGAAGTCAACATGACGCCGAAAACGTCTTTGGTGCGCAGCGACCAACGGCTATGGCAATAAATACATCGAATTTCTCGCTGAAAGAGGAAACGCGGTCTTCATTAGTTTTAAATAAGTTAAAATCGTTTAATGAAACCAGCCAGGAGTGATTCTGATGTGCACATTAAAAACAAGATGATCAATGATCGAAGACAATGAAACGAAAGCTCGAGGACCAGCAGCTGCTTTATTCGTGGAAATATCACTTTGTGGCAAAATCAAATGTTTTGTGGCATTTCAAATATTACATTCACCCAACTACCAGTTTCTGCCTCAGCCATTAATTATGTGTGCACAAACATCATTGTGATCGGAGGTAGTCTAAAACCAAGAAAAACAAGACCAGGTCAAAACCTAGTATATGGCTGGACCTAACACGTGATCCGGCCGACCAATGGTCTAAATCATAACTCGGCCGACCAATGGTGTAACTTCATTACTCACGCAGTCACTCAGTCACAGACATTCGCGTTTGTATGGCTGGCCCCGCTGTTGCGGTCCAGCCAAAAAACCTTATGACTCAGTACCCCAGGTTCCAGGGTAATAATAATGTCCGAAAACATCCTTTAAAGGGTTCATCTCTTCCTTTTTAGTTTCCATCAATGCTCAACTCGTAATGTGTACATTTTGCAGTCTTTGGACAGTGAATGCAAACCATTTAGCTTGTAATATTATCGGCAGATAAACATAGGAGGGGGCGGGGACCGGGGAATAAAGCAATATGAAAAAAAAACCCAAAAGAAAACAACCTGACATTGTAAAAATCCTATTCGTTCATCCATAAAAAAGCACATCTTATTACACAAAGGTTTTACAGTGCTACTGTCCATCCACACAATGTACAATTACAGCTTATTGAGATGCAGAGCTTTCTAAAAATTGTATATAATAGACCACAAGTTACTTTAACAAAAAAAGAAAACAAACTACAGTACGACACTAAAGCAACATCCGCTGTCATTGGTCCAAATCCACCTGCAGATGCGCATATGAAGATCTGGCATTTGCCCAAAGGTGTTCAGGACATTTTCTCAAAAGCGAAAACCAGGTATATACCTAAAACAGAGAAAGAGGCATGAAGAAAGGGGGGATAAATAATTTAAATTTAAAGGGGAACATTCAGTCAAAAATGTAAAGTGGATGTTTTCAGAATATATTGGTGTGACGGCATTTTCAGACACAATTTTTGCATGCACAGCTCACTTCAACGAAGGCGCGTAGTATTCTGTGCATTGTATTGGACACATTACTTTCACATTGTTCAGGCAGATTTTCGAAAAAACTGAGTGAAAGAAATGAAATGTTGGGCAGAAGGCCCAGAATCCTGCACACCTTCACAATCAGTAAGCGTTCAGGAAAGGCTTTTTACTTACTAGTCGCTTCCCATTCAGACTGGCTTAATGTACCCTGTTCAAAGAAGGAGGGAGGAAAAAAAAAACATCTTTCAAACACCAGAAGCATTTTTGCACTTTAAATTATTTCAAAGAAATTGGTGAAGTGTAGAGCGATTCAAAGGCAAAAAAGGCAGTCCTTGGAGGTGCAGCACATTGTCTGGGAAACCCCAAACCCCCCCACCCCCCCCCCACAGAACGGTCCCCCCAGGACAACACCAGCGGGCGGCACTCACCAAAGGGGCTTTTACATCAGCACACTCTATCCTCTGCTTAACGTGCTCGTACTCCGCAGGGCTGTCTGACGCTAGCTTGTTTCGTTCATCTGCTGGGTATTGCTGGAGATGAAAAAAAACAAATAAATCAATATATATAGTGAATTCCTCAACTGATGACCAGCGACACACAATAGCCATTAATAGGCATAATAAACTATTAACACAGGCAAGAAAAAAAGAAAAGAAAGAAAGAAAAAAAAACGAAAAATGTTGCAACAACATAGAGCTGATGCATCTCTTCAGTGACTGTGCTCGTGCTGGGTGGACAGAATACCATCACGCAGCGCCGACCCGACCGAACAAGTGACAAATAGCTGGTTATGGGGCCCCGCGAATGCCAGGGGGGGTCCCCTAACTGTTCTAAAATATATCAGGGTGGATGGGGTGCCGGTGGGGGCAGGTCAAATCCTGCTTTGGACTCAAAGGCTAGGGCTGGCACCACAGACAGACGTCTGCCCCTCAGCGACAGGGCTTTTCATTGCACCCACAGGAGGCACGCACGTGGGCCCCCTTTTCTTGTTGCACTTGCTCCGACTCCTTGGAATTTGGCATTAATGAGTGTTTAGCGTGGCATTTCCACGCAACCGCCACCAGGGGTCACTACAACCCATGAACATGCTTAAGAGAAGCACGCTCAGTGAAGGGAAAGAAAACACAGTTCACTGTGTGGGGGCCCCAAAAAGGAGGCGGGGAAACAGGGTGCAGACAGGATGCAGGGATGGGGGGGGGGGGGGGTTCCAGAATATTCCAGCTCAAGAAGACAAAGATCAGGAATGCCTGCAGGCTAAATCGCAGAGCATTTTCAAGTCTCCACAAAAAATAACACTACAGAGGTTTTTGAATGAGGAACTTCAAAGCGTTTCTCATCTCAGCACCTACCATTGGGTTTCATTCATTTGCTCTGGTAAAGAATAACATAATAACAACAACCACAACAGCAGCATAGAGAATTACCTCCAGAGCCTGCATCTTTTTCATCAGAAACTTGTGTTGCTCATTCTGTATCTTTTCCTCGAAGAACTCGCGGAAAGTCTTTTTGAAGACCAAGCGCATGTTGTACTTCTTTGCCATCCTACAAAAGAGGCAAGAGCACAATATTTTTATTTATGAACGTCTGCAGGATGTAAAACACTGATATTTCTCCTACAAAGACAACAACTACTGTGAGGGAGGAAACTGGTCTGGGATCAACAGAAACAAAGACGACAATGAACAGGCTGAAAAACTGCACTGTGTGCTCATATTTTTAAATATGTACTGTATTTTTGGTATATATGCAAATAGAACAAATGTGCAATTCATATATTTTACCCAATACAACTCTTCAGAAATTCTCTTTTAGTCTTTACTGGACTGGACGGTAAAATTCAGGTGACAATCTATGCCTTGTGTGCATGATGGGTTGGAACATGCAAGAATTTGGCTCTGAGAAAACAACCAGCTTTAGAAAACACTCACTTCATCTCTAAATACCCCAAATAAATCACGCATCAGACGAGATGGCAAAATATAAAAGTAACCAATGAGTACCGAAAGAAAAGCAGGGCAGTATTCAAATATACATTTCTATTGAGCTACAATTTCAGTCAAAATGTTAAAAGAAAACAGACTGATGGATGCTGGTGACTTACTCCTCAAACAGCGGAAAGTAGACAAGGAATTCTGGGACGTTGACGACGCCCTCCAGACTGAAGTCGTACTGACAGCCGAAGAGGGGGTAGTCTCCCTTCTTCTGAAACGTCACCCGGTACACCTCGTTCCCAAAGGAATTGGACTCGGATTCTTCAAGGCGCTTCCTAAAAACCATGAAAATGAAAATTCTTTCAATTCGCTGAGATCAGTTAGCTTACAGTTCAATAGTGTCAAAACAGCTGTTATTTGTAGTGTTTGAAGTCTAAGGTCATGTTCTTAGCGTTCTGGGGGGGAAACACCTGTTTAAAGTTTTAGTCTTGTAATGGGACTTAAGATCTTTTTTCCTCTCAAGTAGAAAATATAAGCTTGTAGAAAGTAACATTTGGCTTAGGAGTGATATGGTCTTAGCCCATTGGCTTATCGTGAAATGAGTCAAACTGGCTGACTGGCAATCTTTTTGCCTTATATCGCAAGAAAGTAGCAGAAATATGATTTAAAGTCTAAATATAAGACCATAATACTTGTCATTTTGGTTTTATATTTAAAAATGTAACTATGCGAAAACTAATTTGCGTAGCAAACCGTTCTGAAAACATGCACATGCACACGATCTCCCATCTCAGACTGGGAAGAACAAGCCCCCTCCCCCCAAAAAAGAAAATACAGGAAACAATACAGGATGGAACAGAATAGGATAGTAGAACGATACGAGTCGAGCTGAGCACTGCGTCTCTTAAAAGCAGGATAAAAGCATTAAACGCAGAATAAAAGCTCTAAACGCAGAATAAAAGCTCTAAATGCAGAATAAAAGCTCTAAACGCAGAATAAAAGCTCTAAATGCAGAATAAAAGCTCTAAGAGCAGAATAAAAGCTCTAAACGCAAGGCGGCGGCAGCGGCGGCGGCGGCAGGGCGTGCCGCCGGCGGGCCGACGGGCTTAGCTCACACGAGCTCGAAGGCGTCCGGCGTGGTGCCGATGAAGAAGCCGCCGGGCCTCAGCCGCTCGCAGGCGTTCCTCAGCATCGTGTCCGCCTGCGCCCGCGACTCAAACGAGTAGTGGTACACGAACTGGCAGCTGCAGAGGTCAAAGGTCATCTCCGGGTCCTTCAGCTTCTCGGACAGCAGCTCCTGAAAAGAGCACCATCGCACCAAACAACAAAATTTCAGAAGGAGTGCAAGAATATTCAGAAATGTCTTCAAAATAAACACATGATAGAAGTTTGTTCTTGTTTAAAACGACTTCTATGTTTTTCTTCCTCGGGTTGCCAAAAAGGTCACTTTTAAAGAAACGGACAACTGCTCCTCAGCAACCAGCAAGCAAAATCATTTCTAAATGATGCACAAACCTGCGAGAGTTCATTATTTAGTATGCATGCAATTGGCCCACCAACATGGCCTAACTGCACTCGTCTTCCTCTAAAGCCTTTCTCACATACGGTAAAGCTTGCAGTGAACCTACTGAGCGAATAACTACCCCGATTGTGGAAAGATGTGTCACAAAGCAAGGGAGTCCGAGTTACTGTAAATAAACCGTCCCTCCATCACACTATTGTGACCAGTCAAAAGCAAAAACCTTATTCAACAACGTATATCAGCTCTATAAGCTTTGGCATTATTGTTCCACTACTTTCATGTCAATAAAGTTCTTTGAAGAGAACGGAATTGAACGTTGTTTTGCGTGACTTTTCCGAGCAGGGTGAGGGGCTCTGTACCTTGGTGCAGTCGGCAACGATGAACTCCGCGGCGAAGATCTCGTCGTTCGGACGGCACTTCCGCCTCATGTCGCTGTAGCGCTGCTGGCACTGCTCCACCGACACCGCGGCAATATCTGAGAGGGAGGGAGGAGGGGAGGAGGGAGAGAGGGAGGATGGGAGGGAGAGAGGGAGGATAGGAGGGCGGAAGGGAGGTAGGGAGGGATGGAGAGAGGAAGGGCGGGATGCAGAAGAGAGGTAGGAGGGGAATGACGAAAGGAAAAAAACTTATTGTTTCTATTCCTTCTTCAGGGAAGACCTTCCGTACAGGCTTGCAGAGAGAGGCCGGGGGAGAAACCGCCCTCCTGCGCTCAGCGTACCTGCACACACCAGCCTGCCGATGTGGCCTTTCCTCCACTTGAGCAGGTCTCCCCCTTTGCCACAGCCCAGGTCCAGAACGCACAGCTCCCCATGCCTCCGTCTCACCTTGTCCAGGACCTCACCTGTGGAGGGATCGGCAGCTCTCACAAAACCCAGCCCAGCAGTGCACGAATCGCCAAATCTGGCAACCACGCGGCGTAGGACACAAGCGCATGGCCCACAAGTCCCTAAGTATGACAGTTACTTCACGTCTCTTCAAGAATCACAGGAAGCACAATGCGATAAGGGGAGGGGACTTGAGGGGGAGGATGTCATGTGAGGCCAGGGCATCTCACCAATGAGGACGCTCTTCAGCCAGTTGTTGAAGTTGCGCATGTAGAAGATCCTGCTCTGGCTACGCGCCGCTAGGCCGCACTCCTGCAAGGTGTTGTAGTGCGAGGCCACCTTCACGCTGTGGCCCGCGCCCGTGTCCTGCCCCGCAAGGAAAAAGAGAACGAGCATTCGGACGGAGTGTGGCACAGTGGGTAAGGAACTGGGCTTGTAACCGAAAGGTCGCAGGTTCGATTCCCGGGTAAGGACACTGCCGTTGTACCCTCGAGCAAGGTACTTAACCTGCATTGCTTCAGTATATATCCAGCTGTATAAATGGATACAACGTAAAGTGCTATGTAAAAAAGTTGTGTAAGTAGCTCTGGATAAGAGCGTCTGCTAAATGCCTGTAATGTAATGTAATGTAATGCATTCGCTCAACTTTCAATTCTACTTCATTTTTCATAGGGATTTCTTTTTTCTTTTTCTTTTTTTCTTTACATAGAACACTGCCACCAAGCAGCGTTACTGAATCCAGGCCTAAACCATCCCCCACAAGAGCACACCTAGGGTGACATGGGCAAGGAAAAACTATTTGTTTAACCTTGTTGACTCAAAGGGCTGTATTATCACTGATGTGGAGGTGCACATGAAACTGACAAGACCGTAAAAAGAAACGATATATTAATGCATTATGGTATGTACTCTGACCCGTACTCCTTTGTTAGCCATTACCCGTAAGATTTACCGTCATTGTAAGGATGACGAAAGTTAATGAAAAATTAAACGTCAAAATTTAAAATACTACGAATGCAACTATCTATAGCACAACATCAAGAGCAATTTTGAGCTCTCTCCACAAGATGACAGTTGAGGTAAAGTGGCAGGTGTATAAAAGGTCAAACCAAACCACTGGCCTAACTAGATAGTCATTATATTAAATATAGCAGTTGCGGGAAAAGCAGCTTAAAATGTGCATAATAAAAGTCAAGCAACAAAATACTTTTCTAATGAATCCCTGTTCCAAGTATCCTTACAATAAACAGACGGGAACTATTAGCAAACCTTGTGAAAACAATAGTCTACCTTAATTGACTGTGCTAAAGATTCCTTCAAAGCAATCTAAATATTAGAAACAGACAACCAAGGAACATACCAACTTCTTAACTGGAGACGTGTCTTCGTCATCATCATCATCATCTCTCTCATGTTTTCTCTTCAGAGGGGATATTTGTGGTTTAGCCGAGTTGTCACAGATCTGCGTGCTGCACGTCGGCAGACCGTTACCCTCTTCTCTCGCTCTGTGCAGTGATGACTCCTGGTTTACATTCTCAGGCAAATCCATGCTGGAAACGCCCGCATTCGGTTCCTTCTCCATAACGGTAGTTTAAAACAGTATCACTTCGCTTTGGAGCTTTTGAGCTGACGTGACTCTTGTAGATGTAGGCAAAAAGTCGTCTGCTCAGGGGTTCTCTTCTTCAAAAACAAGAAGAAATAGTGCAATAGTGAGATAAGCCATCGTTGCAGGAAATGCCGACGTTTTCAAACTTAGAAGCTTAACTAGAAATGCATCCAAATCAGGAAATCATATTGCCGTGCTTTAACGTAAAGTTTAAGTAGCTCCACCGAATTGCTTGAAACGTGATATCGGTTATGGCTCGCCCGACCGTAATTTGGTGGATAGCATAACGACCAACCCAGTAGCTGTAATGACACTGTTAGACAATGCTAAAGTTTAACATTTTTTAGAAAATATTCAAAGTACCCATTGTTTTGCATAAATTAGTTAACTAGCTAGCTACAGTATTTCCCCACATATGACAGTCCCACAATTCACAGTTCACACGAACGTCTCACAATTGTCTTTGAATCTGGGTTGGCCTTTAGTAAGGCTATAACGTCATATGCTATAATTTCATAAAAATCTCGCTACTGTTAGTTATCGTTAGCTGAAAGTGAAGTGAAATGGATATGATAAAGGTTAGTTGTTGAATTACGTCAGAGATCTGAAAGGGAACACAGCTGTAAAATGGAAACGAAACATCACACGATGCAATTTCATAAGTACCGACCTACTTTACATATTCAAAACAATGCAACTTCACTACATAAACACATGCATGTGGAAACGTTGCCGAAGCTTACTAACACAGCACGGGACTAATCATCTGAAATCGATGCATTAAATGAGAACATCTGAGCAATATAGTCAGAGAATATATAGCTAGAATGCACAGCCAAATAAAACAGAATTACTAGTAGCTTTAATTTATCATCATAAATTACAAAAATTGTGCATTCAATGCCCTAACGTATGAGGACATTATAATTCACCGGTGTAACACTCACTTAAGTTTTCCGCCATTATGCACGCACCACCTAAAACATTGAGCAGAGAGTTCTGGGGAACACTTTTCTGCTTCCTGTCTTGCGTTTGTCCTCAAGTTTCCTACGGACTCTGGGAAGTGTAGTTAAGCATTTCCAATACGCGATACGTCAAAAGGGATTCGTTGCAGATTGGATACTACGTTTCCCTGGTTACATCGCGCGCGCGATATATAGGTGCGCGGGGTGTGCGTCCTGTGACTTGGCATGCATTGGACATTAGATCAGGGCTGATCCGGTTCAGGATTTTGTGCCATCTTATGCTCTTATTTATTTAATTAGGTCAATCTAGTTTGTTTGGCATTTACATAAGCACCGGCTACAGCCGCAGACTGCAAGTGTATCATAAAGATGGCACTATGCTCTGGTACAGGAGTGAACCAGCAAAGTTTATAGAGCTGTAGGAAAATTAAAAACTAAGGTAATTGGTTGGAACAAAAATCAGCACGCACATCAGTCTCTAGGACGGGAGTTGTGCACCCCTGCTTTAGATCGTCCCGTGACTCCAGTTGAACCCCGTCAGTGCATCATGCAGGATTCATTCGTTTTTGTGCGTATTTGAGCTTTTTACTGAAATTCATTGTTATAGATTGCTGGGTGATTAGATTGTAGAGATATGCTGCGAAAGTCCGAAATTGCTGTGATATCCGGAGTTAGCATTGGGCCATACATAGCTTGTAAAAGTTAACGGGCCCTATCTACCAATGTTAAGCCGATCTGTACTGGATCGACTAGATATATGTTCAAGTGCAGTGGATGTAGCTTACGAATCTGACTTTGTGATCATTTATTATAACGGGGCGGTTTAGAGATCTTGAGAAGGTATCAGCATTGGCAGTTGTACTGATGATATCCAATTTCACAGTTGTTGCTTCCGTTATGTGATATCTTAAAATATAACATTTTAGGTTATCGTTGTTAGATATTTCGTTATCGAATTAGCAACATATTCGGTCACCATTTCAACAAGTTAGCCTTTTGCTAACGATTTTTTATGATTGTGTTTATGATTCCAGTTAGCTGATTTTATTGAAGTCTTCAGTTGAGCTGACGGTATAGTTAACGTTAAATGTTTCATTGCAGGTACGAGATTAACATCATTGGGTCATACTTCCAGGTGAGATATACTGCGATGTTTTGGTTTAAATATAATAATTTGGTGAAAACCTCTCATTTATAAGAAACGTAATCCGAAACCGTGGCACAGACCGCAGGCATATCGATTCAGTTATTTTGACAGTGGGCGTCTTGAGGCCAGAGTGGAGTTCAGTTTACTGATTCTGGAAATCCCACAAACCTACGATGGGTTGATTCCTCAAAGCGCTGGTTCCCAAATTCGTTCCCCCTGTGTATACTTGTTTTAATTCAAACCACAATTACAATCCCAGAATTTGAACAAACTGTTAATTTTTTCTAATTAGGGCCTTTTTATTTTAGAGGGATTTTTTCCTCAAATCAATTAGCTCCTAATTAAGTTGTTAAACACGTGTTTAAGTTATTTAATCCCCTTTCCTTAACATCATTATCACACTGCAGGTTTGGCTCGTTGTCATTTACTTTGTCTTTGAATTCATTATCTACCAAATGGCCATGTGTCCACACTTTCACAATTTAGCAAGGAGTCTGTTGAGTCACCTCAGTCTGTAATTTGATCAGTTTTTACCTCTTTTTATGCAACTGTTTGCAATGTAGCATAATGTGAACATAGGACTTTTATTTGTCATGGCATGCATAACTATTTCTGACATAATATGGCTGAAGATAAATAATTCCTCTAAACATAAAAAGCGCCTTATTAAGAAACATGAACAGCTTGTTCAAATTCTCGGGGATTGGAATTGTGGTTAGAACGAAAACCAGGACTGAGTTTGGGAACCAATTGTAAAATAATTTACAGGTCCAGCTAGGCTACCTATACCCTACACAGGAAAGGAAAAAGTGAACGGCTAGTATTCTTTTAAAGTTGCGGGTGCTCATTCTGAAATGCCCAACCCTGTTCTTGGAGATCTACTGCCCTGTAAATTTTCACTCCAACCCTAACAAAGCACACCTCATTCAACAGCTAGGCCTGGTCCCAGTTCACCTGCTAGGGTGCGTCCCATTACTTTTCACTCCTCACCTCCTTTCTTTCACTCCTCCTCTACCACTCATCTCCCAGCTGGAAGTATGTGGAGGGGAGGAGACGAGTTTGCTCGTTACCAGAGTTGTAAAAGCAGGGCAGAGCTAATCACATTTAGTAATTTGACTGTCTTTTGACGTGAGATGGCAGTTATCATGGTCATGCAGTATTGTCTTGTTTACAAACCAGCGTCTCAAATTATGCAAATTCCATCGATTAAAGTGTACTGATAACACTAATCTAAATTGCGGTAATCATTGATGTTTGTAATGCAAATGTGGTGGTTCAAAGTAGCTCTCTGTGTCCACCTGTTAAGTCATATTCTTTTAAGTGGTGATGATTTTTTATTGACAGTAATTCATTGTTTGTAAATTCCAGTCTGTAAATTCCGATTCCTTGGAGCAGATCAAAAGTGCGTCCTTGACAAATTTTGATTTTTATGATCCCTATCACTTCAATGCCTTCTAGTGAGAGGCCCTTACATCAGTGACATTTATAATTAAGCTTAATTCGAAACAGAGGGGGAGTGTTTAAGAGGCGGATTGGGACCTGAGGCTGGAGATGTAGGGGAACTGCTATTTAGTAGAATCAGGTGCACCAGATTAAAGTTGAAATGAAAACCTATAGGATGGTAGGTCTCCAGGAACTGGGTTGGGCAGCCCTGCTCTTAATAATATGACTGCAGTTGCATGTCGTCTTCAAAAAAAGGAAGTCACCCCAGCTGCAAAGGTGAAAATAGTTGGACTCTTACCCTGTTCACGTAGGGGCCGAGGCGAGGTCGGAGTAAGACGGGCGGAGAGGGATGCATCGGTTCCTGTGCTGCAGGGCCACTCTACGGGCCCCCGCCCTGCGCATGGCGCTGCTGGGCCCGGCAGGGCGTCAGCCGCCCGCGGGGCCCCTGGGGTTGGGGTTGGGACGCGTGCGGACGGCGACCCCGCACCGCCGGTGGGTGAGCACCTCGTGGGTGGCGGGGGCGCCACGCAGGCCCGGGGCTGGAGACGAGTCGCGGCCTCCGCCGGGGAGGGACCTGGCTGTCCCCGGATCCCCCACGGGGACCCCCGCAGACCCCCACCCCGACCCCGACCCCCTCCAGGACAGGTCCATGAGCTTGGTCCAAAGGTACAAGAGGACCTTTAAGCAGTACGGAAAGGTCATGATCCCGGTGCATTTCCTGACGTCCTCCATGTGGTTCGGCACGTTTTACTACGCTGCTATGAAGTGAGTGGCTCCTCATTCACTCGTTGGCTTGTTTCTCTAAAGGTCTTTCTTTTCTCACGTTATTAACAGTGTCCTTTGGAACTGAACGTTCTGCTCCGCAGAATGGCTGGGACGGGTCGTGCAGAGTTTGTACACTGCCCTTCGTCCGAATGTAACTGCCCGCAAATACCATCCGGCGTATCCTGTTGATATAATGTTTGGGACGAAGACACATTAAACAATGCAGAATCTTAATATTGTGGAGTACAGAGCCAAATTTAGAAAAAAAAAAAATTTTTGTCCCAAACATTATGAAGCTCATTGTACTCATTGTCAAGTCTTCTCTACTAAGTATTAAGTATTGCTTTCATGCAATCTACTAGGGATGAGGTGTATGTCTGGAAAGTTTTTTTTCCCTTGTTTCCTCCATGCAGGCATACTGTAAGTAGCTAATTGGCTTTATTGCTCTTTGGTCCTTATAAACCTGGTGGCTCAAGGTAACTGGCACAGGATGTAAAAGTAATAAGTAAACAACCTGTTTGCATTAGATGTCTAGACTGGCTCTCCAAACCCATTCTCTCAGGATCTAGGCCTTAGTTCATTTTAACACACATGCATTTTTCCTTTAACATTTAGTCGCTGATTTTCATTGTGTGAGTTCATATCTGTTGATAAAATACGGACAAAGTATTTTTGTTTGTATTGAATGAAAGCCTTACATTAGAATACAGGGAAATGGTCAAATTAAACACCATTCTGCTTTACTATACATCATCCACTTTACGCAGGGATCCAAAAACACATCAGTTCTTTTTACCCGTTGAAATTAAGATTTCACTGCACAGAACAGTTCTGCATGAATTGTGCTTTGTGTGTGTGTGTGTGTGCGCGTCTGTATGGTGTGTGTGTCTGTGTTATACATTATGTCCTTCCCAAGTAATATAAGCCTTATTTTTTTTTTACACATTTGCAAAGGTGACATAGTCTTTATCCTTATCTGTAGGGGTGTGAATCTGGTTCCATTCCTGGAAATGATTGGGGTTCCTGAAAAGATGGTTGATCTTCTGGAACATTCTCAGGGTGGCTACGCACTGACTGCCTATGCCATGTACAAGGTGAGAGTGCGGAACGCCCTTGGACGCAGTTGAGTATACAACGAGCAATAATGTATTATCTTCGTGAGACTGATCATAAAGTAACTGACTAGATTGCCACACTGTCGTATAGTCTCATTGATACATTTACTTGCGTGTCACCTTGAAGAAATTGTTCGTGGAAGACTCTCTCCATTCACGGTGTGAGTGCAGAAAATCTATGAATAATACTCTTCTGCACCAATACTCTAAAAGTCTTATGTCCAAATACAGGATTTCTTTCACAGTAATAAAAAAAAAAATAAAAAAACCATGCAATGTTGAGGTTAACAAGCTATGAAACAGACAAGCAATGAGCAAGTTGAAAATAATAAAATAAACAAGGGGGTTACTATACTGTGTATCCATTTGAATATGGAGCACTGCCTGGTAGAAATAATGGAAATGGCGAATGTGAGAAACGGACGGGTGGCCTGGATTTACATATTGCCAATTGAATCTTGATCTTTAATCCCACAACCGATTTTTTTTATTTTTTACGTGTGCCGTTTCTGGAGATCGCGACCCCGGCCAGGTACACGGTGACCTTGGGCGGGACGTCCCTCTCCGTGAAGTACCTCCGGAGGAAGGGCTACATGTCCACCCCTCCCCCCGTGAAGGAGTACCTCCAGGACAAAATGGAGGCCACGAGGGGGCGGATCTCCGAGAAGATGGAGGAGACGAAGGACCGCTTCTCCGAGCGGATGGGGGAGACCAAGGACAAGTTCGCCGAGCGGCTGCAGGAAACCAAAGGCAGGGTGTCTTTCAGGAAGAAAGTGGAGTAGAGCCGTTGACATCGTTTAGTAAAGCCAGGCGGAACGATGGAAACTGGTGCAGTACCTTCACCGTAGAAAAATGCTTAGTGTAGATGTTCCAGAACAAACCATTCCAGACACACTGGTGGCTGCGTCTTGGGGCCAGTCACTGGACTTAAAACGGGCAGCCTGTACTGTGGTGGAAATGCCAAATGTCAAACAAAAGAAATAAAAAGGTTGTTGTAAACGACTTTTTTTTTTTTTTTTTCTTTTTAAAACCACAGCTTTGCCTCATAACGCTGAACTAGTCTTATCATTGGTCTTTTAGACGTACACTAGTGTGCTGCGAAAAGCTGGCTGACCACAAACTATAAAACACTAGACGGTTAATATTCATTGAGGCCCAACCCTGATATTAGCCTTGAATCCTGGTTCCATGGTGCAACTACTTCTGCTGCTGTGCTCTAGTTATTGATCTGAAAGAAGTCAGTTTAAATCAACAATCTAGGATGTTTATTTATGAAGGATCATTCTTTGCATAATTTAATGAATAAACTAGGCAAATGAACGCAGTTGCACTGAAGAGGTTCTGTTCACATTGCAATGCACAAAATGAAATGCTTCAACAGTGATAAGAATAGCAAAATGGGTTTTTCAAAGATTTAAATTTGAAATCCTTTAAAGCTATTTAGATTTGCCGAATGTGTAATTTACAGTAACCTTACAAACTGAACTTGATTAATTGTAAAGTTGAGCTACTGTGATATTGTGATGAGAATAAAGTGAAGAATTGTGCCTGTGTGGTGGTGATGTGATGTATCATGTACTGTAACATATATATTTTACACCCAAGGAGGTTCTGCATCAAAAAGAGCCATTTTTCTGACCAAAAATATTTTAGGTGAGACATGCTTTCATTTGCAATTAACTTTGTAGAAGACCACAATGAACCCCATTCCCACAGAAGACAGGACACAATTAAAATCTTTTTAAAAGTTTTAATTATTCTGCTGCAGTTTGACCACAGCATAAGTACAAGCATAGATTCTTTATTTAGGACTACAACAGCATTTGGAGCAATATATATATATTTTCGTTTTTCTTTTCCGTAGATGTATTGCAATTACCGACCTTCGGTCTAAAACCTATGACATCACAACTGCTTAAATAAAGAGGCAAAAATATACAGTTTTTTTTTCTCTTCCCAATTCACTGGGATTCATTTTGAGTAAAGCAAACAAACGGTACAAAGTCCAATAGCCGATGCAGTCCTGCGATAAATTACACAGATCATTACCAAGACCGACATACTCGTGATAATTTAGGAGCGGAAAAAAGGGACTGCCGTCAGCTATCGCACACAGGCTCATGGTAGCTCATGGAAAGCCGTGGCGAATTTGCTCAGCGCCCACATTAGTTCAAGCAACTGCAGAGAAATAAATGAATAGCCTATAGTCGGAACAAGAATTATAGTGACTGCTCAAAACTGCGTAACTGCATTTGTGTACGTGTGCGTATGTGTTTAAGAAATGACATTTCTATGTACACACAGACAATGAACATGCGTAACTATTGTACAGTGGATTTAGCATCGAGTGCAATTGAAATATTTTTTCTATACTGTACACCATACACGTTTTATGTATAAAATAGATAATGTGATGAAATGAGGAACTGCATTGCCCATATTTGGTTGGTTGACAGGCTTGTATAATGTAAGTTTTACGATGTCTCCAGTAGCTTACCTTTCATTTAATAAAATGCGTCGCTTGGTAATTTATGACTAGGATCAATACAAAGTATGCCTTTAAAAATGCACTGAGGAATTTCGAATTCCAGCCCTTTATAATTTCAGTTCCTAAAAGTGGAAAAATAATGTGAAGGTGACCACACTTTTGCCAAACTGCAAGTTATCGTGCCACATACCCTATACATTGTTAGGCTGTACATGCATTGATCGGTTAAACTTGTCTGAACGTCTATTCGATCAACAGGACAGCGTTAAGGAGAGGCAATTGCAGTTGGACTCAATAGAAGAGCGAGAATTCTCCACCACAGGTGACACATCAAAATGTTGGCCGATACCAACGGGGAGAACCTCTACCTACAGTGCCAATGTGCATGCCTCAAAAGCCAGGACGTGGACTTCACCTCTAAAAGATCAACATAAAGCTAGATGGTCCGACTCAAAGCTTGAGAATTCGGGTAACAGTACTCACGCGGACACAGCGAGTGACGTCATGCTCAATGTGTCCTTATAAACATGGGTTCACTCAATGTGCCATTGGAACAAGCTACTTAGGGACACAGTACGGGTATGACTAAAACTGCAATTATACTCTTCGAAGTATACAGACACTGGAAACGCAACAAAGCCAAGACTGTTTATGACAGTTCTATACTACAGACCACCCCATGAGATGGCCTCCCTTGAGAACGGGTTTAAAACAAAGGCAGGGTCTGCAAAAGATAGTTTCTTGTTTTCCAGTGTAAAAAGACCTCATAATACTTGGGTTGTGTCTGTTTATTCAGTCGTCGTTTAAGTATTTTTCTATCGAAGGTTGTGCGAATAACAGCCGACACTATTCACGCCGTGTGTTCAACAGCCGAACTGGTCTAACCGCGTAACTGGCACAAAAAAATGGCAAGCGCAGTGGCACTGATGAAAATCCTCATGAAAAGCAAAAATAAGACCGAGAGTACCCATTCTGTTTAGAAACAGTGCGATTTCGGAGCATTATGTTTCATCCTTAAGTAACAGACGTAGCTATTAGGGAAATTAGCAGGTTGTATTTTTTTGTATAACGTAAGAAAGCGATAGGCTATTTAAATCTTCAATTCTTCTGTTTATAAAAAAGACAAAGCACATTTGTAGGCATTTCCAAATTTTATGCCACCGTGTTAATGTTTTTTTTTTTTAAATATCCTCTGTATATTACATTATTAACAATGTATTTCTGTGGTTTCTACCCACTGGGTAGGATATGTGCATAATATATTCAAGTTATGTACAGCACCTTACAAATAAACAGAGAGAGACAGACTAGTGAAAGAAGCACCTTTGGAAATGAGGCACGATGAAGTTGTAGGAGCTTGAGTGCAACTGGGTTCCTACATCAGCTCAAACATGAACGTTAGGCACCATATTTGCTCACATAATAGTAACATGCAAACCTTGAAGATCTTTTTTTTATACAAATTTTTCGTTATTTACTAGGACAAAGGGACAACGAGAGGGGAAAACAAACAAACAAACAAATCAGAAGCACAAACACAACCGCTCGTTACTCGAAATAAGGGGAGGATCAGTCGCATTCTACATTAAGGAACAAAGCCAGGAGAACACAGCAGCAGCAGCAGCGGTAGTAATAGTAGTAAGTAGTAGTAGCAGCAGCAGCAGTAGCAACAGCAGCAGCGATTTAGAACAAGGAAAATGCGGAAGGAATACAAACTGCACTCATAAGGAGTGCCGGGGAACAAAATTCCGATTAGGAGTCGATGAAGTGGCTTTTTATGTCAATGTCGAAAATCAAGATCCTGCCTTTTTTCTTCAACACTTACCAAACCCACGTCAGGATATTTTATGCATACAATTCTAGGCTGCCGATATCGTCATTTGTACGTCCACGTGGAAAAACTGTGTATTTGCTCATTACATAAGCATAGCAAGAATCCACAAAAGGCATAACGCTACATTACGTCGTTCCATCGCTAACAGATATTGGCGACGACGCCAGTAAACGTGTAAAACTGCACTGTGCACTGATCAGAGACGTATGCTTAACACGTGGCCATTGAAAATGCAATTTTCAACTGTGCAAATGACTATGAGCGGAACTCTGGATAAAAATCTGGTTTGGGGGGGGGGGGGGGGGGGGGGGGGGTGGGGGGGGGGGGGGGGGGGGGGGGGGTGGGGGGGGGGGGGGGGGGGGGGGGGGGGGGGGGGGGGGGGGGGGGGGGGGGGGGGGGGGGGTAATAATTAGAAAATTAAAATAAATCACTGCTTGTGCCAAGTTAATTGTTTCGGTCAGTTTAGATCGGTCCTAACCTATGATGCAGACCTGTCGCTGACGGCCATCAAGAGTAAACTCGTACAGTGCCCGTAGAAACTCTGAAATACACCTACAGGGCTCAAGGGATTGGTCTGAGGCAAAGATAAGTTGGTACACATTTACAACTGGGCCCCAAAGTACATCTTATCGGTGGACATGGGTTGGTTGGAGGCTAAATCTGAAGTTCCTGTCTGTATCTCCTCTATACAAACATGTGGTTAACCATAGCAAATATATTACTTTCTTAATTACATATTACACAAATAACGAGGGCATAGTTATCGAATCAAAATAGTGACAAAATATTTTTCGTATTTAAAAAAAGCAAAAGTGTACAAAAGTGAATTTTTGCAGATGCGCTTCAAAACCACAAACTCTCATCACGCGATAAAGAGCACCCGCCATTTCTTGCTCTGTTGCTACAAGTTTTCTCTTCTTTCTTTCGCATGGAAGATCCCGCTGAAAAGCCCACGTGTGGCGAAGTTTGGCCAGAGCGTCCAGGCTCCTCTCTGAAGGAACCCGCAAGCCCGACTGCAAGGTAAAAGACACCTTCTGCACGTGGGCAAAGGCAGGTAGTAAACAATGCACGAGTGGTAGCCGTGGCTGCGGATTAACGCTGCGTAACGTGACCTGGAGAACGTGGCGAAAGCGGGACGAGGCTAAATCTATGAGGTTTTTTTTTTTTTTTTTTTTTTTTTTTTTTTTAACTGACCCTCTCAAGCACAGCCCTTGACTTAATCACAGTTCTAAACCTGATTACACAATCACGCACGCGCTCTTCCAGCTTCCGGATACTGGATTCTTATTATTATTATTTATTATTTTTTTGGACATCGGCTGAATGCGCGTGGCACTTCTGTATGGAGACAGATGACGCTAAGTGCAGAAAACGTGGACCGAGTGGACTGGGTAAACGTCTGCGTGATCGGAGCTGTAAGGCGTGCGTTAACCAGTACGCGACGCCAGGTGGGCTTGCCCTGGAAAATTCCAGCCCTAGGACTTCCAATAGATCAGGAAACGGGAGAATGAACATGAGACTGCTAACCTGGCCATTTTCTCGGAATTCGGCCTGTTTCCATGGTACCGGCTGAAACTGGATGAGAGATGAGGGGGGCGCATAACACAGAACCAAATTTAGCCCTAATCCATCACATTAAATGTATACAACAAAAATCCAGCTGTTCAGTCTCACCAAACGCCTGTGGGTAGACAGGAACATTTTGCTTAGAGACGACTCCGCCTTCAGAAAATTTGAAAACGTACGTTGGTATGTCATTAAAAGACGGGTGCGTTCACGATGACAACCCAAAGGCTTTCACTGCTTCGTCTCGGCTGTGGCCAGTTTGACCACGCCCTGAAGTGGCCTACAAGATTTCACACGGTGTCGTCGAAACAGTCTGTCCACAGGCCTTCTTACCCACCAGACTCAGAGCAGCCATTTTTACGTGGTCTGTTGGAAGTGTAATGGAATGTGAACAAGTATGTATGCTTTTGTTTTCAAGTGTCTCCTCACAAGTCATTTGAACCATGGAGATTTTAGGCTGGATCTGAGTACATCTCATGTTTTCAATAACAAAAAAAAAAGCCAGTTGGCTCCCACTGAAAAATACCTTTGAAGCCAATGGTCCAAAAAAAAACAAAAAAAAAAGCCAAAAAGAAAAAAAACAGCATAAATAATAAACAGCATTTCCCTCTTCTCTTTTAAACAATAAGATAGTGCAATAGAGTTTTCCTTTTGAATTCTAAACGAGTCAGTTCCCCCAAAATGACTTCCACGTGAAACTTGGCACTCAGATTTGGGTTGGTTTTGAGTCTTGGTTGTGCACAGACCTTGGTCTCGCAGAGAGACTAACACTCCATCCCATGACCAGGTCAGTCCTCAGGCAGGGCGGGTGTCGTTTAACCTGTGCTAATCATCTTTTTCTGAAAGAAATGACGGAATAAAAAAGTAGCTATGAAGCCAAAACATCCACGCTGCAGTCCTCGCAAAACGACTGAAAAAGCTCACGTTTTCTTTTTCTTTTAAAAAAAAAAGAAAGTTGGTTCCTCTTTTTGTTTGTTTGTTTGTTTGTTTGTTTGTTTGCTTGCTTACTCGTTGCTGTAGTACAAGTCAACATTGAATCAAGTGCAGGGAGTGTTAAGAAAAGAAGCCACACCCCTTTTGTGTAGAGGAGGTGGGGTGAGGGTGGGGTGGGGTGGGGGGGGGAGGGGGGCGGGTCCCCGGACCCCACCTCCCCCCAAACTTCACACCAGTCTGTCCCGCCGACCCTCCTTGGCCTTGATTAGGACTATTGTGCTTTCGTTCCTGCCCTGCGAGACCGTCCTGCTCCCAGGCCTCTGGGCGGAGGGAGGATTATTGCTGTGCTGGTGTACGGAGGAGGAGGACGAGGCGGAGGAGGAGGAGGAGGAAGAGCCGGGGTGGTGGTGGCGGCCCACCGCCTCGCTGTAGGCGGGCGGCGGCCCGTCGGCGGGCCCGCCGCGGCCGCCCGAGCCGGCGGCGCTGACGCCCGAGTTGCAGCTGGGCGGGCGCGGCCCCCCCGCCAGCTCGCTGTCGTAGACGGTCCGGTTGGGCGGCGCCCGGACCGACTCGCGGTTCAGCTCCCGCTGCTGCTCGGGGTCCCGCAGCTGCAGCTTGCAGGGCCCCAGGTACGGGGGCGGCTCCTCCCCGTCCGACAGGGCGATGGTGGGCGGCAGGTCGATCTGCTGCTCCCGCAGGTGCGGGCAGGTGGGCTGGAAGCGCCCGAACCGGTCCCTCTGCGCGAAGAAGGGGGGGGCGGCGGTGAACCTCTCCCGCGACCTCGCCCCGTACATCGTCTGCACAGACAAGGGGGGGGGGGGGGGGGGGGGGGGGAAGAGAGAGAGGAGCGCTGCCATCAATCACCTCTCCTGGCCCCACCCACAAAGACTCCAGACACAAAGACCCTGATCATGCCGGGGGTGGGGGTGGGGGGAGGGGACCCAGTGTGTGCGTGTGTGTGGGGGGAGGGAGGGGAGAGGACCTAGTGTGTGTGTGTGTGTGGGGAAGAGCTTCCATCCTTTATTATTAAATCTCCTCCTGCTTTATTGGCCAACATTTGTATTCCAATCATTTGTGGCTCAACAAACGTAGCTGATGGGCGCTGTTTATCTGCGTTTCAGTGTACACGTCGCACGCCGTGCACTTCCTCGATATGCATCTGTGAGATAAACGTGCAATTTTGAGTGCGAGTCGACGGGAAACGTACGCTTAATACAACCGTACAAAAACAAGACACTTTAGCAGATCTCTGCGAGTCAGATAAGCAGGTAACATTAATCACAGCGACACACAACATGTATTTACGCGGCAACTGTAGCGTGCCCAACTAAAATGTTCCGCTATGATTAAACTGCGCGGGTTCCTCAGTGAATAAACCATAACTGATTAATTCTGCACCAAGCCCTTCCTCATACATAAATCCATCTCCCTCCACGTTACGTTCGTTTGTGAAAAGAGGGGGTGAGGCCTGGATTGGGGATCGGGGAGGGGGGGGGTTGAAAGGGGCAAGGGGGTGAGCAGCTGGTGACCTCTGACCTCTGAGCCTCCGTGTTGGGACACCAGACTATCCGACGGCCAAGCGCACCCATCCTGGGGGAAAGGGGGGGGGGGGAGAGAAGAGGGGGGAGACATTAAAAGAAAGAAAAGACAGAGAGCTGCACAAAGATCATCAGAGGATTTTAAACCACGACCCGGCTAGACACGTAATGGCGGACGGGGGGTCGCCCCGACAGGCCGGGACAGACGCCCGGGAGGCGTGGTGCATGCTGGGAGTCGCTCACCGTCCGCAGCGCCTCCTCCTGTCTCCTGCTCTGACTGTGTCGGGTGATGAGGGGCCAGCTGGAGAGCTTGTAGTGGTTGAGCAAGCACACGATCACTACTATCATCACAGTCATCACCACGATTATAATGATTATCTGAACAAACTCCAGTTCAGCTGGAAGAGAGAGAGAGAGACAAACACAAAGGGGAAGGGATTGTCAGTCACCACACAACAAACTTGCTTCCTAACTCAATAAATCCTAATATTTACTTTTGCTGCTGAAACCTGGCCATTTCCTGCATTTAACCGTGGAATCGATCGACCACAGGGGGGCAGCAGAGCACAGATTTCATAGCGCAAATAGTTTGTTCTAAGAGACATTTTGCAATGTCTCACAGCTAGAAATGTACACGTTGTCCTCCAAAGTGACAGCATTGCCATTTTGCATTACATTACATTTACATTACAGGCATTTGGCAGACGCTCTTATCCAGAGCGACGCACAACAAAGTGTATAACCATAACCAGGAACAAGCACGACGAAACCCCTAGAGAGAAGACGAAACCCCTTTGCGGTGCAACTACGTTACCCATAAGCCCAAAGCGAGAGCCTCGCCATTCAGTCTGAAACCGCAAGGCCCTGTCGTCTCGACACCCTCTTTCACCATCACAGGAAACCAGCTCAAACTCCAATCCAGAACGCACGAAAACTACACTGTACAGCAAAGCCTAGTAACCAGGCATACAAATAATGATACACACCACGATAGTTGCATTATGCAACCAGTATATTCATTAATATCAAGGACGTCGACTCAGAGGCTTAAAAGCTGTTTTGTGCCCAGAGCACTAAGGCTCCGGATTGAGTAAAACGAAAACGCACTGGAAGCCATCTTAGGAACGAGAGTGTATACGTGTGCCGTTCTGTGTCTGTGTTTTGTCGTGTCTGGTTTTTTTTCGGTGCCATTTTTCCATGCGCTGTCCGAAATCTGAATACTTGAGCATAACAGGCACATAAACGTCAGAATGTGGGATCGATACGGTGCTACTGCTTCTCCCTGGTTTGGCTTGGCATAAAGTTAGGTCAGAATAGCAGTGTTCACCGTGAACTGAACTGTGTTCTTGGCTAGAAATAGCTATACGAAATGAGCATCGTACCTTATGGAACCTGTGCTTTGTAGTTGTCCATGACCATGAAATGCACTTTTGTACGTCGCTTTGGACAAAAGCGTCTGCTAAATAAATGCAATGTAACACTTATAATTCGCAGTTCGGTTTCTTTGTGTCTACGTTGGGACTAGTTGTCGTTGCTTGGTATCTGCTGCTGTCCCGCCCTGGCAGTTCGAGGGCAGTCTGGGGGTCAGGGGGGACAGAACAGACCCGGGCCTGTTCAGTCACGCACACGTCCCCTCCCGCCGTATTAAAAGGCTCCCGTTGTACGGGCCAATCGGGGCTCGGCACGGGGACGGGAAGAGCCAATCGGGGCTCGGCGCGGACGGGCAGAGCCAATCGGGGGTAAGCAGCACGCGGGGCAGGGGTAAGCAGCACGCGGTGGCCCTGTCGGGTACGCTTCCTGCTCGGAGACCCAGCGAGAGAGTGTGAAAGAGACCGCGAAAGAGAGGAAGAAAGAAGGGCGATGTGAGAAAAAGAAAGGGGGGGGAGGATGGGTATAAAGCTCACTGGCTCTGAGAGAAGGCTGACAGGCGGAAGATCACGGACCGACAGACGCTCTGTCAGGAGCCGGGCTGGAGGAAACGCTTCGTGTTAACCGCCACGCAGAACTCCACACGACTGTGCGCAGTGTGTATGCTGTCTGAAACGCAGCCATTACACAGTGCCCAGGACCTTGCCCTGCTTCACTGAACACAGAGCTGTGGCCTGCAGACAGTGCTTTAATAAAGAGGGTATCGGAGCAACAGGCCAGCACCGGTGTTCAGTCGCACCGCGTTAATGCAGAGGAATGACTGAACGTCTGCCTTCCTGTGTCTCGTGCCCCGATACACCCGTGACCCAAACGGGACGGGGGGGACGTTGCCCCGGCGACCGCTGTCGTCAGAGGAGGTTCCGCGGGCCCCCCGCGATTCGGCCCCCCCCCCGCGCAGGTGAGTCCCGTTCCCCGCCCCCGACCGCCCCGCAGCTCTGACGCAGCGGCCCCCGCTGTCCTCACACGGCCCCCCTGCCTGGCCGCGAGCCGGGAACACCGCGTTTCGGCTGGGGCTCGGACGCGCCTGCAGCGAGGGGGGGGGGGGGGGGGGGCGAGGGGGGGGACAGACGCATTACCGCCGCCCGCACGTCCCGGACGAGCCCCCCGATCGGCGGCTCTCAGCCAGATTAAGGGACCCGGGGGGGGGGGGGGGGGGACGTGATGTAACCGCTACGATAAGGAGCACGCAGCCGAATTTGGAGCACAGACAGAGCTTCTCTCTCTCTCTCTCTCTGTCTCTCTCTGTCTCTGTCTCTCTCTCTCTCTCTCTCTCTCTCTCTCGCAGTGGGAGGAGGGAGGGCGAGAGGCAGAAAGAGAAAGAGGGAGTGAGAGAGAGAGAGAGAGAGCGACAGAGAGCGAGCAAGAGACAGAGAGAGAGAGAGGGAGAGAGAGAGAGACAGAGAGAGAGAGAGGGAGAGAGACAGAGAGAGATAGAAAGAGGGGGAGAGAGAGAGAGAGAGAGACAGAGAGAGAGAGGGGGGAGAGAGAGAGAGAGAGAGGGAGGGAGAGAGAGAGAGAGGGAGAGAGAGAGAGAGAGAGAGAGAGAGAGAGAGAGGGAGAGAGAGAGACAGAGTGCGCACCGGCTCTCTGAGAGAGAATCTCAACCTCGACTATTTTCTGAACAGAACAGCGTGTACCCAGCCGACGGAAACGGCGAAAACAGAGCAACAGAGCCC
The DNA here is from genome assembly GCF_013347855.1 of Anguilla anguilla. NCBI lineage: Eukaryota > Metazoa > Chordata > Actinopteri > Anguilliformes > Anguillidae > Anguilla > Anguilla anguilla. The sequence continues at coordinate 50,255,474 of NC_049208.1, forward strand.
GCAGTGATGGCGTTCCCGGCGGCACCGCCACACAGGCTGCATTCACAGCCACCCAACGTTCGGGGCAGGGAACCGGCGCAGACGCCCGAATCGACAGGGGGTCCTCGCGCTCCCGTCAGCGGGGGGGCCGCGGCCTCAGTGCGCGCGGGACACAAAAGACGCGCCTGTGCGCGCGGCAGGGCGCCATCGCTCACGTCGCGGAAGAACGCGCCGTCCGTTCCCCCTCCGACCCGCACAGCGTCAAGCTCAGCGTGGGACGCAGGGCCGCCCCCCCCACCCCCACCCCCACCCTGTTCCTGGAGCCCTACCGTCCAGTAGGCTTTTGTTTCCACCCTAACGTGGAGCACCTGACCGCGGCTAGACGATATCTCTAGCCGCTGAATAAGGTGTACACCAGTGTTTCTCAGCCCTGGTCCTGGGGACCCACTGCCCTGCATGTTTTAGATGTCTCCCTGCTCCAACACACCTAATTCAAATGAATGGGTCGTTATCAGGCTTCTGCAGAGCTTAATGACGACCCATTCATTTGAATCAGGTGCGTTTTGAGCAGGGAGACATCTAAAACATGCAGGGCAGGGGGTCCCCAGGACCGGGGTTGAGAACACACAGGTGTACAGGACGGTAGGTCTCCAGGAACAGGCCTGGGGCACGATCTCCGAAAACACAGTCGAAGCTAAAGGGGGTGCGGTGTGGTAAAAAACGAGCGGCCCGTAAGGTGTGGGGTACACACCTCACTCCCCCAACCGCCCTTTTCACTGCACGGGACAGGACCGGCAGGTGGGGATGAGGGGGGCAGTTTGGAGGCCATTTTCCATTCCTCCATCACAGCACACAGGTCCCACAGGAAGACCAGAAGACGGAAGAACAAAGTGGGGGTACAAGAGCGTTTGCGGTAAGAGCACCTGGAACACCCCCAAGGGAGGGAGAGAGGGAGACTGCAGAGGGAGAGCGGGAGGCGCAGAGGGAGAGCGGGAGGCGCAGAGGGAGAGAGGGAGGCGCAGAGGGAGAGCGGGAGGCGCAGAGGGAGAGAGGGAGGCGCAGAGGGAGAGAGGGAGGCGCAGAGGGAGGCGCAGAGGGGGAGAGGGAGGCGCAGAGGGAGAGAGGGAGGCGCAGAGGGAGAGAGGGAGGCGCAGAGGGAGAGCGGGAGGCGCAGAGGGAGAGAGGGAGGCACAGAGGGGGAGAGGGAGGCGCAGAGGGAGAGAGGGAGGCGCAGAGGGGGAGAGGGAGGCACAGAGGGGGAGAGGGAGGCACAGAGGGAGAGAGGGAGGCGCAGAGGGAGAGAGGGAGGCGCAGAGGGAGAGAGGGAGGCGCAGAGGGAGAGAGGGAGGCGCAGAGGGAGAGAGGGAGGCGCAGAGGGAGAGAGGGAGAGCGGGAGGCGCAGAGGGAGAGAGGGAGATGCAGAGGGAGAGGGAGGCGCAGAGGGAGAGAGGGAGACGCAGAGGGAGAGGGAGGCGCAGAGGGGGAGAGGGAGGCGCAGAGGGAGAGAGGGAGGCGCAGAGGGAGAGAGGGAGGCGCAGTATTCCGTATTCCGGTGGACTCTCGCGCTCGCGGAGATCAGACGGGTAAATCCGCTCATCGCCGCGGCGTCAATGCGGAGAAGCAGGGCCGCCAGCACCTGGGTTTGGGGACTGCCAGGGACCTCACCGGATCTGTGAGACACAGGACATCTCTCTCTCTCTCTCTCTCTCGGGAAGAACCGAATACCCACACCCCTCCCCCACCAAAAAAAAACTAAATATGGTGCAATCTGTTCACGCCGTTCCAAAAGTCTCCTCAGCCGTGGAAATTTCCTGCCCTTTCTTGTCACCAGAGAAAACGAGGGGTTTTCTCGTGATCTTGGTCAGGGCAGGATGTTTAGGAATGGAAACTTCACTGTGACTGCAAGTCATTGCAATGTGACTTTGTCGGGGGGGGGGGGGGGTGAGGGGAACGGGGAAGTGGGGAGGATGGCTGTGGTTGGGTGAGGTCATCGTTCTGGTTTCCCAGGAACACGGCTAGACCGGCAGGGCGGGGGCGGGGTCGGGGTGGGTTAGTCTCCTGGATGCTGAGGTCACAGGTTTTGGTACAGGTCACATGACGACTGGATGACTGGCTAGGAAAAGCATCGGATGACACACATTCCTGCTTTGCCCACACAATGTCCTTGGCACAGACCAAGCACTGTGGTGTGTCAGTAGCAACCATCTGAGGAACTTCCCTCGCTCCCCCAAAGATTGTGGGGGCACCGGCATCCTGATGTGGGTCGGTCTTAAACGTTTCTCTCATATTAGGCACAAGTTAAAACACGTACATAAAGGTGAAACTAAATCATAAAAGGGGGGTATTGTTTTCCTAAATATACTCAGATGACGCCTACGCAATGACACACAGGCTAGACCGCTTGTACCATCGGGGTAGAACAAGCAGTTTAACACATCATCGACCAGTCTAATCTAAAACAGGCCCTAAAGTTACCTTTTTAAAAAAAAAAAAAAAGTCATTTCACTCTGTACCAAACTATACAGCAGGATAAGGCTGGGGCTCAATTCTATTTCAATTCATTCAGGAAATTAACTGATATTCAACTGAGTAATACATTTTAAAAATCCTCAAAAAATTATGGACATTAATTTCAATTACTGAACTGAATTTCTATTTATTTCCCGAATGGTCTGAGAATAGACCCCCGCCCTTACAGGAGGGATATCCTCTTCCCCTGTTCTGAGAATTACCCCCCCCCCGTGCCACTCCAGTGGGATCGGGAAGTACGGCGAGGTGACTCAAACAAGCGCGCGTGCGACGCTCGATGATCCAGAACCGCGCCCGGGGCTTCGCCACGCCCGCCACGCCCTGGGCTCGGTCCCGCCGCGCGCCGCCACCCCCCCTTCCCTGTCGGGTCCTGCGGGGACGGCGGGGTCGGAAGGACGCGGCACGACGGCCGGCGTCCTGTTCCGAGCGGCGGCGGGAACGGACGCCGTGCGTCCGCGGGAAACGAAGCCTCCTTATCTCGCCCGTCGCACCCGAGCCCGAGGGAACAAAGGACAGAGCGTAGCGTAGCGTAGCGCCGCGGGCTACGTGGGCAGGAGACGCGCCCGTCGCCAGGTTTCGCCCGGGGCACGTGCCAGACGGGGGGGCAGGGGGGGGGGGGGGGGAGACTGGCTCGCCGGGGACAATAATCTGTCTGTTGCTGAAACGCTTCCTGGCAGCCGGAGCGCGAGTCACGAGCGGGAAAGCAGGTGACAAAGAGACAACATGGCCGCCCCGGACCGAGCAACCCCTGCTGAACCGCGCGGACTGGAACTCAGCGGCTTTCATAAGTCTCTCTTTCTCTCTCTCCCTCTCCCTCCGTCTCTCCTCTCTCTCTTTCTCTCCCTCCCTCTATCTGTCCGTCTCTCACTCACTCTCTCCCACGTACAGGCAGCGCGTACGCACGCACGCCCGCCCACGCAGACGCCCCCGCCCCCGCGCAACGCCCACGCGCGTCGTGGTCACGCTCAAATCTGCTCGGTAACAATCTTCAGAAAGATTTTAAAAAAAGGTTTAAAAAAAAAAAAAAAAAAGGGAAAAAAGCAACAGACATGGGGCGTGTAACGGCACCCTGGCTTTCACAGACGGGCATGATGTAACCAGACAGGGCAGACGGCACCCAACAGCAGCAGCGCTTTCTGAGACATAACAAAACCGGGGTGGGGGGGGGGGCACACACAGAGCAGGACAGCAAACAAAAACAAGTTTTGTCCTGCCAAACACCTCCCCCCATCCCCATCCCCCCCCCCACCGCCTCTCCAAAACGAAACGAGACAGAAAAGTAAACACAGTGGCCGTCGGTACGTCAGTTCCGAGTCGCGTCGAAAAGTCGGGCGGGGGTCAGGGTGCGGGAGGGCAGGAGGCCGGTTCAGTCGCCCCCCCCCCGCCCGTGGCGAGCCCCAGATAAGGCTCCCCCGGAGCGGGTGCCAGACAGGTCTAGACTTCCCCGTGTCACAGCAGACTTTCTCCTGAATTATTTAACCCCGCGCTGAGGCCGACGCAGCTTCCGCCCAGACGCCGCCCGCTCGAGTTCCCCCGCCACCTCGCCAGCGAGCCCGTCTACCTCCGTCTACCTCCACCCCCCTCCACCCCCCCACTGTTAAATATTTGCCTCAGATAACACCGATAAGGGCTGGAAACTTACCTGGATTTATGACGACTTCTTTTTTCTTTTTCTTTTTTTAAAAACGCTGTGCAGCAATTAATGAAACGGCAACGAGGGGCATTTGTAATTAACGGGGTAATTAGGGCGGCCGGCTTTTTCCGGTTCTCCGCGTTCGGCGCGGCGCGGCGGCGGACGGAAACGAGCTGGCTCGAGAGCGAGCGCACCTCCGCGCGTTTCGTCTCTATCCCCGATCCGTCCCGTCGCCCGGACGCGCCCGCGCGGAATCCTGCCGCCTGGCGACGGTACAGCTGGCGCGGCGTTCGGCGTCGTTCGGCGGGGGGGGGGGGGAGAGTGCGTCACGTCTCCCGGGACGACCTCCGCTCGCAGACGAGCGCGCCGGCCCCGGCGTCGGGCGAAAAGCCGTCTGTTAATGTACGACGAAAGCGCGGATGAGTCACCGCGTTGCAGACGCACACCCCGCGCTGATAAGCCCACGCCTGCTTCGGGAATGCCCGCGTCTTTTTTTTCCGTCGCGTACGCTCGGTACTGACTAACACGACCAAACCGACTCCAGGCCACTCCGACGACAGATACGGGTAACTGCAAACACGGTCTTCAAGTGTGCGAAATTCTACCGAACCGAGGTCGCACAAGCCAAAGACACAAGTCCGACACTTTGAATAGCTCCGGCCTGACTCCGACGATCAGTTCTGGACGTGGAACCTGCCGGCAACGTCTTCGGAGAGGTACCACACTTCAGACAAAGCTCAAGCAAAGCTGAGCCTCGATACTCAATCCTGAAGGGCTGGGTCGAGCCCACCGCTCATTTAAAATGGCTTTGCTCTCACCATTTTGTTAATATTGTAGTTTTGGGGAGGCGCACAGCAGTGGACCTGTGCAATTTCTTGTACAGCTTTTTCACAAAACTTTATTGCATCGTTGGCGTGCAGGTCAATGCTCACCCGAATTCGCACAATAACTCATCCACAGAACACCCAACCGAACGATTTCGCCCAATTCGGAACTCCGCCCACACACAAAAACATCATTTCTCAGCAGGCTATAGGCCTACACAAAAAGATAGCCTCAAAACAATAAACATTGATTGTAAAAAGTTCCACGGGCATATTTTGTAATTTCCCATAAAATTTGCAAAACAAGTTTGTTCAAATTTAACATGCTGAGCTCACCTCAAGCCCACTGCTTTAGCCTACGGTTCCATTCAAACTGCGCAACTGGACTATTATCCTAATAACAGCTACTCAGTAGTTAACAAAGCTACCAATTACTCAATGCTGGAAGAAGTTAAGCTATAGCACCGCTACCAATAAGAGAGAAGTAGTTCACTAAACATAAGCTACTTTAAAAAAAAGTAGTTAACTACATTGAAGCTACTTCATCTGCTTATTTTCAGTCAACCCTATGCATCACTAAAATGGGTGTTTTACTGTCCCTCTCCTCTCTTTGTCCTGTTCTTACCACACCCATGATGATGCACCTTGCTCATTTCCTTAACAACAAAAGAGAAACCTACTAGACGGCAGACCGCTGGACTTGTCCCTAATCAGTAGACTGCAGGGTGCGTTCAACACCAGAGTTTTGGCAACGTGAAAAATGTCAAAGCAAAATGCTATCCACAGCTGCAACGCGAAATGGACACGCGCAGTAATAAACGAGTATTAATCACGCGTTAAGTCGGATCGCGTCTTTTAAGGCGCAATGCCCGCCTCAAGATTAAAAAGCCAATTTCCTGTGCGGCAGGGGCCTATGGCTGCAGATGCGCTTCGCTCACGTCTCCAGACAGCTGGCGCTCGCGAAAGGTGTGCCACTGACCTACATTAATCCTGCGCGGCGCGCGATCCTAAGGCAGTATAGCGGGCGCCCGTCTGCGCCGCAGAGACTCGCCGTGACTGATGGATCTAATCAGCTCTCCTGAGCGCGATCCGCGGCCGGCTATCATTCTAGCAGCCGCCCCGCGGAAGACGGGCCATCCTTCAAGCCGCGAAACCTCCTGCACGCTCGCGCGCTCGCTAACCGACGCTAACCCACTGTTAAGTCTTCATAAGCGGGCCCATAACTCCTGTAGTGTATCGCCTCGGAGGTGGACCGCTGAATTGTATGAAAGGCAACTTAAAAAGAAGACCCAAGCCTTAACCTATAGCATTAATCACATCGTATTTTATTAATTTTTTTATTTAACCTTTGTTTAACCAGGAAAACCCCTTTGAGATCAAAACCTCTTTTGCAAGAGGGACCAGACATAAAACACGAAGTTACACCAGACAGTAGACAAAGGAATTCCCAACATCAATGATTATACATTGTCACCAATAATAATTAGCTCGTTTTTATCAGAAATATTACTAGATCCAGCATTTGTATGTACTACAAAATCCTTTGTTGGCAGAATAATGTATAATTTTCTGTAAAGTAAATGCTTAGGTTGATGACACCGTAAATCATGAGAACATTTTTTTAGGCTCATAGAAAATATATATTTTGAAGGAGTTAAATCCTAAGTGTACATAGGCCTACATCATCAAGAAAAATTCTCATAGCCTACATGAATGCTAGTTCGACCAACATTTCAGAAGCCTGAGGTAAGCACGTCTCTCGATAAGAACAACATCCTTTAAAAAAATACTGCGCGTGCACCTAAACTGGCATATCACATATAAACATCACCAACCCTCTTTATTATAGCCATAAGACGTTTGCAGTCTCCCCGTCGTGACTCAGTGTCGTGCTGTTTCGCGGATTGATTCCCGTCAAACTAAGCAACCGTTTCACAAAAAACATTCCCCGTTGGAAACGAGCAGCGGCAGTCTTTAGAGGGAAAGGGCCATAGAGGTTCACACACAACACGATGAAAGGTGTAAAACTGCCATTTCTCTATGAGGACCAGGGAAGCTGTGTTCTGAGAGGGCACAGTGGTTTTTTGTGGCACGTATGTACGGTAAAAATGATGTACAAAAACTGTTTTTGAGTGAAGAAAAAGAAAAAACAAACAACAACATATGAACGCAGCACCCATCAATGTCCCATCAATAAACAGGAAGCAAAGACCGTGTATAAGCCAGCTTCCAACTTTTGAGAAAAGTTAATGGTAATGAATTTAAAGATAACAACAAAAACAAAAACAACAACAAAAAGCCCTGTTAAGTGCACGGCACCCAAATCAAGCTGCTCGGGTCCAAAAGGGGTCATTTTTCAAAATGTCAATTTAAAGCACAGGAGAGCAGACCGCACAGCCCCTCTCCCCGGCACACAATGGAGCCGCCTCTCTCCCTGATTGGGGTCACCCCGTGAAGGGTGGAGGGGAGACAATCAGATCCCTGTCGGAATTATAAATGAGGGTCAAACCAGACGCAACCTCCACCCCCCCCCCCCTTAGCCCCGGCATTGTGGCTGGGAGGGGGGGAAAAGGGGGGGGGAGGGGGGTGTGGGGGATGGGGCGCAATTCAATTTCAATACCAAAGTTTCGCCAGATTTCACGAGGGCCATGTGGACAACGACTCGACACTTAACTTGATTAAACCGAGGCTTCAAACCAACATTACGGTCAGCTTCATATCTGCAGCCTGATTAATATCAGGGGGCAGTGGAGAAGGCGCAAGCGTCCGTTCGGAGGTGGCGGAGCTGGGACTCAAGACGCCTGACAGCGAGATCTTCTTCAGGCCGTCCAGGAGGAAGCAGACACAAAGGGGGTGCCCCTGACTGGTACCCCGGACTGTGGTGCACGGGTGTGGGGGGGGGGGGGGGGGGGGCGGGGGGGACGTCAGCCCAAGAGGCCGGGTCCTGGGACGATGACGCTCCACGGTGAATAAATGCATGCGGGATGAGGACATCTGAATGCAAGGGGAGCATTAAAACAATGGCGGTCTGGCCTGCTCGAGCTCTGTAGTCTGGCCACCGAGGACAAAGGGCGAAGGAGGCGCTGCCTTTCTTCGCAAGTGACGTGCAATTCAAATCAGAACGCTTTGCCTGTTAATTTCCCCGGGGGGCACATTTCATATGCAAGTGTTGGGGACATATCCCAGCTTTATTATTTCTATCCTGCGGAATTAACTATTTTCAAGGTGTGAGATCGCAAATATACGTGATTAGAACGTTCTTAGCTGAACATTCTAATGCTGATGTCACAATCGCTGCTGGTGACCGAAAGCAATGCAGTTCTAGAACACTGAATTTTGAATTTTGGAAAAAAAAAACCTTCCAAAACTTTACAAAAAAAACCTACTCTTCAAAGGGCTAAAATCCAAGAGATATCACATCCTCCAGGGAGGCTTACTGCAGTCCCGCTGAACACTCTGCAGGGCCAGCGAACAGACGTGGGGAAGCTGATGCCTCCACTACCCAGCACTCAACACCCACCGCACATTTAAGGAAAGGACTCTGCTTCCCCATTCTGTGAACAGCCCTTTTCCGCGAAACGCGAACCTTTCGAAACCCTAGCGCGTTCCACCCGCTCCCAGTTCCATTTATATGTAACCGCGCAGTACTAAGAAGCTCACGCCCTGACCAGGCAGACCCCCAAGCTAACCGCGGCTAACGGTGGCTAACCGCAGCAGGACCCTGCTAAGCCGCCCTGCCAGAGTTCACCAGTGGCAGTTTCTCCAGCTTCAGAGCGTCCAACGAGCATCTGATAGCATCCAGACGGCATGTTTCATCACAGACCCCACGGCTGCACAACACAAGGGGATAAATAATAACCAGCGAATGGACAACTCCTGCTCAGAAAATAAATAAATAAATCACTTTCAACCATTATTTAATTTAACATGTATCCCTGGGACTTCATGAAAAGTGCTGGTTTTGGACCAGAAGAGAGGAAAACGGTTTAACAATCCAACTGACATGCACACTAACAAAAGAAAAACTGTTACACAAAGCACAGAAGCGTTTGCAGAAGTAAAGCGCGTCGTTCACGCTCGCGCTGTTGCACATCGTGGTTAGCCAGGATGGGAAACGAGACTGAGAATCGCAGTCACATGACCACCGATCTCGTCCAGGTCACTCCAATCTTACTCAGAAAAATGAACGCTAAGCCAGTTCCCACAGCCCCACAGTGTGAGTGCGTCATTTCTCATTTCGTTAATAAAACAGTAGTCTTAAAGAGGCAGTTCACACCAAAAAATTTAATTGAAGGATGCTTCTATTTGGCCAGAGTATCATCTATCAATACAGATCGTTTCGCTGCGATTTGACGAGTTTTCTAGATATTTTTAGATGCTGTTCACCTTGATACAACGGACCTCTATAAATCCATACTTTTGTGGTGCTCAATGTGGGTCTACGACATTAAATCAGACCCGTTAATATCTCAACCATGAATTCTGAAGCTGCTATGTGCTTTTTATGTCAGTTGCTAACAGGTTGCTATACTTTAACTAGCCTATAACAAACGGCTCCATTCCACCAGCATCACCACCACCACTCAGGTTTCACACTCACACGCCTGCACAAGACTTTGTGCTCAGATATACAAAGTGGCGTAAGTAGTTCTCATTGAAACTGCCACAAATTAAGTTCTGTGGACGTTGGGGTGAGTAACTGTGGCATTATACCTTGGAAGGGAGGTCGCCGATGAGTTTTTTAAATATTAATTTTTTGAAGCGCCACAAAAATATGGGTCAATAGAGGTCCATAGCATCAAGGTGAACTGCATCCAGAGAAACTCATCTAATTTAAAAAATAATACAATCTCAGCAAAACTATCTGGATGGATAGATAGGGTGAACTACCCCTAAGTGCTGTGAGCAGTTCATTGTTGCTGAACATACCAATCTTCCTCTTTCTGATCTCATTCAACTGTGCCATGGTGACTTCTTTTGTGGTCAAGCTCCACGGGAGACATCAGCACCTGCAGTCAGCATCAATTCCTTGCCGTTTAGCCAACTTTCCGCAGCTAGCTAACTTAGTCATCATTAGGCCCACCGGCTGGATCACGCTAGCCACAAGCCGTCAAAACCAAAAGGTCAGGTCCACGCTTACGCCCCCTCAATTCTCAGCATTACAGCGGCGGGTAGGCACGGTGCCGCGGCCGAAGGTGCTTTCCACCAACGGTTTCCGCCGAACCCCTCGGTTTAGTCTGAGGCAAGAAGCCCGGCTTCGCCAACCGACTCCCCGCAGAAATCAGAACACCCTCTTCTCGGGCTAGCGCAAACAAATCGGGGGGGGGAAAAAAGCAACAAATCTCAAAAAAATAGCCACCTACTTTCCCCCGTGCCCTTCAGCATTTCCCAACGCGTCGGCTTCGCGGCGCCCGACCCCCTGATGCTTCTCACCTATACTTAGCCAAATGGCAGCTTCAGCCCCGTCTTACTCCTCAGGCTAGAAGACGTTCGCCGCGTCTCGGCACAGAGCGCAACTCCGGTTCGGTTTCTCCAGACGTTTGAAACGGTGGTGCTGCTGATGTACTAAAGCACGGGAGAGTGAGTGGATTTGGGGGACGTGGAACACCACAGAAGAGGCGCTACAGTACTGTACACCACAGTAGCTGCTACGCCCTCATATCTATAAAACGAGGCAGGTTCTGACGGTGCCGTACAAACAACATCGGCCATTAGGACGAGACCGGACGCCCTTCAGAAAAATTACCCATCTGCCTCCAGAGAGCCGAGCGCTTGTAGGACGTTATGTCACCTACATCGGCCATCTCCAGGGGAGCCAGCAGACAGGACTTCACCCGTGTGAAACCAGCCAGGTTTCGCTTCGCACTCGAGCGATGCACGAAGAGGCGACAGACTAGAACCTGTGAAAAGGCTCTAAATAGATCCGATTCGACCAGACGCGTCGCAAACATACGAAAAAAACGACAGATGTACCCGTTACCACATCGCTGTGACTGGCCGTTTTTTTGTGGTTTTTAAAAAAAATTTTTTTTTTTTTAAGCGCTTTACATTCGCAAATGTAATTCTCACGCCTTGCAACGGTCATGAGACTGTCGGCCTTTTCATTCGCCGACTTCTTTTCTTTTTTTTTTTTTTTGGCTGGACCGCAAGGACGGGGCCAGCCCTACAAACGCAAATGTCTGTGACTGAGTGAGTGACCGAGTGATGAAGTTACACCATTGGTCGGCCGGATCACGTGTGTTAGGTCCAGCCGCCCATATACTAGGTTTTAACCTGGTCTTGTTTTTTTTTGATTGTGAAAGTCAGGGCAGCTCTGGGCACAGGGAGCACCTGTGCTACTTTAGCCATGACCTTGAAGGATCCAGGATCAATTCACTGCAAAACAAGAACAGCAGACTACACAAATTTTTTAAAATCGAAGTCCGGCAAGACTTTTTCAAAACTCGCAAGATTTTTTTTTGAACCGTAATCATGATTCTAATTTGCCAAGCGCATTTCCATCCGAGCTCATAAAATGGAGGACATCAGGAGGTGAATGTAAACCTTGCATGAACTCACGTCTGATCTGATTTCTCACATGACTCAAGTACCATTCGTAATATTGTTATCCACAAATATAGGTGCATTAGGACAGAGAATGTGTGAAATTCAGAAACGCTTTTCGCCCTCGCCGGGTCCTAGGTGCCCAACACGCCCGACTCCAAATTTAGACTCAAAAATTACACCGAATTCGGTGAAGTATCCAGAAAGAGCAAGCGTATGGACTTAACCATTAGATAAATATATTTCTAAAGCCGGAGCCTGCAAGGGGCGGAAACAGCGACTGCACCAGCACTTCTCAGACGAGCCAAAGGAGCCATTAACGTCCGACGCGCGAGCGCAGGTCTACCGCAGTGCTCTCCAGAAACGCGCGGTGCATGCTGGGAGAGCAGACCTCGACCTTGAGCGCTATCCATCAGAGATCCCGACGCGTCAAAAACACCGCCCCCCCCCCCCCCCCCCCCCAACCCTTCCCCGAGTAAATAAACGGCGGCCGGGACAGCGACACCCACCCAAAGAGTGACTGCCGCCCCCCCACGCCGCGCTTCGCTGGGACTACCAATCTGCCCCGGGTCCCAGAGGCGGCGCGGGGGGGCGGGGGAGAGGGAACAAAGGGAACCATGGCCAAAGTCAAGGCTGACTGAATGTACCCCCGCACCCCCTTATCTACAGCACAGGCCTGGGGCTCAGCTGCCACCTTGGGAGAGGGGGGGGGGGGGGGGTGGGGCAGGATACACAAAAACCAGGGCTGACCTCTGCTTGGCTGCGTGGATGACACCCCCCAACAGGGAGCAGGCCGGCCGAGTTCTGCCCCCCACCCCCCCCAACCCCCTAAACCCCAAAACGAATGCAGTACTTCCCACCCCCCCCAAAAAAAAAAAGACTAATGAATGTACAGGAGCTTTTTACTGGGGCTCCCACTTGTGTACAAATTCCTCCTGAAATTAATTATGCTAGCTCTGGTTACCACGGCGCCTACCAAAAGCCCCCTGTGAGGTTTTTGATCCATTTGGTTTCGCTGGGATGTTTTCAAGCTGACAAGGAGGAGAAAAACAATGAAATAAAAAGCCTCTTCGCGGAACCCAACCCCCCACCATCAACCCCAACCCATCCTGCACACAGACAATGGAGAGAGCACACTCCTGACCGGCAACCCGGGCAATGATATTAGTTGGGGGGGGGGGGGGGGTGACAGTTGACCTCTGGAGTCACCTCATCAAGTGCATCCCCTCCCCTAACCCCATGCATCACGTCACCGGGAATCTCTGTATTATTCCGGCTGGTGCAGAGCTCAGCTCCAGGACGAGGCGGCATTCCGGAAAGGAACGGGGAAAACTCCGACTGGGACTGGGACGCCGACCGCGAGCAAAACGATCCTCCCCGCGGCGGCGTTTGCGAGAGGGCGGGCGACCTGCCGCCCTCCGCACAGACCAGTCCTCTGATTCCGAAAACAGAAGACGCTCTGTACGCCACCCAGACTCAGACAGAAACAGCCCGCGCCCAATTAACGAGAGAAATCGGGTCATGGTTAAAATGAAGCGCGCACGCGGACGCGTGAATTCAGCACATCCTGTCGAGCTAACGCCTAGCCGCTCTGACTGCGCGTCCCCAACAAGAAAATAAAGCTCAACCGCGGCAAGGAAGTGGGTTGGACGGTATAGACGTGCGATATCAGTCGGGGAAAAGATATAAAATGAGGACATGACCCTTTCCCCCAGTGCACGGTTTACAGTTAACTTCTGGACGCGGCTGCCTAAACACAGACCCAGGGTCTGTTTCCACGGCCTACTACCTACTACTGGCCAGGGCCTGGGCCCAGAGGATATGGAGAAAACCAGAACTCACTGGCAATGACATCACAGAAGTGTGTGATAGACTGGGGAAGACTACAGAATCCATGTACAGGAAGAGGCAAAAAAACGACAAAAGAAAATGAAAAATCCTTCAACAAAGAAGAACGTCAATGTCTGTTCTGGCATTTTGGGCCACCGTACACATTTTTTTTTTTAAGTAGACCACAAGTGTGCAACATAATTGTATGGAGATAACAAATAAAATCTCTAGCTGGCTAAAAGACTGGCTTTCTGGCAGAATTTGTTGCAAATTATGCAACCCAACCTAGTGACAAATGACTAAACAAAAACACCAGACGAAAGGCTAGGTCGCTATCCAGGGGTGGCTTGCCAGGCAACACCTAGTGTCGTACTGCATGTTTTTCCCTACTCAATCAGCCTAATGGTTGGAATCACAGCCTATAACTCGCTAACGAATTTGAGAAGGCAGTTGTAAATGTTATAATGCTGAAGCTCTTCAGCTTTTGACACTTCTTCTAATTTTATTCCATTTAATTTATGCGTGGTTGAACTGTGCAAGGGTTCCTGATCTCTCATTGGTGGGAGAGTCGCAGAACTCCGTAAGTGACAGATAACTTCCTTTTGCACTTCCTGCCAGCATTGTAGTGATGTCATGTCGCTTAATCATTTCTGAAAACATCGAAAAGCTTGTTAATAAGACATAATGTATGAGCACCTCTGCAATGAGTACCTCTGCAAGTCAGTGTGTAATTACATATAATTAGTGCTCAATTACATGACTGAAATACAGATGCAAAACACCAAAACAAAAACACCACATTTGAGACAGAACAAAGCTGTGTAATCAAAGGTCACATATTATTGTATTTATATATATTTACACATACATTTAATCATATAATTGAACTTCATAATACTGCATGATATAGCCTTATTTATACGATACAAGGCTCTATGTGGGTGGATTCCCATATTCAAGGTGAAAAACAATGCATACACTACATGTCACAAGCTAATATAAGCTGGAATTTTAATTGCAGCAATTAAGGTTAAGTGTCTTGCTCTACATAACAGCTGCGGAGTCTCACCCGAGATTCAGAATCACAACCTAAAGATCTAGAAACCAGCGTTCCAACCAAATTGCCAAGATTGCTCAGGGCTAAATTCATTTTGCTTAAAGCTGCAACTTCAGTGTCTCGGAGATCCCAGGATTCAAACCCACAATATCAAAGGGCTCAGCCTCCAGTTCTGTGATGGTTCGTTACCCCGAAGTGCAATTTCCACTAGTAATGTCTAACATTTAGCAGGAGCTTGCACCCTTCTGATGTCTGAATTTTTGCCCTTTGTAAGAAATGACATTCTAGTGAGAGTTTTTGTTTCTTTTAGGTTCAAGAATAGGGGTTTTCAAACATACATTTTTGCCAGAAAATGAGCCTTGTGATCTCAGCGTAGCTACACTACTTTAGTTGTTCTAGCGTACGCTACATGTGTCTGACAGAAATTACCCGTCCATGATATTTAAATGTTCTTTGTGTCAAGCTTTCAGGCTAAGAAGCCATGAGGGCCAATGACCTGAAGGTAAATATTTACATGAAAAGAGAATAAGTCCTTAGGTTGTGAAATTGAAATTGTCTTGCAGACCATCATTTCCCATATTTAACAACATGAGACATTGAGAAACACAAGTCTTACTGAAAAGGTCAAAAAAAACAGTAATAATCAGAAATATTCATTGATTAACGTTTATCAAATTTGCAGGACTTGTCACATGACAAGGATAAATTAACAGCTCTTCGGGCAGACAATTTTAACTGTCAATGTCATTATCTAAAAGAACAAAAATAGCTAGTTCCATTACGGCTTGGATCACTTTTGCTCGTCTTGTGAGCTAGATTCCTATTTGCAATTTCAATTCTCATCAGCAAATATCTCTGGCCATTTGTCATAATTTGGCCAGAGACAGTCCGGTTCCCAGGAGTGGTTTAAAAAAAAAATCTCCCCCCACCCTATTCTTTACTGCCCCTTTGTCCTCCGTGTGGTTCAGACAACCCGGAGCTCTGTCTGAACCAAGACAGTCTAGGGGGAAGTGGGGGAAGGGTGAGTGCTTTATTCTCCAACGAATTTGTGTCCATTTCACTAAAGGAAAAAAAAAACTTTTAACCGCCAGCATTTACTGAAAAAAAAACCCAAAACACTTATGATGGCATAAAGATCTAAACATCCGAAATCACATACCATCAAATAAGCCACAAACCAATAACGTCTGCCTATAGTAGCAATATAAAGACTAAGGTTAGCTAGTGGTGCAATATTTTTATCGCAGTAGTAACGATAGCTAGTGGTAGCTACCTAGTTAGCTCGTTCCCACGTCTTTGCAGTCATGCAATGTCTGAAATGCAAGACCGAGGCAAAGATTTTTCGCCCCGCACTAATTTCCTCGGGATTCATACGAGTTTCAACACGAGAATGTACCCAGACAGAAGTTTACGTCTAGCCACATTAAAACATTAAGTTACGTCTAGTTACAAAAACAAACTTCTACTAACATGGTAACCGCTTTATGCAATTGAAAAATAATATCGGAAACATCCAGTGGATAAAACGCTTGGTAACCGTTTCTTTTTCTGAAAAATGGACATATCAGTTTAAACCGAACAGACAACTGGCTAGCTAACGTTAGCGATCCGGCTTGCGCTATAGTGCTAGGTAATTATTACAATAACCGAAAGACAACACGAAAGAGTAACATTAACTCAAAAAGTACAACCCAGCATATACATAAATAATAAAACGTATTTACTAAACCGCTAAGTATTGCCTTCAAAATCCAGTTCACCCCCCCACCCACACTCGGACAAATTCACTGTCGTCTTGAAAACCTTTAGCTGGCTGGCTAACTTGCTCGTTAGCTAGTCTAACACAGTCAATCCAGAAATATTCTAGCTATTTTGCGATCCCGTCTCGGCCATAACCGGACATTATTATTGATTAACATATTTTCAGAAATCTAATTCAACTGCTTAAAACCCCAAGCATTATATACAAATTATTTTGAAGAAAAAATAGAGTTTATTATACCGCACAACTTACATATATCCATCCCCTGGGGCTGGGATCCGGTGCAGTTGCAGGAACAAATGACATTGGAGTTTGAGTTGGAGCTGCCCCGGACCGTTAGGTTTTGCATGAGGATCGGGAGAAACTGGATACCGGGGAAGAGCCGCCAGTTAGCGGCCCTACGCGGAAAGGGAGGACTACTTCTACAGCGGCCAGCTGTAAAAGTCTTCCTTTCCGGCCCCGTATTTTTTCACGCCATGATCGCTGCCTCCCGGCGTAGCTAACGTTGGCAATTAAGAGTCGGCTCCCCACATCTTGCCGTCCTGCGTTGTTCCCCGTCTTCTCGTCTCGCATTCATTCAAAAGATTGCCTCACGGTTACGTGCTCCTGTGGGCAGGCTCAAAACCCCCCCAACCCCCTCCTGCTCTTTGAAAGAGGGAGCGTTTCCAGCCAGACGTGAGGTGGGGTGGCGGTGGGGGTGGGGCCGTTTGAGACAGTCTGCAAGGAGAGAGACTGGTGACAATGGCGGTGAAAGAGGGGCCGGCCGGTCTAGCCAGTGGGAGTGTGGGCGGTTAGAATTACACACACTCATTACGGCCAGCCACGACCAATCAAGGCAGCCATTGAAGAACCTAACCTTGGTGTGACCCCGCTGTCTCGCTGATCTTCAGCAGATGTGTCCGACCCCCACCCACCCAAACCGTCTCGTCTATAAATAACTGAAGCAGTTTTTTGTAAAGTCCAGCTGGACAAGAAAGATAACAAGGTCTAAATGCACCCAACCAACGTTATAACCGCTCTAAAAATCACAATCATAAATCTATTATTTCACATTTCAGGGTTACATATAATGCTAGTTGGTTAAAATATGGATTGAAAACCTAAGTGTTTTTCTGTCATTACTAATTCAGAAAAAAACGCCCCATATGAGCATGTTCAAACAGTGATCTCTCTGCATGACCGT
The DNA here is from genome assembly GCF_013347855.1 of Anguilla anguilla. Classification (NCBI taxonomy): domain Eukaryota; kingdom Metazoa; phylum Chordata; class Actinopteri; order Anguilliformes; family Anguillidae; genus Anguilla; species Anguilla anguilla. The sequence continues at coordinate 50,272,814 of NC_049208.1, forward strand.
AAAACGGTGCTAGTTTCGAAATGAGCTCCTCTCGGCCCACTGTAACTTCAGAGAACCAGGTTGCCACATATGGGCCAATAGTTTAGCGCACAAAGTGATACGTGATTCCCCGCCCACAGACCCTCGGCAACAGAAAGATAGCGTCTGAAAATGAAATCTGCCCGAAGTTTTCTCCTCTCTAGCAACTGTGTTTCTAGGCAGAAATAATAGACAGGCTTCAGACGAGCAACGGGATTCTATTTCCAACTATCGTGCACATTATGACGATGTTTGCCAACAACATTTATTTGCTACAGGCAACCAGAAATGATTTTAAAACATACAAAAATCCATGTCGCCAAAGAGCAATGATGGCAATTGGTTATGTAATATGCAGACGTAATGTAAAATGGAATATGGAGTAATGTTATATATCGACCATTTAAAACTCTAGTTTAGTTTAACTAGTTTTATTGGGATGGCAGGTATGCCATCCCGCCAAGTTACGCCTTGGCGGGGGCATGCCCCGTATTCCGTATACGGAAGTGTCAGTACTATGATTTACTGGGTGGTCGTCCAATCCGACAGAAAATAATTTAACTCTTTTTCTCTATTAGCGCCACCTTGCGCCCATATTGAGTTTGGGAGAAAGACCGAAAAAAAACATATCTGCAACTCTTGATGTCCGACGGGCCATTTATATCTAAATGTAAAACTTTATTATATTTCATATCATATTGGCTATTTGATGGCAAATAATCTGACGTATTAATTTTTTTGATAAACTGTTGAGATCTGCAGTCAAAGACAGATTTTTAATATATAATACACAGATAACATCAGTCCCAAGCATTAATCATAAGGCATTTCAAACTGCTCATCATACGAAGCACCTGAATCCATGAAAGACGAATAATTGCAAATCAGCACTCACAACAAATGCTTTTACCAGCACAATTTGCCCTTTGATAATTTGATTTTAATTCTATGTTTTTTTCCATTACTTTATAACCACACATTTTAATATGTATGGAGATGTACACATACCATCGTTATTGTTGCCCTGGAAGTCTATAATTTAAACATTTTGTAAGTAAGCTATTGTGTTTATAGCTCTTCCATAATTTGCTTTATTCTCTGCAATAACATCGGCATGGCTGAGTCACAGCGTTGTGTGACTGTAAGGGAAGACTGCAGAGCAGAATTCCATGCTGAGCATCGCGCCATATTGCTGGATGTTTACAGCGCCGGAAGTGCTTGAGTGAACATCAAGTTTCATAAATGGGCAATACACTGCCGTGGCTAAGTGGCTAAACAAATACACAATAGTGTGCAATTATTCTCGTATTTTGCAGTACCATATACTGAACATTATAAATTTGATTGTTTTTGGTTCCTTGTTTTAATTTTATTTTTGTGCATCATTTGTTGCAGACCTAGAGATATGCACTTGATTGTTATTATTTACATCACGGACTGGTTTTAATGTCTGACCAACCTACTTTTAATCAGGTAGAGTGAACACTTCTGGCAAAGTCATTAACCACATCTTTTAGTTTATAGCTGAACACAGCACATTTTTGTTTGTGTATCTGATAAAAGGTTATGCTATGCTTATTATTATTCTACATACCACAAGGCTATCTGAAACACCATAATTAAAAACGGAAGTCTTTGAAAACATATTTAATCTCATAACCTAACACAGGCAGAAGTGCTCTGACAAGTGTCCCATGTTTGTAACACTGACAAATCGTGTAGTAACTAACCATTACCCCTCTAGGGGCACTCAAGAGCAAAAAGAAGTACATACCGCTGGTGAACACAAAATAGAAGCACCAATGTAGTGTCTGACAAGGGTGTTAAGCTATCAAATTTGGCCAGTGTAGGGGTATGGCATAGAGTGTACCAGCATCTGAAATTCTGCAGGAGGAAGAAAATGCCAATCCCCCCCCCCCCCCCCCCCCCCCAGTAAGGCCATCTGGTGAATAAGGTTATCTGTTAAAACATAAACAAACACCTTAAGAACAGTCCCAAATATTAAGGCAGGGAAGAAGTTGGAACATCGATGGCTGCAGAGCAGAGGAGGTCGGCATACTCCTCTCGCAGGGACCCGGCTGAAATTTGGCTAGCGTGTCATTGTTGTTTTGCTATCTGTGGCCTTGCACAGAAGCAGATAAGGGGTATCAGCAGAGACGTCCACCTCCCGCCACACAGCTTCAATGGCCAGTTATCTCAGGCGCCTCATATCTTCCGCTCCGCATCCACCTATGCACCTCAGCCAGGGAGTTCCCGCAGATTATCTCGTGTGCGCCACAGACTCGTTATCAACAGGTGGAAGTTTGTTTTGCCATTGAAGAGGGGTGGGGGCTGGGGGGGTGGGGGGGGCGAACGGGCATTCGGCCCAGGAGGATGAAGTAACGTCTGGGTGAAATGCCAATCTCCAGATCTGGAGGGACACTGTTACTCCCTCGTTCGTGCGGGGGAAACTGCGCCGAGCCGAGCCCTGCTGTGGCTGCGCTGCGCTATTTCGAGAAGAACCAGAAAAGTTAACAGCATTCTCCGTTTTTCAGTTATAAATTATATGCCAGCTAACAAGCAAATCAATTTCACTACAAAAAAAATAGCCACCCCTGTGCACCCATATGCATACTTCATAATCATTCATATAACAAAGAAGCTTCTAAATATAAACATCCAATAGTCATGCTTTCTAAAAATGATCTAGAGTTAGCATAACTACCAAGAACTGCGGCTATAACATATACAGGTAAGTGCGTGCTAAAGTTATTTGGTGAGAACGCCATTGAATGGGCATTTCTTCAATTTATAGACCATGGCAACATCTTATGAATATTGGCCAAAATATGGACCTGATCAATCCCTTCTATTAACTTCGCTAATGACAAAAATCTGTGAGGAAAACGAGGTGGAGCTTTACCTGGCTAACGAGTGTGTCTTGGGTTCAAGAGTGGAAAAGGAGTACCTGAGCACTGACTGTAGATAGGCTCACAGACAGACAGGAAGTTCTCCAACAAAGGAGCAGATTATTTGTCGGCTGCCATGGTAACAATAACAACAACAATATTTCCAGCGCCCTTACGGCTGTTATCATGAAGATACTGATATCCCACCATAATAGCAGCATGTTGAATTTATTTTTGGTTTCAAGAGGAACATCCTCACTTCCTGCCTTATTACAAAGCTGAAAATTGCAGATACCTCACTTTCATAACGCAGAGACGTGTCGCCAGAATACGCAAGGCTAATTAGATTCCTCGGCATTGTGCCGAACCTGTTCCAAAATATTTCCCACACCTTGGAATGGTTTCCTCCTGCATCACTGGATAGTAATCTCTGCTTGAAGACTGAATGACTGACTCCATTCTTCTCTAAGCCCACATGCACCCTGCACTGCAGTACAGTGACTGTAGCCCAATGGCATGCAGTCAGGGAAAGCAAGGTAGGCACTGTCTACCTTCTGAAAACACAGCCAAAACAAAATGGCTGAGCCTAATTACTCATTCACTTTTGTGGCCATGATGCATTTTCTGCATGGCATATATAATAACTGGGTAATGCCAATACAAAACCAACTGGGTTTGCTATTATAGCCAGAGCTTAGCCAACCACATACCTCAATGCATTTACCGTGCTAGCCCACCATCACACTGCTGTTTCAGGTTAAGAAGAGACTCCTAAGAAGGAGGCAATGCAATTTTATGTTTTACTGTCTAGATTTTGGGTGATGATGATGATGATGGAGATTGAAGTGGTGAAGCAGGAACAAAGCCTTATAATCTGTCTGCAGAGACAGAGGGGAGGACGAGTCTGAGTGTGCGCTGACACCGTCATTCAGTAACATTTCTCATGCCTTACGGTGCAAGTACACACAAAACCAAAGCTTGAACAGAACGGAACTTTAAACTTCTAAGTTGGCAAGAAAACAGGAGACGCCTAGTGTTCCACCAGTAACGTGACTTGCGGCCTAGCGAGTTGCAGCCATTTTGTTTTCTTCCCCGTAGAAACGCATTTTGTTGTGATGGTGCTAAAAGCTGTTGAGTTTGGGTGGGGGCAGGGGAGAGGAGCTCACTCCTCTTGGGTGAAGACCTGGGGTCTTTCGTTCTGTCCCCATGGCGCTTGACCCACGAGCAAGGCCAAGGTCCTTTTTGGGCGACAGGAGGGCCACGGAGATCGACCCGCCGTTGCCCTCGCGCAGCAGCGAGGAAGCAGCCGGCCGACATGGCGTCCGAGCCGCAGCCAGGCGCAATACCAGCGCGTTCTCGCCTCGTTAGCTACCGCAACGGCGCGAGGAGACGGGCCTCAGGATTGGTCATCTTGCCAGTCAGCTCTCCGCAGCGTTGCGTAAGCCCGCCGGAGGAGACCTGACTCACCGCAGACGGACAGGAGGACTGACGGAGAGAGAGAGAGAGAGAGAGAGAGAGAGCGAATCTGTCAGTCGGGTCACGGGGCGGTCGCTTACGCCATTCGCGGCGAAGGAGAGAACAGGGAAGTTGGGGAAACGTCTGAGCTCAGCCTGACCTTTCGAATTAGCCCGGTGCCATGACGCCAGCCCTGTTATTATTATTGCATCATTTCCTCAGCACGCCCTGTGTACAGCCTCCCAGTTGCCAGGTTACCAGGTCCACACGAGCTGATGAGCTGTGCGTTCCAGACACGGTTTTCACTGGGACACACGGGTGTCTACGAGGGCCTCGCCGTTCGAAATCTTATTGACATAGTGTTTTTGTACTCGATTACCTGAAATAGTACTGCAGTGTGCGTTTGGTGGTGGTGCTGGTGGAGAGGTGCTCTTATCCCTGTGGATACTGACTGTGTTTTTAATTTGCACGTTCTCTAGGTGAGCTCTGCCACTGGGTCACCATGACGGGACTATGGCTGGAGTAATTCCGCCAGCTTACAGGCAGAACGGCGAGTTCCAACAGCACTCCAGCGATGTTCCGACGATTTGTCCACTCCGGACAAAGTGACCAGACAGACTGGATCTGATTCATGAGTCACCCTCAGGAGGCCCATTGCAGAACCCGGCTTTGACGATGGGACGGGACGATAACTTTAATCGAAGAAGCAGCGCCCCTTAAACTGTCCCCGCTACCACCTCCAGCCAGTCTGCCAGGAGAATTCCACACTTACCACCTTTAGAGCCAAACAAGGCACATTAACTGCACCTGTGATTAATCTTTGTGATCCCTGTGGAGACAAGCGAGCCTTCCATCCCCTCTTTCTCCTTGACTGGGATGAAGCCGAGAGCAAAAAGAGGGGTGTAGACAGAGAGAAAGAGAGAGAGGGTGAGAGAGTGAGATTGAGGGAGAAAGCGAGAGAGAGTGAGAGAGGAGAAACTTTTGCTTACATATTGCAATAATCAAAATGTCTTGTTCTTGCCACAAAGTCTCAAATCCTGTAGGAAACAAACAAAATTCATCACATCAATATTAACAGAGAAAATAGGAAACAATAAATTAAAAGATCATACGATACATATCCCGCTTTGTGCATGTGTGACAGAGAGAGAGAGAGAGAGAGATAGATAGACAGACAGAGAGAAAGAGAGAGAGAGAGAATGGCAGTAGTGCCAGTCTGTAATTCAGGCTAACGAATTCCACCTGCTCAGGTCAATCCTCTTGTGTAAGCAGTTAATCGCTGTGATGTCACAGACACACACTGACCGACTCATTCCACACCAGTGACCTCAATGACTGCCGACGGGACTCAGCGAGCCTGATGGGCCGGCAGCCGCCACCCCCCCCCCCCCCCCCCGAATCACGCTCACCCACCTCCCGCCTCCCTGCTCTGTTATAGCTGCCATTCTTCCAGCAACCCTTTCTTCTCTCATTCTCTCATCTGCCTGGGCATCGTAGCGACGGCCGGCCGTGCAGATGCAGCACACTGCTGAAGGACAGGGTGGGCCGAACGATAGCAGTGACCACCAGGGCCACAGAGTGAGACGCAGCGCTGAGAGTTTATCCGAATTCCTCAAAGAGATGGGGAAAGTTTTTTTTTTTTGGCTCACACAAACTTGTGTGACACTCCATGCACTTGTATCGCAGTGGCAATGCATAAAGATCCTTATGAAAGTGTTCTCTCCCTCGTCCTCTCTCTCTCTCTCTCTCTCTCTCTCACGGTCAGAGATAAGCCATTCTCTCCACCTTTCCACTTTGAGCTCAAAAAACATCCAAAGAGCAGCTCCCTCCCTCTCCCCCAGGGAGCCTCGCGCTCCCCGCCGATGGTACAGACACCCCCCACCCCATCCCCCGGGGTTTTCGATAAAAACAGAAGTCCCACCGGCGAAGAGTCCTTGAGGAGCTGCGAACGCTGAGATCTGAGGATGGCTTCCGCTCGGAAATATCACCACTTCAAAACTCTGGCACTTGAAATTCCCTCGCAGGAGGATCTGTGCGTTCGTGAGAACTTGGACTGCGTTTGAGGGGAAGTGGCCGAGACGAACTTATGCTGCGGCTACCGTGGCTACCTTCAGAGCACACGGCATTGCCGTTTCAGTCATATCCGTTACTCATCAAGCAAGCTGTGATGTCATTCAGGACGATTAAATACTCAACCGACCAGCAAGCTGACTGTTCAATCAACAGATCCACAATCCAATCAAAAGCTGAATCAACCAAACAACAAATAAATATACATTTGTGCAACGGTATTCACAATGTTAATTTGGCAAAATTATACAGTAAATATGACTTTTCTGGCTGTTGCTGCAGGTAGAAATGCCTGTTTTGTGCTGTAAGTTCTGACATGGAGTCGGTGCCACTCCTTCTGAGATTAGGCAAAAATATAGAAGGAGAAATCACACTTTGGGTGTCGACTGGAATGATCCATTGACCGTGCACACGAGGGTTTCCTGATTTAGAGCTTCTCGGGGATCCTGTTCTGGACACATCATCAGTCCGAGGGGACTTCCAGTCCTCGCACTGTCTTGCCAATTTCCTGCCTCTTCTTACTTGTGTTGTGCACAGTGCTGGATAAGCAGTATTCTCCCTGAAAGCTCCTGTTAATGCACTCGGGGGGGGAGGGGGGGGGAACATTGAGGCTTGTCCTCGCAGGCTGTCTCGAGCTCGCTTTTTATAACCCCTGCAGTCCCCGACGGCGGCGCAGACAGACGCTGTTAGCCCGTTAGCGTCCTGTTAGCCCGTTAGCGTCCCGTTAGCCCGCGGCCCCTTTCCCGAGCGTGGAACCGGATAATAACCGCGTTTCTCCGCTCGTCAACCCCCTCCCGATCGTTTAAACGCCTCTGAAACCGACGGCATTATCAACGACAAGCGGCAGATAACAGGGCCTTCATCCAAGCCTTGGTTAAAAAAATCTACACGACTTCATTTGTATCGTTCTGCCTTGCTGAACATTGTTCTTCTCCGACAATTAATATCCGCACAATTCGTGCTCGCCGCAATAGTGAACGCTTTCCGAGAGCAGTTACAGAAGTGATTAAAAACCTTGGCAGAATCTTCCGGTCCCCGTTTGGGCACTGCTCCAAACGGTTATGACGGGCAAGTCTGTGGCAATTTTAGACTGATGGTTCGTGGGTATGGTGAAGGGTGAGGGGCCTCTCCACTCTGCTCCCGACCAATACAATCACAGCTTTGGCTAGACTAGGTTAGCTTGCCTCCTCAGTTGTAAAGGCCGTTTAATGATAGCAGTGATAAGGGTTTAAAGGCAGCTCAGAGCACAGCTGATTTGTGGCCCCACAGGGCTGTTTTGCGGCCCCACGTGGCTGTTTTGTGGCCCCGCGGGATCAGAGTTGAGCAGCCGCGGCGGACGGGGTGCCGGGGAGCCCTTTCAAAAGCCCCCGCCGACCCGCTGACTCAGACCTCAGGCCTGCCGATCCAAGCTCTGAACTCCGCGTGGGTTCTCCAGATGGGATTTCTGGCACCTCCCTCTGACAGCTGTTACCACGGTAATGAGCCACTGCTCCCTAAACCACCCCCCCCCCGCGCCCTTTTTGCGCTGCGTCACGCACCTCGCACCCTCGTCTCCCGCTCTTCCTCCTCCGCACTCTACTCCCTGCCTCGTCCCGCATGCCTACACAGCGGTTCACACGCACCCGGGTCACACTTGCGGTGTCCCTGCTTCAGTGAGGGGGCGGCAGCGTAGTGTAGCTGTTAGAGAACTGGGCCTGCAACTCCACGGTTCTGGGTTCGATGCCCGGAACCGTGGCCTTGCGCTAATTCCTGAAAATGTAATGAAATGTAATGTATTTAACACACCATCTCTAATTGTATCTCGGCTTCTCCTACAAACACCTTTTACTGCAGTCTTTCACACACACACACACACACACACACACACACACACACACACACCCGTGCCTCGCTGTCTCTCACACTTGTTTCCCTTATCTTAAAACTCACAGCCGAACACATTCCCCTCCCGTGTTTGTCATCGGTGATGCAGCTGCTGCAGCTATGAGGAGTGTCTAAATAAGGCTATGTCGAGAGCTTTATGCTCCAGCTCATGCAAAACCAAGTGACAGGTTTTCAGGACACACTGGCACATTCACACCCTTTATCCCCTTCCATAGGCATAATCAGGCCAAACTGTGTAACTCTCTGTACTTACCATCAACAACACTGATGTACCAGCCCCTTGGCATCACATGCACCTGGCTGTACACTTTCACCCCTGAACGTGCTCTCCAGTACACCTTGCGTTATGCCTCCGCGTCGCCATGACAACAAAGGCAAGAGCGACGTGTGACGAGCCCGCCGGGCGTAACCACGGAGAAGCGCAGCGTCGGAAACCCGGACGCCAAGCGCCATCAGCCCCGAAGAAGCCGCCCTCCATTTGCATGAAGCGCAGACGTTCTCCGGGTGCCCAGACAACACGGAACACAGCCGCGTCAGCGTTCCGTGAGGTCACCGCCGCTCGCTAGCTCCAGAGTGGCGGAACGCGCCCGAGCTCGTGCCGTCAACGCTGGCGCTGGGGAAGGCCGGCGGGCGGGTTGAGACGTCAGTAAGGCTACGGGCGTCGGACACTTTGTTCTGCGATGTAAGCGCGTGAGGCAGCAGTCTTGCTCGTGTGAATATTTCTGATGCGTTGTACTTTTCTAGATGAAACTGTTTGTATTGTACTTGAATGGATTTTGTTTATTATTGAGCTGTCTGGGAATCTGCTCCTTTGAACCAGGCAATGACGTTTTTAACATGTTTTTTTAAATTAATTCGTTAGTTTTTAAAATGATGAATAAACCCTCTCACAAACCGACTACGATAAACAAAGGAAGAACATTTTCAAAAAACGGGACGTTGACGGCCCGTCCCCGAGTGCGAGGGCTGGCGCCTCGCTGCGTCGCCGTGGGCCGCGCTCCATGGCGACGTGACGGGACGGCGAGAGACACCCCCCCCCCCCCCCGCAGCGCCGCGCCAGACGGCTGTGATTACGGCTCCCGCCCCCTCCCTCCTCTCAGCCGCCAGCCGCGGGGCGGAAGGCGAGACGCTGGGTCCGCCAAGCCGCCGCCGCGCAGCTCCCAGAGCGAGCTCGTTAGCGATGTTCCGTCGCCCCTCTCTGCTCGCTTTCTGCCGGTCTCCCCCGCATTCTCAGCCCCCAGAGCGCGAGCGTCTGACAGGCCCGTCTCACGTGTCAGTTTGGCCGGCTGAAGACCAACACTCTCAGCCCCTGGAGCAGCCCCTGGAGCGCTCTCAGCCCCTGGAGTGCTCTCAGCCCCTGGAGCAGCCCCTGGAGCGCTCGTGCCTCCGGCTGCTGGTCACTGGCGCTCCGCAGCCCGCCGACATCCGCTGCGTTGCAGGAGCGCACGCCACGCGCAGCTACGCCTGGCGCATTGCAGGCTCCTGATTGGCTGAATTAAGACGTGGAGGCCCTGCTGACTGCCGCGCTCCCTGCCCAGGAGATGCTCCAGGTGTTGTTTCAGGTGGGGCTCTAGGTGATGTTCCAGGTGATGTTTCAGGTGGTTCTCCAGGTGATGTTTCAGGTGAGTCTCCAGGTGATGTTCCAGGTGGTGCTCCAAGTGGGGCTCCAGGTGGGGCTCCAGGTGGGGCTCCAGGTGAGGCTCCAGGTGATGTTCCAGGTGGCGCTCCAGGTGTTGCTCCAGGTGGGGCTCCAGGCTCCTAACTGCAGCCAGCAGGGTCTGAATTAGACTCTAAGAGACTAAGGGGTGCTTTGCTGCCGTGATGACCGTTGCCTTGGCCACCAGGGAGGTCCTATCCTTCTACCCTCAGGAGGTTTTCATCCTCAGGCGTACCCACAGCTGGGCCTCCACCAGGACTTTCACACAATTCCTGTCGATCGTACTGTCAGTGCATAGGGGCTGGCGAACATCAGCGCGGTGTCCATTACACCACATGCGGATGTTTAGTAAGCCCATGCAACGCGATTTGTGTGTATGAAACATCAGAGAAGAGTGGAATTTTCCCTCTCTATCCCTCTCTGGGCCGCAGTCTGCATATGCATAGAGCGGTTTGACGGACAGCTCAGGAGAGAAAACACAGCGTAGGGCGAATTAATGCGCATCGTAAACTAACGAGACCTAATGAAGTTTGTCAAAAACCGATGACGGGCGAGGCACAGTGCAACTGCCTGCCCTTCTAAAGACATTCATAAAGCAGGTGCAACCTTTGTGTCCGTCCAAAGGGACTTCCCCGAGCCAAACGGCTGCTGTAATTGTCGCCAGGAGGAGACAATGGAAGCAGCAAAGTGTGCGAGAGGGAGCCACGGGGGGATTTCCTTTTCAGATATCCTCGTTTGAAATGGCCAAAGGACGGCATGAATCAACGCGGGAGGCTCACGGCGGACGATTTACACGATCGAATGAGAGAAGAGTCCCGGGACCACAGGCAGTATCCCCCGCTAAGTCCACGGCGGCCGTTTCGCGGTGCACGTCCGCGCCTCCGGCACATTCCACCGCGCTTCCAGACGGAACGCCGCGGCCCGCGTACTCCCGGTCGTTTTCTACGGCGCTCGGCATCGCGCTGCGGAACGCACAGTCGGCTCCGACTCGCCAGCGCCGGACATGAAACAGACTGAATTGAAACCGCGAGTTTTACGCCGCTGATGATTTACCTGAGCACGCTCGGGGCATTCGCCCGCTCCCACGTCCCACTGGCCACCCCGAAGCTCCACGAAAACACGCACGGAATCCTAAAGCCCGTGTGGGATAATGAACGCGCCGCTTTTGCGCGACTCCAAAAGGAGTTGTGGCGAAGCAGCCCCGGATCGATGCGTGATTTATCCGAGATGGACTTGGGCTGGGTGATGGGTGAGGGCCGGGGTGAAGGAGGGTGAGGCCAGCGGAGGCTGTGATTCGGTGGGGAAAACGGCCTTTTCTCCCTCTGCAATCGCTCGGAATTAAACACTGCATCAAATCAGCTGTCTCTCTGAGGCCCAGAGGCCCTTTTTTCAGCATGTCCATCCCAATCCAGAGGGGTGTCCAAAAACACCGCACACACAGGGGTGTCCAAAAACACCACACACACAGGGGTGTCCAAAAACACCGCACACACAGGGGTGTCCAAAAACACCACACACACAGGGGTGTCCAAAAACACCGCACACACAGGGGTGTCCAAAAACACCGCACACACAGGGGTGTCCAAAAACACCACACACACAGGGGTGTCCAAAACACCGCACACACAGGGGTGTCCAAAACACTGCACACACAGGGGTGTCCAAAACACCGCACACACAGGGGTGTCCAAAACACTGCACACACAGGGGAGCCCAAAAACACTGCATACACAGGGAGGGCCCAAAACACTGCACACACAGGGGTGCCCAGAAACACAGAACACACACACACACACACACATACCAGGATGCTCACTCACGCATAGACATACACATGCAGGCACATACACATGCACACATGCACGCAAATGCACACAAGCTAACTAAGTCAATGGACTTCACAAAGACATCTGAAAGCTTAGCATGCCCCCAGTCCTGGGTTTTTCTCGCTGCTAAAACAGCAAACACGTACCGGTGGCAAACGGAAACAGGCCTTACTCAAACCCAAAAAGCATCCAACCACAACACACAGCACGCATCAGGTGACCAGGATGGGGGGGAGGATGAATAAAAATTTCCAGCCAATGCAACGGGTAGGAGAAGATGGCCAGGTGTGGAACTGGGCCAGGACACCGGGGGAAGCCACTGCTGCTATTACAACTACAATTACTGCAACCTCTCGCCATCAGATCCTTACATCAAAGACCTTTCACGTGACAAGACATACGAGGTCTACATCTCCAGGGTTTCCAAGGGCCGATCAACAGGAGGAGACAGGAGGGCCGTCACAGTATTTTTCGCGGGGATTTACAGCCTTTCTTTGATGGGCCTTTCTTAGAATTCGCCCCGGTCCCGCACGGGGGGGGGGGGGGGGGGGGGGGGGGACGAAGAAAACAGACAGCCGGGATACGCTTCGAACCCCCGTCGCCCCCAATGTTTACCACGTGTCGCTGGGGGGTGGTCGAGAGGCCTGTGCGCTCTCCGTCCCCCCTCTTTGCACCCGCTCGGGTTTCCACAATCCCCATTCTTCCCTCCAGAGACGAGGCGGGGGTCTTACAAGGAGCCTCCGTTTATTCTTTACAGTGTAATTCTCTGAGCCGCTCTTTCAGGGAGTGGAATGAAGAAGAAGAGGAGGAGGGGAGGAGGGGAGGGGAGGGGGGGGGGCGAGCTGTCAGCCTCCTGAATCTCCCCGCCTCGACTCGTCATTACCTTTCTCACTCACACTGAGGGGGGCTGACGGCGTGAAAGGGGGGTGAAAGGGGGCGGGGGGGGGCAGACAGAGGGCTGCCTATGGGGCATCTCGGAACACAAACCATTAAAAAAAAAAGGGGGGGGGAAGGGGGGGAAGTGAAAGGGGGCCGTCCCCCGCTGCGTTCCCCCTCGCCGGCCAATCGGAGCCCTCCGCCATAAACAACCCTGTTTTCTGAGAAGCCCATGTTGCCAGGTGCACCGCGGTGCTCGTGCATCAGTCAGGTTGAGGTGGGGAGGGGGGTGGCAGGGGGTGGCAGCGATTCTTCGCCGTGTCATGTCCTTTGGTGGGACGATGTGGGTGGGAAACATTACGGACTGCGGTTTCATTAAAACCGACAATATGCCCGCGCGACTCCCGCTGGCAGCGCACAATGCCCCATTGTGCCCCCGGCCCGGCCCGAGCCCTCAGCCGCTGACAGTTCATTTTTAAAGCCGGCGCCTTTTTTTTTTTGGCCCCACCGCAGTCCACGCATTTTAGGTAGAGCGGGGACACCTGGACTCACCCTCGCTATGGGCCGTTTCTTTCTTTTCTTTTTTTTTAGGACCGGCCTCGTTCTTTTAACGGCCGATGACAGAAGGGGAATGGTACTCTAATTGTGTGAGTTAGAGTTGTGTAACGTCTCTGGCAGGAAGCGTAGCGGCGGGCGAGCGAGCGAGAAGGCCGCGGGCGTTGCATTGTGGGGGACGCGCGCGGCGTGAAAGACATTCTGCACGTCACTTTCATTTTTCCAGGAAAGTCTTTAAACACAAAGGGGCCAGATGGGACCTCCTGAGTGGGGAGACCCTCCTGTTGGGGCGCTTGTTTTTACCGCGGCGATGATGACCCCTGCCGCCTGAGTGGGACCCTGATGGCGTCACTGCGGACTCCTGCGAGGTCGGGGGTCGTCTGGCTGTGACGTGACCCGGGGACGGAGGGCTAAAGCCAGCTGAGAGCTCCCCACTTACTGCTCAACAGCGACCCCTCTGGTGAACTGCTTTCCTGCGGTAGCTACACCAATAGCCTATTAGCTCCAGCTACCCATCTGATGTGCTGCAAAATGGGGGTGGGGGGGGACAGCAGGTCACTGCAAGTGTTTTGGAGGATGCAAGTACTAATGGGTGTCAATTGGACATTCCATTCTAAATTTGTGGGAAACACAGGGCATAATAAATGTAATGGACAGATGGTCAGGACGGAGTGTAGCACAGTGGGTAAGGAACTGGGCTTGTAACCGAAAGGTCGCAGGTTCGATTCCCGGGTAGGACACTGCCGTTGTACCCTTGAGCAAGGTACTTAACCGAAATTGCTTCAGTATATATCCGGCTGTATAAATGGATACAATGTAAAATGCTATGTAAAAAGTTGTGTAAGTCGCTCTGGAAAAGAGCGTCTGCTAAATGCCTGTAATGTAATGTAATGTAATGTAATGGCTCAAGTTTAACACAAAAGTCTGTTTAGAGCGAGTTAAACTGTGTTGAGTAGCTTCCTTGCTTTGCAGGCATAGTATACATCGGACTAACAGTAGATTTGATTTTCAATAGGAACTGGAAAAAAGAAAAGTGCATTAAAGGGAAATCTCAGGTATGTCAGCTCGCACAATACTGGTCTTTCACAGGCTTGACCTTTGACCCCGGCATGCTTATGTTTGGGCAGGGAGGGGGGGGGGCATTATTCAAAGGGGCCTTCCTCCATTATCTCATCAAAATTACAGAGAAAGCCACTGTCCAGGGGGGAGGGAAAAAATGCTCACAAATTGAGATGCCAGAAATGAAGCAGGGCCAGCTGCTGTCAGCTTGAATTGCTTTGCATGGGTTATGAGGAGAGGAGATGTGGTCGCTCTGCTAGAAAAATGATTCAATGTGCTTCAGTGTTAGCCAACGGGTGGGCCACAGTTCAGAAAACAGCCGTGTGTGTGTGTGTGTGAGCGTGCATGTGTGTGTGTTTGTGTGTGTGTGTGTGCGTGTGTGCTTGTGTATGTGTGTGTGTGTGTGTGCACGTGCATGTGTGTGTGTTTGTGTGTGTGTGTGTGCGTGTGTATGTGTGTTTGTGTGTATGTGTTTGTGTGTTTGGGTATGTGTGTGTGCGTGTGTCTATGTGTGTCTGTGTCTATGTGTGTGTGTGTGTGTGCGTGTGTGTCTGTGTGTGTGTGTGTGTGTGTGTGTGTGTGTGGGGTGGAGGGGCTCAGGGAGAGACCTCATCTTTATTCAATCCTGTCGCTTTGTCCGCTCGGAAAAAAAATCAGCGGAGCACATGGAAATGAGGGCAGCGTGGATCCGGACCGGCCCAGCGGCGGGATCAGCATATGAATGGCGGGAATCCGTCTCCCGCCCGCCGACCGCCAACAGCGCCGTGTAATACAGCGCCCCGCTTTGAGGGGTCACCAGCCACGTGCCTCGGCGAAGAGAGGCGCCCCGCCGCCTTAGCGCCGCTCAATAACACCCAAAAAACGTCTTCAGCCCAACCGACCCACGACCAGCTCCGACCAGCAGCCAGCGCTAGCGTCAACCGCGCGCAGATCTCAGGCTAATTAGCCTCGCGGCGACCAATCGCAGCCCACCGGGGGAAAAACACTGGCCGGTGTCCCCGTAGCTGTGGCCTGTCCAATGGGGTGAGGGGACTGAGTGACAGAAGGTCACCAATGAGGAGAGGGGATTGAGAGACGGCAGTTCACCAATGAGGAGAGGGGATTCTGGCAGTTCAAACCCACGGGAAGGTGCGCTCCACCAAAGTAAGGGCTGGTTGGGGCTAGAGAATGCAGGTTAAAGAAGAGATAGAAAACTGCTGAGCACTAAGCATTTCCTTCCTGATAAAAGCATTTCCTTCCTGTGCTATAAAAGATTTAATACAAATATAAGATGGAATATATTTAAATTTGGAATGCTCAGTCGCAGCTGTAAGGAGGCCCCATGGTTCAATGTCAGTTTGGGTAGGTGCACACAAGCACAAGGACATGATAATGCACATTTTCTCCTTTGATTGTACAGTGTCTAGTGTGCATCACTTGACAGAAATAAGGAGGCAGTTGCTTGTTCATTGCCTATGCTGCTTTAAGGGTAGAGAGCACTCATTCTATTATCTCTGCACAATGTGCCCTTCACAAGCCTGAATTCACACAGACACAAGATGGAAAGTGCTCTGAACCTCCGATAGCCATTTTGTCATTCATTCATGTTTAGCTATTTATTTAGCTATGCACATTTCCCAGTTACTGCAAATATGTCTATCAACAATATCTCTGGATTTACACCGAATTTAGTTTAGGCTACAATCTTTGACCGCATTACATAAAACGATGATTACGTAAATGTGAACGCACTCACAACAAAAAGTGAACAGAGCAAAAATTAAAACAGCGTCTGTTACTGTCGTTGCACCCGACCGTTTTTTTGCGTGCGCTGTGAATAGGAAGTTTAAATTCGGCTGCAGCTGAAGACGCAGGAAGAAGCCTCGGGCCGCTTTTTTTTTACCCAGACACCCCGGTAATCGGTCAGCCGCGGAAACAGCCCCGAACGAGACGCGACTGCGAGCGCACAAGGTCAGGAGCGGGGCGTCTGTCTGCCCCGCGCGCGTCTCAGATGTCGCTGCTGAGGAAGGTGCCTCTTCCCGTAACAGCACGGGGGTCACAGGAGGTCACGGAGAGCGCTGGGTGTCCCAGATAAACCTTCTCAGAGAGAGAGGTCACGGGAGGTCAACATGCCTGGAATCTGCCCGCTAACAGAAACAAACTTCTGTCAGGGCTGGCAGCCAATAAATAAATAAATAAATAAATACAGTGAGCTGAACAAATGCTCACAGACATGAAGAGACACCATTCTCTGCCCCTCTCTGATCTCTCTCTGCCCCTCTGATCTCTCTCTGATCTCTCTCTCTGCCCCTCTCTGATCTCTCTCTGATCTCTCTCTCTGATCTCTCTCTGCCCCTCTCTGATCTCTCTCTGCCCCTTTCTGATCTCTCTCTGCCCCTCTGATCTCTCTCTGATCTCTCTCTGCCCCTTTCTGATCTCTCTCTGCCCCTCTGATCTCTCTCTGATCTCTCTCTGCCCCTCTCTGATCTCTCTCTGCCCCTCTCTGATCTCTCTCTGATCTCTCTCTCTGCCCCTCTCTGATCTCTCTCTGATCTCTCTCTCTGCCCCTCTCTGATCTCTCTCTGATCTCTCTCTCTGCCCCTCTCTGATCTCTCTCTTCCCCTCTCTGATCTCTCTCTGATCGCTCTCTGATCTCTCTCTGATCTCTCTCTGCCCCTCTCTGATCTCTCTCTGATCTCTCTCTGATCTCTCTCTCTGCCCCTCTCTGATCTCTCTCTGATCTCTCTCTCTGCCCCTCTCTGATCTCTCTCTGATCTCTCTCTCTGCCCCTCTCTGATCTCTCTCTTCCCCTCTCTGATCTCTCTCTGATCTCTCTCTGATCTCTCTCTCTGCCCCTCTCTGATCTCTCTCTTCCCCTCTCTGATCTCTCTCTGATCTCTCTCTGCCCCTCTCTGATCTCTCTCTGATCTCTCTCTGATCTCTCTCTGCCCCTCTCTGATCTCTCTCTGATCTCTCTCTGCCCCTCTCTGATCTCTCTCTGATCTCTCTCTCTGCCCCTCTCTGATCTCTCTCTGCCCCTCTCTGATCTCTCTCTGATCTCTCTCTGATCTCTCTCTGCCCCTCTCTGATCTCTCTCTGCCCCTCTCTGATCTCTCTCTGATCTCTCTCTGCCCATCTCTGATCTCTCTCTGATCTCTCTCTGATCTCTCTCTGCCCCTCTCTGATCTCTCTCTGATCTCTCTCTGCCCCTCTCTGATCTCTCTCTGATCTCTCTCTCTGCCCCTCTCTGATCTCTCTCTGCCCCTCTCTGATCTCTCTCTGATCTCTCTCTGCCCCTCTCTGATCTCTCTCTGCCCCTCTCTGATCTCTCTCTGATCTCTCTCTGATCTCTCTCTGATCTCTCTCTGCCCCTCTCTGATCTCTCTCTGATCTCTCTCTTC